>NC_139220.1:284050693-284423193 GCF_055691185.1 Crinia signifera | reverse complement strand
TTGTTGACAGTGTGGGATGTTTTGAGCAGAGATTAAGAGCAGAGTTAATTATACCCCTTTTACACCAAGGAATAACCCAGGTTGGACCCAGGTCAGCGTTGGTGTAAAAGGGGCCAACCCAGGTCCAGTAACACTGGTCTACTACCCAGGTCCTGACCAGGGTTGAACACTGGTTGGACCTGGGTCGTGGGAGGTGTAAATGGTCCCAACCCAGGTTGGGACATCCGGGTAGTGCTGAAAGGATACCAGAAGTGCTGGACGCCTTTCCACAGAGCGCTGCAGTGGCAAAAGACAGCAGCCAGGAAGGATATGGGCAGTGCACACAGAAATCATAATTGGATGCAGTGTCATTTATATATATTTTTTTTTGGGGGGGGGGGGGGGGGGGGGGGGGGGGGTGTGATGCTGCACTTTTATACCGCTGTGTGTCCTTGAGCACTGAATAAAACTTTTTGGAAAATATTTTACAAAATAAACAAACCAACATTTTTCAATGCTAACTTGTCATGTCTTTTCATTTTTATTTTAAATCATTGAGGGAAGGTTGGCTGGCAGTTTATTAGTCCTAAAATGGACATTTTTAATGTCATCCATAGGGAAAAGCAGTGCTGACCTAGGTTCAATGTAAACGGCACAGACCTGGGTCATAGTGCTGTGTAAATGGGGTATGAAGCTGGGTCCAACCCTGGAAACTCCTGTGTTCAAAGACCAGGGATTTTGGTGTAAAAGGGGTATAAATGATAAAATCCTGTTTTGGACATGTTGAGCTGTAAGTAGCATTGGGACATCCATGTGGACATAACAGAGAGACAGTTGTTACACAAAAGGTGTGAGGGGGAGAAGAGAACTAGATTTCACTCCTTCTTATCCTCCTACTCTACTCCCTCTCCTGTTGATCCTGTACATGCACAAGTCATTAAAACGATATCCCCTGTGCTTATCCCAACCTAAACTAAAATCTGCAATCTCTCATGCCTCTCCAAGCTACTCGAGAGACTCGTCTACTTTTGCCTCACACATTTCCTTAACTCCTACACCCTATCAGACCCACTTTAGTCAGGCTTTTGTTACCAACACTCAACAGAGACAGCACTGTTTAAAGTAGTGAATGATCGGGTCATTGCGAAATCTAAAGGTGCAGACACACGTACTGATTTATCTGTCTGATCTATCTGGTGGTAACAAAAACCAGGAAATGTTTGGGAGCAATTGACAATCAAAAAATTATCAAGTCTATCAAATTACGTACTACACACATAACCCTCTGAGGCACTTAAAACATAGAATTTGACAGCAGATAAGAACTAATTGGCCCATCTAGTCTGCCCCTTTTTTAAACATGTTACCTCAAACCATATTTGATCCTTATTTTTTTGTAAGGATATTAATATGCCTATCCCTAGCATGTTTAAATTGTACTACTGTATTTGCTTCTACCACCTCTGATGGGAGGCTATTCCACTTATCTACTACTCTTTCTGTGAAGTAGTTCTTCCACAAATTTTCCATGAATGTTCCTCCCCCTAGTTATGTATCATATAGCTTTCCTTCGGGAACCTGCAATTTGGAGGGACTGCTTTGCTATTACTGGTGCCTGTCCTTGTGTTTCCCTCCTATGTCCTTATTGTAAGCTTGCAGCAGGGCCCTCCTACCTCCAAGTCTGTTTGTTGTTACCCAATTTGTTCTATCACGGTCTACGATTGTAAAGCACAACGGAATCTGCTGCGCTATATAAGAAACTGTAAATAAATAAATTAGGGGGATTTCTTTTATTTTTTCGAGGGTTATCTAATACAACTTGTTATCTTAAAGCTTTTTGTCGATGTAAAGAACTTGAATTAGAAAATTCCTGCAGAAATATGGAAACGAATTACCTGTGAATGGGTCAGACTCTACTAGTCTAGCTTGGATGTCTACACAAAAGGAGTGGATTAACCAACTGCTTATTAGCTAAAATGAAATATAGAATGCTTATTAAGTTTTTTTCTAAATCTCTATGACATAAGCTGTAGCTGCACAGAAGTCATAACTAGATGACATTCTGCTTCCTACTTTGTATAAAAAGGCCAGGGATAATTTAGACTCCCCTGACATTAGGAGAGGTTGATGCGGATGCTCTTTCCCTGGCGGCAAGGCTCCTCGACATGACAATATACCTGTAGATATAGCATGCTTCTTTTAGGTCAAGGATTTTGAAGAAAAAGTACAGTAATCTGTTTTTCTCTCCCCAGCTGCTGAATGACAGCAGTGGACGGGCTGCAGAGCCCGGACCCCCCTGACCAGCTAATGAATGTCTGTTCCCCCCACCTCTCCCCAGCTGTTGAATGACAGCAGTGGATGGGCTGCAGAGCCTGGACCCCCTCCCCAGCTAATGAATGTCTGTCCCCCCCTCTCCCCTCTCCCCAGCTGCTGAAACGAGGTAAGGAAACCCAGGAGAGAGGTGACAAAGTTACATTAAATCTCTCACACTGCGAGTTCCCCATGCAGATCCCTGCAGCTATCATGGTACAAGATGTGTGTGTTAGGAAATAGATTGTCTACATATTATATGTACAACACATACACTAGATATACCACTTTCTGCCTGTACATGAAATAATATGAATATGATGTGTAATGTAATATCTTATGTACTACTTAAAAATAAAATAGAGTATATTATATGTGTAATACAGATGTCTGTGTGTCGGCATCATTGTGTTCGTGTGTTACCATATGTATGCGTGTCGGCATCCATGTGTCATCATGTGTCAGGGTTACTGTGTCAGTGTCCATGTATCTGCATATGTCTGTGTGTCGGCATCAGTATGTCTGCATCTGTCTATGTGTCATCATTGGTGTGTCGGTATGTTAGTATTGTTAGTATCTGTCTGTGTGTCAGAATCAGTGTGTCAGCGTGTTTGGGGTTAATGTGTCAGTGTCCTTTGGCTGTGTGAGCTCCTGTGTGTTGGCATCAGCGTGTCGGCTTCTGTCTATGTGTCAGCATAATTGTGTCCATTTGTTAGCATCTGTCTGTATGTCGGCATCAGTGTGTCAAAATGTCAGGGTTACTGTGTTAATGTCCATGTTTCAGCATCTGTCTGTGTCCACATCTGTCCGTGTGTCAACATTAGTGTGTCTGGGTAAAGGTGGTTTTTCAGATCTGGCTGGTTGGAACAAAAACATGGGTATGGATGAGAGCAAATGACAGTTGACCATTTGCTTGGAAATGCTGGAAAACTGACAAACTGTCACTCACCATGTTTTTGTTCCAACCAGACAGATCTGAAGATAAATCTTACTAGTGTATGGGCACCTTTAGTGGGTTGCTACATATATAACCCGCTTATACCCAAATAGCTGCCTATATACCCATTAACACTGGACGGCCCTCTTAATTGGCTGAGGCTGCTGAGACTGAGAGCTTTCTCAGCCAATCAGCGGCCTAACATTCAGGCGGACGCTGATTGGCTGAGAGAGCTCTCTCTCAGCGGCCTCAGCCAATCAGAGGGCCATCCAGTGTTTCAAAGTCATATGCTGCCACTGCTGAGTCCCGCCGCCTGACAGCTCCGGTCCCCAGCCAGGTATGTACACTGCTCCCCGCCAGCGCTCCTGTCCTCAGACGCCGCCACCGCCAGCTCCGGTCCCCGCTGCCAGCTTCGGTCCCCGCTATAGTCCCCACGCTGATTGCATTTGAGCAATTGCATGTGGTTAAAAACCACATGCGATTGCTCATGCAATTCGATAAATATTATGTGCAGCTCATAATATCTATCGATGCGATATTCGATGGCATACCTGCGCATCGCGTCGACTGTCCCCTTCAAAATGCATGCAATCATTCGATTTATCGGCCAGATGTGGCCGAAATCGAATGATTGCATGCAATATCTCACAATATCTCATATGTATGGGCAGCATAATACCTGCAAGGTATAGCACTGTTCAGGCCACTCCCTAGGGCACGGGTGTCAAACACAAGGCCCGCGGGCCAAATCCGGCCCGCCAGACCTCGTCATGTGGCCCGCGCGAGGAGATAGCACGCAGGGGCAGTGTGTCTAAAACAGGAGTGCTGCGGGCCGCGTCCACGTACACTCACAATAAAAAAAATATATAGATCTGCTGTTTCCTGAGGTGTCCCCGTCAGGGTTGCCGACCCTCCCGGAATTACCGGGAGGATCCCGAAAATCGGGTCCTCCTCCCGGCCCCCCGGAAAGGTGGGCAACCCTCCCGGATTCCGGGGGACCCCCACGCCACCCCCCGATTGTGCCGTCTTCCCCCATACCTTTGAATTGAAAACCATCAATCCGCGGGTCTCAGGGGAGGGGGCGGAGCTAAAATCGCGTCATTTTAGCCCCACCCCCTCCACGGAGATCCGTGAATTGGTGTTTTTACCATCCTGGGGGCGGGGCTTAATGATGTAAAGCTCAAGCCCCGCCCCCCGAACTGCAGCTGGAAGTCTCCTCTCCGGGCTTCTCCCGGAGAGGAGACAGAAAAAGTCGGCAACCCTGGTCCCCGTGTATAATGATAATAATGCCATGACACCACAGGCTGCTCCTCCTGTATAATCATGTATGTGTCATGGCATTACTTTTATTATATTATACAGGGGGAGCAGTCTGTGGTGTCATGGCATTATTATTATACAGGGGGAGCAGCCTGTGGTGTCATGGCATTCATTTTATATTATACAGAGGAGCAGCCTGTGGTGTCATGGCATTATAATTATACAGGGGGTCCTACAGATTCAACCGGCCCTTTGAGGGTGACCAAACTGCTGATGCGGCCCCCGATGAATTCGAGTTTGACACCCCTGCCCTAGGGCCATCCCATCAGATAAATCTCATGGCACATCCAATTTGCGTCAGATAAATCACGTGATTAATCACATGTGATAAATCACATGTGATTTATCTGACACAAATTGGATGTAAAAAATGGCATATCAAGTGTCAAATTGTATGTAGGCATCCTGGGAAGCTGCTGGGGAAGTTGAGGGGAAATCAGATGCAATTTTACAGGTCAGATACATCTCATAGTGTATGGGGGCCTTAAGAGACGGGAGCACTGCTGATTGAGCTATTTATTAGGTTAAACAGACCTGGACTATGGCCAACAGGGTTTGAAAGTTTGCAGAGGTCTTTTACACTTTACAAGTGTCTGGACCAGAACTGTAATGGCTGCACACACTGAGATTTGTTTGCTATTTGACCTGCAATAGAAAACTTTGCTAACTCATGAGTTAAGGTGCCCACACACGCACCGATCCCGGCGGTGCGATGCTATACGATGGGGTGCGCGCTCCCGCGGCACCCCATCGCACAGTACAAAAAGTATGTGCTGCACATACTTTTTGTACTAGCTTTTTCTAGCATAGCATCGCATCGCATGCACATCGTATGCACAAGGCATACGATGCGATGCTATGTGTGCTAGTTAAGCCCACAACGCACGCCAGGATCGGTGCGTCTGTGGGCACCTTTAGTTACATACAAGTCATGCTATCTGCATTAGACTTCATATAGACATTGCTGCCCTGCCAAGAGGGTGCATCATGATCTCAAATGTGCGATCTGCATGCTACCTGCATGTGATCCTAATGTAATTTTAACTACATAGTCAGATCCCACACTGGATTGTATTGTGAGTACACATCACAACTAGCTCTGTATGTGACAGTGCAATCTTAGGGCAGTATTCAATGAGAAAAATTCTCCGTGTTTTATGGAGAATTTTTGCTTTTTTCGCCCTGGACGGAGCATTTTGCTCTCCAAAAGTGAACCACCCTATTCAATGTGAAATATTCGCCGTCTTTCTAAGTGATTTTCGCCGTCTCTCTCCGTGTAGAAATTCTCCATCTTTTGATGGAGAGCTGGAATGTGAACTTTTAATCTAAAAGGGTTTTTTTTTTAATTTTGGTGTCAAAAAATCAGTTGTTTTTTTTCTGTGAAGGGGCATGTTATTTTTATTCATGTGCTTATAGCATATGTTTTTTTTACACAGTACAGCCAGCAGGGGGCCGGAGCGCTCGAGCCGCTCATTAGATATTCATATATTCACTGCACCCGATGCACGTTCGGGTGCAGTGAATACTGGGTCCCCCGCTGGCTATAGGGGGGGGCAGCCTGTGCTGCCTGGGTCCCGGGGGGGGGCCCTACCCTCCACATATGTTCTGGGGCATCCAGGGAGACTTTAATCTCCCTGGATGCCACCGTCCCACGGCTTCCTGTCAGCTCCCTGCCGCGGACGCTCGTCCGCTGCAGGGGTTAAGACTCGCCGCGAGTGGCGGGGAGTCTTAAATACGTTGAATAGTGGGAGCAGCTGGCTCCGGAACACGGCGAGTGCATGGCGAGAGAAAAAATCTCTCGCCATGCACAGAGAATTTTCTACATTGAATACTGCCCTTATTATCTGTGCATTAAGGCCCATACACGCTTGAAGATTTTCATTTCAAAAGACTTTGCCAAAATCTTTGATAGATATATCTGTCACCAAAGTAGTGCGTACACACTGATCTATTTTCCCAAAAGAGCAAGAGATGTTCAGGAGGTGAAAGACTTTGCTGAAAATCTTTCATGTAAAAGGCTATTTACATAATGGGCTGGGTTTGATTTCCAAGGGTGGGAGAAGGGGCCATATTATTCTGTGCATTTCAGTTTTTGGGTCCTGATTCAGAATTGATCGCTGGGCGGAGTATATTCGGAGAAATGCGATTTTGCATGCGATATCAAACGCAATTTAATACCGCTTTATTTCCCGACTATCCACTACGGCGTGGAGTCGAAATTATATAGTGTGGCGAGCGCAGCGAGCCACTGAACCCGAAGCGTGGCGAGCGGACACGGATTATGGTACTTGTGTCGGTTGACGGCGACACCTGATATCGCATTCCGTGTCCCCTTGCGGCGCTCGCTACGCTCGCCACGTTTCGGGCTCGGTGTCTCGCTGCGCTCGCCACACTATATAAAATCAACTCCACGCCACAGCGGATAGTGGGGATATGAACAGGTATTAAATCGCATGCGATATCGCATGCGATTTAGTGGCGCCGTGAAACTACACAAGTACCCGCCAGTCTATTGGATTATGTGTGTACGCAGCACGGGCTGAAAGATTAGCCACTTTCAGCCCGCGTGCCGCCCCGCCGTCTCCCCCTGCTCCCTCCCCCCTCCCCCAGCATGCACCTAAATTCCGGCTACAGTACCCCTCCGAATGGCCACAATTTCGTCAGGCTGCTGGGCACCCCTCCGCCCGCAGGTCCTTCCGGCCACACGCCCACCTGACATGTCTGCCTGGATGCCCCCACACCCCCGCAGCAGCTTCCAGGGTCCCCAGCCGCTGCCTCATATGTTAAAAAAAAAAGCAGTTGTTAAAACGTTTATAAAATGAGACCACTGCCACCAATGTGAGATTGCCCACAAGTGTATTTAGATTATAGATATATTTATGTATATATATATATATCTATATATATATATATCTATATATATATATATTTATTATCTATAAATATAATATATATATTATATTTATAGATAATAAATATATATATATATATATATAGATATTATATATATATATATATATATATATATATATATATATATATATATATATATATATATCTATAATATAAATACACTTGTGGGCAATCTCACATTGGTGGCAGTGGTCTCATTTTATAAACGTTTTAACAACTGCTTTTTTTTTTAACATATGAGGAGGCAGCGGCTGGGGACCCTGGAAGATGCTGCGGGGGCAGCCAGGCAGACATGATCGTGGAAGAACGGGAGGACCTGCCGGCGGAGGGGTGCCCAGCAGCCAGACGAAATTGCGGGCATTAGGAGGAGTACTGCAGCCGCCCGGAATACAGGTGCGTGCTGGGGGAGGGAGCAGGGGGAGGCGGCGGGGCGGTACGCAGGCTCAAAGTGGCTAATCTTTAGCCCGACAGCCCGGCGTACACACACAGAGATGATGGCTGAATAAAATCAGCCATCATCTCTGGCATGCTGGTAAAACCAGCAGATTAGAGACTTTGACAGCGATGATGCGGGAGCGCGCATCATCGCTAGTCTGCAATCTGGGAGGCATACACACTAGGCGATTTTGAGCGGAAAATCGCTCAAAACTGCTGTTTTGACCGATTTTCAGGTGAAAATCGTCAAGTGTGTATGGGCCTATAGAGTAAGAGAATGACCTCTGTGTCACCCTGATAGCAGGATATAAGACTTCCTGCTGTCCTCTGTATGACCTAGCTGGCTGCAAACTGTCCCCCCCATAAACTTTAATCTGAGAACACAGTGTATCTTTGTGTAACACAGAAATGGGGTGCCTGCCTGTCTGCCAGCAGATACACACATTGCACAAGCAGATTATTGCAGAGATCTAACGATCTCTCTGTCACTCTGTGGTAGCAGTAATACAGAGAAAAAAAATCAGCAGGAAAATCCCTTTGGGATGGAACACAGGGGGCTGATAAAGCAGGCCCCGCAGAGGACAGTGTAACCTGAGATACACTTTCCACCTGGCAATATATACACTTATGCTGCTTTCAGACCGCATAACTGGCTTTGACCCTGTATTTGAAAACGTTTCCAAAAACGGGTCTGCCAGATAAAACCCCTTTCACACCGCAGCTCTTAAACGGTATATTACCGTTTAAGTGCCGATTTTTTGACACTGGCAGACCCGTTTTTGGAAACTTTCCAAATACAGGGTCAAAGCCAGTGCAGCCTTCAGCCCACCCCTCCCCTCCGTGCAGCTCCCCCCTCCCCCCCCGCGCGTGTCGACACCCCCCTCGCGCGTCGACGACCCCCCCGCGCGCGTGTCGACCCCCCCCCCGCGCGTGTCGACCTACCCCCGTGCAGCCGGTACCTCCGTTGTGGATCCCGGCACTGCAGTTCTGTATGGTCGGAAGCACTTATGAAAAAAAGTGTCTTTCAGAAAATGGCTGCCCCATAGCAAAACCTGTTTAAAAAAACTGTCTTTCGTATGGGGGCAGCCATTTTCCAAGTCACTTCGACACGCGCGCGGGGGGGGGGTCGACACGCGCGCGGGGGGAGGGGGGGGCGCGGGGCGGCTCCAGTGATTTGAATATTTAATGAGCGTCATTAAATATTCACTGTGCTGAATTTAGGACCCAGCTCATTGGCTGGGTCCTAAATACCGTTTCAGAACCCAATTTTGAGCCTAAAATACCGGTTCTGAAACGGGTAGGACCCTGCATTTTAACCGGTTAGAAAAAACGGTATTTTCTAACCGGTTAAGTGGTCCTGCACCTTTCAGACCGCACAGATTACCGTTTTAAAACGGTAAAAAAACGGCAATATACCGTTTACAAAGTGCGGTCTGAAAGGGGCATTATACACTACACACACAGAGAGAGAGTAGGTATAGGTAACTAGATATAGAATCACTGGATATGAGAGACAGTATAAGGAGATGAGCTGCCACAGGCCATCAACAACACCATGGCATACCTCCCAACTTCTGTGCTGATGAAAAAGGGACATTCGTGCGGCGAAGCCGTGCGAGCGCCCGAAAGGGGGGGCGGGGCGTATGCAAATGAGGGCACGGCTATTCTCAGGGCCGTAACTAGGGGGGGGGGGGGCTGGGGGGGCACACGCACCGGGCGTTGGAGGGCGCTGGAGGCAGGGTGTCGCTGGTGTGAGCAGCGGCAGCAGCGGGGAGCTAGCGCCGCAGACATAGATGTATGTCTGCGGCGCCGCTGCCACATCAAAGATGGCCGCCGCCATGAAACAACAGACAGACACTAGAGGTGCGCTTGACCTCTAGTGTCTGTGATAAACACAGTGCGCGCCCAGCGATACGCGCTGGGGCTGGAGTCTGGACAAGCCCTGCCTGTCTCTTCATGGGGGAAACTACATCTCCCTCCTCCTGCAGCAGGCACCCCCTTCGCCCTGTCCCTGGATCCACTGGCTACCTGGACACCCTGCAGCTCCCCCCACAAATTGGTGAGTGCCCAGGGATTGACCCCCCTGACCCCCCTGTACTCCCTTCCCCCATGTGTGACCCCTGTTACCCCCTTCCTCTGTGTCTGTGACCCTATCTGCCCCAATTTCCCTGGTGTCTGATCCCCTCTTCCCCATATGTGTGTGTGTGACACCTTTTACCCAAATTAAAATGTGTAATGGGCATTACGGTGTGTGCTATAAATTGTAATGGGCATTACGGCATGTGATATTATGTGTAGTGGGCATTACGGTCAGTGGCATTATGTGTAATGGGCATTACAGCATGTAATATTATGTGTAAGGGGCATTGCAGTGTGTAATATGCGTAATGGGCATTAGCGTGTGTGGCATATGTAATGAGCATTAGCGTGTGTGGCATATGTAATGAGCATTACGGTGTGTGTCATTTTGTATAATGGGCATCACAGTGTTTGGTATAATGTGTACTGGGCATTACGGTTTGTGGTGTAATGTGCTCTGGGCATTACGGTTTGTGGTGTAATGTGCTCTGGGTATTAGGGTGTATGCTGGAATATGTACTGGGCATTACGGTGTGTTCTATAATGTGAACTGATACTACTATGTGACCCCCCCCACCCCCCAAAAAAAATGCCCTAAATTTTTAGCGCGCGCCTTCGGCGCGCACTGTCCCAGTTTAATGTCCCCCTTCTGCTGTCTATAAGCACACATAAATGGCTTCTGATTAATGTGTACTGGGCATTACGGTGTGTTCTATAATGTGAATTGATACTACTATGTGACCACACCACTCCCCCCCCCCCCCCCCAAAAAAAATGCCCTAAATTTTTAGCACGCCCTGCTATTGTATTAGATTGGGGGGGTCTCCCAACTGCCACCCCCCCGCAGCGGGACAATGCCTGCCGCGGGTGGGACAGGACCCGAAAATCGGGACTGTCCCGGTATAATCGTGACAGTTGGGAGGTATGCCATGGTATATAACACAGGAGTGCTATGACCTAATTTACATACAGCCCAATACTGTCCCACTATGCTCTAAACCCCACTGTCTGATCACAGAACCTGGGGAGCAGCTGCAGTCATAGATGCAGCTGGGAGACAGGGACATGTTGGAGCACAGCCCTGGCAGCATCAGTCCGAAGCCTCCAGCAGCGTGCAGGGGTGTCAAGTATGTTAAAATGGCTGCCAGAGCCGCGTGATAGCTGGGGAAGTGTCATGGCCTCTGGGAGCAAACCCTGCGGTAAGCTCCATTCCTGGCCAGCTCCGTCCTCTTACAATGGCGCCCCTTTTTGAAAGGGTAGCCTCGGACCACCATCAGGCTATACTCACAACTGCCCAGGCTGGCTGGTGGTAAACGGGCCAGCCTTGCAATATGTGCAGGACCCCAATATAGGAGCCCCTGTGTCACTATCGCTGTCCTCTGACATTGTACAAGAGGCAGCTAAACTGTTACAGTTAACACACTATACTTCTGACATGCAGTGATGGTGTTAAACAGACATAGCACACATATAATGCAAATAATAAAGTGGCACTGAGCTCCGCAAAGCACTATGGCCGGCAGGAGCATCAATTGCTGTAACCTGTGCTCCAGTAGGAGAGGTACGGGGGGATTTGCCCAAATGGCCTGGCTGTGAAGAGGTGGACCTCGGACTGGCAAAGTGCTCTCCGTGCCCCGCTATCACTGCAGCAGGCAGGCAGGAAGAGACCAGGGCTGGAAACGCACGTGGGTATATCCTAGCTCCTGTCTCCGGGAGAGGGGCTGTGTGAGGAGAGGCTCCCTCCCCCTACTAGCAAAAGGCCACCTGGGAATTTATGACTCATGCGGCACCGGTAAAATGTCGGGGATCCGACGCTTGCCGGGCGGCCCCGCATACCGACGCCGCTGCCCACACTCAAAGTCTCCCTGGTGGTCCAGCGGGACAGAGTGCACAACACTATCAGAAGGCGGCGGTTCTGCCGCTTGCTAGTGCAGCCCGGCGATCCCCCTCGCCGAGCTGCTCAGCCGCTATTACATGCGCGCTCCCAGCGGGGAGCGCGTTACCTGAAGCGGTTGTCACCGCTGATGTCCCGGTCCCCGTCGCGGCTGCTCTCCCCAGTGCTGTGGAGTCAGCCGACACCCACCGCTGTGGGAGCCACGTGTGAGGTGTGCGGCTGCCGGGTCCCGGGTGATGGAGCGCAGTGCCGGGGTCTAACAGACCCCCAGCACTGCTGCTCTGTCACTGACTCCAGTCAGTGCAAAAATAAGATTAAAAAAAAATATTTAAAATGAAGTTTAGGCTGCTAAAAGCAGCTCCTTTCAAAATGCGTGTTGGCTCCTGCCAGCACAATCAAAACTGAAAGTAGCTAGCCTAGGAGGCAGGGTAGAGGTGGGAGGAGCCAGGGCTGTCTCTAGGCAGTCAGAAGTTTTATCCTTTCTGGTGCTGGAAAGGTCGTGACCTCACTCTCTACCCACTGTTATCCCTCTGGCCCCTGACGTCTGCCGCAGAAGAAATATTCCAGAACACAGTAGTCTCCTGGAGTAATTAGGATTAGAGTACCCAATGAGTGATAGAATAGTGTTAGAGAAAAAACCCTTAAACTGCCGGAGACACGTTGCTGCCTCCCACTAGCATGAGGTACGTATTGGTGGTGGTGAGCAGTGCATAGCAGAAAAGGAGGCTGTTTATAGCGATATTAGAGGCATTTAGAAAATCCTGCATGCAAATATGATCTAGGAAAAAATGCCTTGGAAAGGAAAGGGAATGGGGAGGGTACCAGAGACCTGTTCAAAGTGCCTGGTCCCAGAAGGTCTGCCGATAGTCAGGAGCTGCGGGGTCTGCTGTGCACAACGGGATTCCTAGTTCAGATGGCCGTTTCGCCTGGGGCTTCTTCATACACTGAGTGGTCTTGCGATCTCATCACTATAATGTGAATGCCCGTTTGAAGGGAGGGGCCTTCGGGAACAAATATGTGTTGAGGTCAAGGACTGCATATCAAACACAGTTTCCTTGGCCTCGTAAAGCCCCCTGTGACTGAAAGCCTGAGAAGTTTCAGACTCGCTGAGTAACTGTCCATTGCGATGTTCCTCTAGAACTGGGATCGCATCTCAAATGAAGGCAGGAGGTGGTAAGAACGGCCCTCTTGCATTCGCATTTTCTAAGCTGCTGCAATGAGTTTAGCATATGAAAGCCATGCTGAATAAAGCCCAATAACAGGGATTTTGTACTTACCGTAAATGTATTTATTTACAGTTTCTTATATAGCGCAGCAGATTCCGTTGTGCTGTACAATAGTAGACAGTGATAAAACAAACTGGGTAACGACAGACAGACTTGGAGGTTAGAGGGCCCTGCTGCAAGCTTACAATCTATAGGGATATAGGAGGGAAACACAAGGACAGGCACCAGTAATAGCATAGCAGTCCCACCAAGTTACAAGTCCAGAAGGGAAGCTATATAATACATAAGTGCCTCAGAGGGTTATGTGTGTAGAACTTGATAGGCTTGCCTGAAGAGGTGAGTTTTCAGGGAACACTTGAAAGTTTGGAGGCTAGTGGAGAGTCTTATTGTGCGTGGAAGGGCATTCCATAGGATGGGAGCAGCCCGATGAAAGTCCTGTAATAGGGAATGGGAGCTGGTGATCGGTGCAGAAGAGAGACGCAGATCTTGTGCAGAGCGGAGTGGTCGAGATGGGAGATATTTTGTGATAAGTAAAGAGAAATAAGCTGGTGCAGTATGGTTAATAGCTTTATATGCGAGTAGAAGTGTTTTATATTGAATACGGTAAGATACAGGCAACCAATGAAGGGACTGGCAGAGCGGATCAGCAGACGATTAGCGTCTTGAAAGGAAGATGAGCCTAGCAGCAGCATTTAAAATGGATTGCAGTGGCGAGAGTCTGTCCTTGGGAAGACCAGTTAGGAGACTATTGCAATAATCAATGCGGGATATAATGAGTGCATGGATAAGAGATTTGGTAGAGATTTGGTAGATAAGAGATTTGGTAAATCCTTTTCTCCGAGTCCACAGGTGTCACTGGAGTAACAGAGGAGAATAGAAGGCGACCACAGGGAGCATGGGCAGCTTAAATTTAAATGAGTGTGGCCAACTCCTCCCCTTCTACTTTCCCTGCCGGGAACAGAGAAACACACTTCCGAAGAGGAGATTAAACATAACACACACAATCAAACACACCATGGAAAAACGAGTGCACCTCTTGTAACAGAGCCAACTTCTTCTGAATGAAGATGGACAGCGCCAAGACCTGAATCTTCAAGGATCCAAGACCAACTTGCAAAAACAAAAGAAACTGTGTTTTCTTAAAAATAGTAGAGGAGTCACCACGCTCCTTGCACCAAGACACATTGGGTGCAAAGCAGAACCCGTCTCACCCCCTTCATGGCAGCGCGACTGCGTGGGCAGCCCTGTTTGCTGATATAGGCAGAGGCCCTGACGTTGTCGGCTTGAACCTGAATGGGCCGTCCTTGAAGAAAGGTGTTGTGTCTGAAGCAAGGCATAACCCACCACTCTGAGTTCCAAAACATAGATCGACAGGAGGGCTTCACGTGAAGTTCGAAGACCCTGGAACTGATGTCCAAGGTGACTGCTCTATACCCCCAGAGACTGGCACCCATGGTGAGGAGCGTTCAACCAACACCCTCTCACAGTGCAACGCAACTGCGCTCGCCTATTCAGTTATGTATAGGTCCTTGCATTCATATGGCCTGTTAGCAAAGGAGTCGCCAGAAACCAGGCACAGAATATTGCTGTGAGCTTGATAACCCTGATCGAGAGAACACCTCCTGCAATGCACTGGATGTGTAATGTGACCTAGGCACTACATATGTGCCTTTTTCTGCGGATGGACTCGAACCAGTGCCCTTGAGCACCATATGATGAGCACGGGTCTAAACTCGTGTCTGGGTGTACAGATGGGGTAGTTCCCATCCTTGCTTGCGGGTCGCCAGGACGTCCCCTCTGGCGACCTGCCAGCAGCCTCGCCAGCGAATATACTGAGACGCGCGTGCGTCTCACGCGCGTCTCAGTCTCCGTCGCCTGCGCGACGGAAACCCTGTCCGTCTCCGCCTCAGGGAGACGGACAGGGTTAGGGGGGGGGTGCGGGCAGGCGGCGGGGACCCGGGGGAACGGATGGAAGCGCCGTCGGAAGGGGACGCGCGCGCCTCTCGTGCGCGCGCGTCCCCTTCTCACCATGGCGCTGGCGGGGGATGGCGGCTGGCGACGCCAGCGCCATCCCCTGCCAGGATGAGACCTACCCCATCTGTATACCCTAACTACTACGGAGGATTAGCCTTTCAGACTATGAGCAGGGACACTTCAGCTTGTCGAGTCCCACACTACCCCATGTATCTAGTGTTCATTCTAGCACCCGCTATCTTTGAAAACCCATGCAGTTCCTCTTCCCTGCCTGGGGTGTCACTGTCTGCTGTAGTGCTTCTAGCACAGTGTGGTCTGTATACCAGCACTGATATGCAAACCAGACTTGTGCTAGAAACACCACAGCAGACAGCGACACCCCAGGCAGGGAAGAGGAACTGCATGAGTTTTCAAAGATAGCGGGTGCTAGAATGAACACTATAGTATCATAGCGAAAGCTATGGGAGTAGCCCCTACCGGACCCTAGACAAGCGGACCCACAGACAGATGTCCTCTTGTGGGCTTCTGGGGAAAGAAGACTCATTATAACCGCACAAGCTGGAATACACTTATGTTTGTTTCCAGGCATAAGCAGGTTAAGGGTTATAGCATTACACAGTCTACCGATGCCTCAAGGTGTACTGGTGCGTGTATAAAACACGTTGGATTCCAAAAGAAATGATCTCTTTGGTTATAATGTATGTACATGTAGATACATTTAGACATTTTACAAACAGGAAACTATAGAAATGCTGTTTGAACATCAGAAGCAAGAATGCTGGCCAAGCACCACTATATTCAAAAATGCATACACATATACAGACATGAATATATGTATACCTGTACCTGCATATCATAGGTCATACAGATAAGAGGCAGCAACTTGGCATATGGTATCTGGTGTCGCTGAAGCGCACACGGCCGTCATCATTGGCAGCCAGTAAAAACACTTAGTGCCAAAGTGAGCTTGCATCCCTAAAGGGATGCGTCGTGTCAAGGCCACATCAGCTAGTGATTATAAAAGCTGCAGCCAGTGTTACTCCACTAAAGTAATTTAAAGGAGAATGTCAGAATTGAGAAACCAATTTGCATCAGATGCATCCACCCAAAACGCTACCCCGCCGGGATGCAAGGCTACTAGCAGCCTGGAGAATTACTATATCAAAGTATTCTCCAACTTCCATTGAGCCGCAACCTTTAAAGTTATTCCTGGTGAAAGTACAACTTCAGAGTCCACTGTTGGTTAAGTTAGCCCCAACTGCTAATCACACAACTTATTTGCCCCAGCAATTGGAAAATGTGGGGGTCTGTCACCAGGTGATATCACATTAAGGCGATAGCAGGTATTAACAAAATAGGAAGGTTTTTCATTTTGTAATCTTCAACCTAGGCAACAACCAGGGGAGTCAACTTATCCATACGAGTACTACTGCAAAACATTACAAAACATTCAGTTAAAAAATATTGCAATGACTACAATACCTACTTTAACAGGGATGGAAATGGCAAAAGCATATCACCAACCCATTTATATTACCAAGTTAAACTAGCAAATAGAGTGTTCTGTACTGCATCATATAGATTCAACACAGCAAGGGTGGGATTCAATGAGAAGCTAGCCACGATGTATCGTCCCATAACGGCACATAGCAGCCAAAAACATGGCTGCTGTTTCCCGGTACCCATAGAAATTATGTGATGCTGAGCAAAAAGTAATTAGGAAATATATGGGGAATATAATTGTAATTGAAAAATATATGTATAGCCAAAACCAGTGTGAGCTCCACCTTCACTAACTGAATCAGCACCAAGAACAGAAATCAGCTAACCTACGGTATGTAATAGATAAACTTCATTTCTTTTAAGTGTGTTATTTAGCTCATGTATTTTACATGTAAAGAAAAATGTAATCTATTTACATTTAATTGCAATTTAGGTACTCTTTACCTAGAACGGCGCCCATCGGGGTGATCGCGGGATCGCGGGCAGTACATAAACGGCCGCGACGCGATGCCCGCGATCACCGCGATTTTCCCATAGGGAACAATGTTAAAAAGTCAGATTGACCGCGATTTTGCATTCAATGCCTCAATGCCCGCGATTTTACCATAGGAATCAATGTTAAATGGGCTACAGAGCCCAAATAGGCTCAATTAACCCTTAAATGTCACCCCAATTTTTTGACGCCACCCCACGATCCACGCCAACCCGAAGCGTGGCGAGCGCAGCGAGCCCGCGAGGGGCGGCGGTACGCGTCCTCCGACCTTTTCATGCCCTACTATCCACGTCGGCGTGGAGTTGAGAATAGAATAGTGTGGCGAGCGCAGCGAGCCACCGAGCCCGAAGCGTGGCGAGCGCAGCGAGCCCCGCGAGGGGACGCGGATACCTTCACAGTTATACGCGTCCCCTCGCGGACTTCACAGGTGTCCGTGGCGACGCCGACACCTGTGAAGCCCGCGAAGGGACGCGTTTACCTGTGAAGGTATCCGCGTGCGCTCGCCACGCTTCGGGCTCGGTGGCTCGCTGCGCTCGCCACACTATTCTATTCTCAACTCCACGCCGACGTGGATAGTAGGGCATGAAAAGGTCGGAGGACGCGTACCGCCGCCCCTCGCGGGCTCGCTGCGCTCGCCACGCTTCGGGTTGGCGTGGATCGTGGGGTGGCGTAAAAAAATTGGGGTGACATTTAAGGGTTAATTGGGTCTATTTGGGCTCTGTAGCCCATTTAACATTGATTCCTATGGGAAAATCGCGGGCATTGAGGCATTTTACATTAAAATCGCGATCAATTAGGCTTTTTAACATTGTTCCCTATGGGAAAATCGCGGTCATCGCGGGTACACGATTTTGATGTACCCGCGATTTACCCGCGATGCCCGCGATTTTTTACCCCCGACGCCCGCGATTCTGATCGCGGGCGCCGTTCTAGGTAAAGAGTACCGCAATTTATAACCAAGCTTAAGCCACAAACACTCACAGAAGAAATGCATGCTTCACGGGTCACTTCCCTTGTCCAGTTGAGGTCATCTCCGAGTGGGTAGGAGTTATTACGCAAGTTAATTTTCTCCCTTGGCAGAATTCTCCCAGATGTCTGCAGTAAGTAAAACAGATATAGCATCAATGAGACATACAGCTCAGTGGAAAATCTACTTTGTATATCATGCAACTCACATGGTAGTAGGGAGGGCATTTGAATTTGCCCGCCCTACTGTGACGTTGTTTACAAACAAATTGGGTGTACAGATATATCATCCAATGTGATTCCAGCTTTAGGATAGAAGTGTACTACTTGGATGAAACCAGCATGATAGCACAAAAAAAAAAAAAAAAGGCATACATAACTGGTGGATCTATATTATAGACTCCAGTCTACCTCACAGAATGCAAAAGTGGGCAACACATCTAAATTCTCCAATCAGCCTACTGCAAATCACATTTAACTTTAGCATAAGGACAAGAAGAAAGTCTACAATTTGAAAATCTGTGTGGACGTACAGAAAACTATAGGAATTTTTGGTCACCTTAAAATGAAAATGAGCCTGCTTTATCAAATAAAGGATGTTGAGCTGCAGCTGACATAGGGAACTGTTTCTCTCTTAAGCAACAACAAATATTATTTTGAAACCTGTTCCATTGGTTTGTTTCCTTCCCACAATGCATTTTGGTGCCATCTCCTACCCAAGTAGACCAAGTAGACCAAGCACAGGTAAAATGCAGTCAGCAGATTGTTACACTGGAGCTCTAAAGGTTCCAGCAGCTTTAGCAGGGAGAGTAATGACCCAGAGTCTGGCTGCCTACTTATAGAGCCCATTTGTAGCTAGGGAGTAGCTAGCCACAGAGCCCATGCAATTAGGTTTTGGGGGTAATGGCTGACAACTGGACGATCTCCCCGGGCAGTGTTTTGCAAAGAGAATAGGGGTGAAAGTTAATAGGATGAGAGATTTGGTAAGAAATCTCCAGGTTCTATTAAGCGGCAATCATTTACACTGCAATATCAAACTGGTTTTGTGGTGTAAATGATTGCCGCTTTAAAAAACTTTCTCAACAAATCTCTCACTTTCTGAATCTCTAGTCCTATTAAATTTCCCCCTTGAACACTTTGCTTTGTCCACTAAAAACAATGTCGAACTTATCCAACTGAGGGCTGGTGGAAGGTCCATTCACATGGCTGAATTGGTTAGAGAAAAGAACCGGATTTCCCATTGTGATAATCCGTGACAGTACTAGTACTAAAACGGCTCTGCAAGCAATAAGGTGTGTGCGCTTTTGACCAGCTTGTATGTCAGACGTGCAAATAGTGTGAAAGCAACACTGAGTACCTGCTGAACACTATATACTATGCAACCACAAGCCTGCATTAGCCAGAGTCCTACACATCTTTACTCTTCACATACAGTCCCTCACATTATCCTGCTGCCTCCATCTTCAAAATATTTATTTCATAATTATAACACCACCCAAACCCTCAATGGTTTCTCATTATACCTATTCCAATCTCTTTCTAATAAGACTTTCCCCTTCTCAATCTGTCCTAAAGGCTGTGGCAAGGATCTTCTCCCATTACTACTCATCTGTTGCACTCATGGGAAAACCTTTACTGGCTTCTTATTTCCTTCATGCAGTGATCTACCAGGCAATGACTAACGCTTATGCTTCATACATACATGTGGGAACATGTTATATATAGTCCTGAAAAAGGCCAACATTGACAAAAGGTCTACTGGGAAATGGTCGACACAGGAAAAGTCAACTGAAAGGTCAATGCGGTTTTCTCTGTTTTTTAGTTGTATATATCGACATCTGTGGATATGGACAATGTATTAGTGTATGGTGTCCCCTCGCATAACATGCTGTGCTCGCCGTGCTTCGGGCACGGTGAATCTAAGCGGAATCCAGCGGGCAGCTTCCGTCACATCATCAATAAGCACTGGTTACCCAGTGTCACTGAAAGCCATTTTTTTTAAAGCAGCAATCATTTACAAGGCAAAAACAGGTTGGGTTTACAATGTAAATGATAAAAAAAAAAAAAAAAAAAACAACAACAACAGCTGGCAGAATTGTACAAAATCCCGACCCTCTGGCAGCTAGGGTTCCAGGTTTGATAACAATGCTTCAGGGAAGTGTTTCCCAACCTGGGTCCTCCAGGCAAAGAAAAAGTCCAAGTTTTAAGTCTACCCATGCTTAGGCACAGATGTTTATATCTAAATAACTGTTACTAAGTCACCTATGCCCAATTATGGCTACCCTGGTCTGTTAGTGTGCATTGAAGACTGAGGTTAGAGTAACATCTTTAACCCTTTGAGTGCCAAGCGAACATTTTTATTCATCATAATGACCTGTAATGTTTAACTTATATAGGAAATAAAATCATTTTTTTTACACAACATTTATTATTTTCATTTATATAACAAATGTGAGCGACGCTGCCAACTTTTAGCTGATATTTTGCTCATCACTCACAGAGATGTTGGCACTCAAAGGGTTAACGGGTATAACAGAAGCAAGTGGAGACAGTGTATAAAATGCAACTCTTCAGACTAATGCTAACAACATTATAAAGCAAGGACGGCAGGGCCATTATATACCTCCTGGAGAATGGGAGATACAGACATCAGTTGGTAGAAGCCCTGGTACAGTAAACATATATACGAAACATGATGAAACAGTATCACAGAGAGAATTCTTACCATATGTATATTAGAGTCTATCTGTAGTCCCCATCGTTGTAGCTCGCTTACTGCTTCCTCACTGCTCTTAATTCTTCCAATCAGCTTTCCAAGGGAGCTGTTGTGCTGCTCTGGACTCAAATGGATCTTTAGGGTCACATCCTGAAGACAGAAACCCAAGAGGAAATCAGTGAGGAAGGAACACCTGGAAAAGCCTGGAAGAAGGGTTACAGATATGGCATCTAGAGTAGCTTTGGTTTTAACAAACTTTGTCTGGGACCCGTACTAAAGCTGCACCTCAAGAGAACTATTTAGCAACCAAGGGGCAGATGTATGAACAGTCGTTCATGGGGGAGAAGGGGTATCATGTGCACGGATAACGCTTCTCCCCCATGTACTGTATGAAGGAGCCAGCGTGTGGTAAAGGACAGGAGCGCTATGCTATAGCAGGCCGAATGTATGAATGGTCAGCATCACTAACCGTTCCGCCCAATGCTGGTTTTGCCACTGGCGAAGCCCTATCTCAACAGCAGGGACAGTGCTGTCCCTGCTGTTGGCTCTGGGCTGCGCTGGGGATCTCGCGTGAGTAGCGAGATCCCGTGCATGCCAAGTTCAGCCAGCCAGGGGGGAGGAGACGGCGCATCAGTGTAAACTGATGTGCTATCTCCAGGAGGGGATATCGCCAGAGGGGGGAGTTATCGCTCCCCCGCTTCGGCAGACAAGATGTTAATACATCTTGTCGGTCTCCCCTCCTTAATGAGGTGAAGCAGGAAGTATTATAGCGGCGCGATAAGCGACGCTATAATACATCTGCCCTTCATTCTCTATTTGCTAAAGAAATGCTGACATTTCCTCTGGCACTACAGATATCCGGGACATACACTGGGGCAGATGTATTAAGCCCAGAGAAGAGATAAATGCAAGGGTGATAAAGAGAGATAAACGTCCAGCCAATCACCTGCTAACTGTCATGTTACAGCCTGTGTTTGAATAAAGTCAGTAAGGAGCTGGACGTTTATCTCTCTTTATCACCCTTGCATTTATCTCTTCTCCAGGCTTAATACATCTGCCCCACTGTGAGATCTCTCACAGTGTATAAGATCTGATACTGGTGCTTCGGCCGCAGGGTAAGACCCTCGTTCCTTCCCGTGAAGAAGGAATGGGAAATGTCCATCAGTCGGCCATGGTAGGGCAGACATCAACCGGACACTAAGAAAATAGGGTGTCGGTCGGACATGCTGGACAACAAAGCTTGCCCGACCAGTCGATATTTTCAAAATGGTTGGCCATAAGCATATGCTGCATGTATCTGGCTAATCCATCGATATTGCAAAGATCGACCAGATAATTTTAGCGTGTATGCTCAGCCTAGGATATGTTTCCCTATATGTCCAAGTGCAGATATTTTTAGAAGAAAACTCTGTTACTATATACTGTACATGTGAGCCAGGTAACGCAAGGTACATTGAAATTGTTTGTTAGTGACTGCTAAACAACATAAGAATGTGGAGACAGATGTCACTATAAATCCCATAATACACCACATACTGTATAGGGCTATGCCATTTCCGCATCACACCAGTCGCCTCTAGATAATGTAACCACTGAGTTACCTTCATTGCTTTAAAGTCTTGTTTCAATTTCTCAGGAATACCAGTCATGAAAGAAAGTTCTGGAAGAAGGAGAACCATACCTGGCATCTGAGATGAAATAACAAAAATGTGAGTAGTACAATATAATCCCCAAAAGGCCTGGGTGCATTTAGATATGGTATAAGGTTGCTATTGTGTCCAATTTATTATACTCTTCTAAACGGGCCAGTTGGAATGCACTAGAATGATCCCTGTACCGTACCAAACAGGGTGGCTGGTGTTGATCCTTCATTCTAGATTTTCATCGTTTACCAAATTTCTACCGTAAAACGTGCTCTCCCTATTGAAAAATGTGCCCTACTCTGATCAGCACCCTGCCCTAAAAATCCTAGAGGAAACACTAGGTGCTGAGACTTTACCTTAAACAGGAGCAGTTCTTTTTGAGGCCAGAGTTGGACAAGATTGTCAAAACTCTGGCAGCATCAAAGCTTTTCTCCCTTCCTTCCTCTGCGACTCAAAGGTCACAAGCTTCTATACTTTGGTCCTTTCATTCAGTTTATCCTGGGCTCCAGAGTCCTCCTTCTTGTCCCCAGGTGGCAGAGGGGTAGAGGTTCTTCTATTCTTGGCAAAAGTGCATTTCGTTCACCCCACAATCTCAGGTCACTAAACAGCTACCTTTGGATCCCAATGTTACGCATGACATCTCTTTCTTCTTCTTTATTTTTCTCACTGGAACCGGGGGATATCAGGGACTCTCTGGACATCCTGGACACCAATCTGCATGTATATATTTGGCTGGAGCATCAGCGTTTTCTTTGATTTGCTGTCCAGGAGGAAAGCTATCGGTTTCAAGTGCTTCCTTTTGTTCTCTCCAAAGCCCCTTTTGTCTTTATGAAAGTCAGGGCTGTTATGTGGCTCACCTCAGGCATAGGGAAGTCAGGATTGTACCGTACTGGGATGAACTGCTCATCATGGTCAAATCCCTGGTGGTCCTTACAACTCATCTTTGTCTGTTAGTGACCCTTCTACAAGCTAATGACTGGATTATCTTTTAGACCAGGTCATCGGTGGTCCTAACTAAGGAGATGTTCCATTTGGGGGTCTTTTTGGATTCTTCAGATCCTACAGGGAACGATCCGGGGATACTTGAGCCAAAAGAGGTTGGTTTCCACCACTCCAATCCGCTTCAGTAGGAGATTCTCGCCAGGTGGACCTGGTCCCATCTCAATATACAGACCCAGATGATTGCCCTCTCTCTGGAAGCATGGCTCTCCCTATCGTGGTGGCTTCAATTGGAGAATCTGCAAAGGGGTCATCATTGGTTTCCAGAGAGGGTACTCCTTGCTATGGATGCAAGTTTGCGCGGGTGGGGAAAGAGTCACTTGCCAGCGGTCCTTCCAAGGTCTCAGGATGGCACAGGTGAGTTGTGTCTCCATCAACCTCCTGGAGCTCAAGGTGGTGTCTGGGCTCTTTGTCTGGCACAGCTGTTGCTTCAGTACTGCCTAGTGCAGGTGCAGTCCTACAATGCAACAGCGGTCGCCTACATAAACTCTCAGGGTGGCACTCGTAGTGAGTTACCATTTAGGAAGTGAGCTGAATGGTCAGGTGAGCTTAACACAGTACTACTGCTCGGTCAATGGTTTTCATACCGAGGTTCAGAACTGGGAATCAAACTACTTCAGCCTCCAAACCATTCATTCCTAGGAATGGGCTCTGCACTGGGATGTGTACATCGCTGGGGCATGGCAGACATAGTCCTGATGGCATCTAGCTACAATTACAGACTTTCACTGTTCAGTTCTTGAACCAAGGATCCGAAAGCTTTTCGGGTGGAAAAAAACCCTGTTGGCACATTAGCCAACCGATCTCATGTTCATTTCCCGCCGATGTTGCTCATTCCAGGGGTCTACTGCAGGTTTAGGAGGGAGGGTGGAACCAATGATTCTATGATTCTTGTAGTTTCTGATTGGCCGAGACAAGGTTGGGAAGCAGACCTTTTCAGCCTCTCTATGGATGCTCCGATCTGTCTTCCTCTGTGCCTGGATCTTCTAACTCAGGGCCCGTGTCTACACCCGGATCTCTCCCAAATGCTTGACAGGGTTGACTTTGAGACATCCCCGTTGAGATCAAAGGGATTATTAATCCAGGGTCATTCGCACTATGTTGAATGTAAACCAGCCTCTGCCTGAACTTATTACCAAATCTGGCAGATTTACTTTTCTTGGTGTTCAATTTGGGGCTATAACCCAAAGGTGTTTAAGCTCTCCCAACTCCTTTCTTTTCTGCAGGAAGGTCTCGATGCAGGCCTTTTCCTCTTTCCACGAAAGCCGACATTCTTTGGACCTTTTTGCAGGGAGTCCTTCAGCCCGTATTTGTTCCTCCAGTGGTTCCATAAGACTTTTCTTTGGTCCTTACATTTCCACCTTTGCCAATGACTTCGGTGGACTTTTCATGGCTGATCTAGAACACTATTCTCGCTATTGCAGCAGCCGAAAAATACATGGCTTGGGGCACTGTTGCAACGTGCTCCCTTTTAAATTTTCCAACCTGATTGTGAAGTCCTTCGGACACGGCTGGATCACCTGGCCAAGATGATCTCTCATTTTGACATCAACCAGGAGATTGTAGGTCTGGCCTTCCGGAAAGCCTTATACCCCTTTCAGACAGAAAAAAAGACCCGGGAATTTCCCTGGTCCAGGAGGGTAGACCCGGATTTTTTTTCTGTCTGAAAGGGTCAACCCGGGTCTAAAATGCCAGGGCTTCAACCCAGGATTTTACCTGGGTTTTTCCCGGGTCTGTATTCCAAAAACCCGGGTCGCCGGCTGTCTGAAAGGAAACGACCCGGGTTTTTGGGATTATTACACATTGTTAGGCACTGATTGGCTCTCCTGGTGGGGTGCTGGCTGATTGGTTGTGAGGATGGGCCTCTCTGATTGGCTGGGAGGGCATGGCAATAGGGCTGGCCTCTGAGGTCATTAGGGAGCTGAAGAAAGGATAGCATGGCTCACTGGTAGAAACAAGAGGTGAGAGCTGCTGGCAGTGAGAGGAGGATATCGGCAAACAGATGACTGGGACAGTCAAAGATGCCACAGTGTACTCAAACATTGCAAATATACTGACAGCCATGTGAGGTAACATGTACCTTCCAGTATATAAAAACAATAAAACTTGTTTACAACATATCCTTGTGTCATGCCATGGTTAATGCACTGCAGTGAGCAGTCACCACCCACTTTTGATGACCTCATCTGTGTGTCCCTTTAAAACTGTCCTATTCTTATGACACACAGAGTTTTGCAGAAAAAATATGGCTTCTGTGTGGAAGGGGTCGACACAGGAAATACCCGGGTTTTTGCTCCTGTGTGAAAGGGGGTCAGCACCTTGCTGCCTAGTTCTACCCGGGTTTTTGTATCCGGGAAATACCTGAGTTTTTGGGATTTTTCTGTCTAAAACGGGTATTAGTCATCTCCTGGTGCGGCCCTTTTTTGTGTTCTATGGCTTTCACAAGTGTTGGCCAGTGTCTAAACAGACTCTGGCTCAATGACTCCGTTTGACCATTCACCATATTTATGTGGCTTCTGATCTTTAGGTCATGACTACAGCGCAAGCACATTCCACCAGATTGGTTAGTGTTTTTTGGGCAGCCTCTGGTGGTCCCACTGCTCTGCAGGGCTGGTACGTGGTTGTTTGCCACACATTTCTTAGCTTTTATTCCAAGGATTCAGCCATCAGGCAAAGGGTTCTAGAACAGCTCAATCATGTCCCCACCCTTAGGGCAATTGCTTTAGGATAACCCAGCGTCAAGCCCTGTGTCTTCTAAGCAGTGATGGAGAAAAGGAGGTTTATTTTCTTACCTGTTAAATCTCTTTCTTTGAGAGCCATAGGAGACACAAGTATGCGACATCCTGACACACCTATTTTTGGGAATAGCCTGTGGTCTTTCTGTTTCACTGTTCTCTATATAACTGGACCCGTGTGTCTACTGGTCTTACTTCCTCTTCTTGCTCCTGCCTTGGGCTTGCTAACTTACTAACTGGCTGCCTAGGCTGGAGGCAGGGTATAGGGGAGGAAGAGTCTGGGTTGCCCGGAGGCAAAAATTGTAACTGTTTAGTGCCTTATCTGTCCAACTCTATACCAGCATCAAGCCTTGTGTCTCCCATGGATCTTGAAGAAATAGAATTTACAGGAAAGTACATAAATCTCCTCTTTGGTTAAAAAATAAATAAATAAAAAAGATAGGCCTGCGTCTGATAATGGGACAGAGAAAATGATACAAAATCTACTATTATAGACAACTCCCAAACACATTGCATACCTGAGAAGTTGATTGACCTGGTGAGCAGGGTGACCAAAAGCTGATGGATATGTCACAATGTCCATCTGATATAACATAAACTATACTACAGACAGTTCCCAGTCTTAAGGCCCCATACACTGTGTAATTTGGGCCCGATTTCACCCAATTCGGATGGATCGGGCCGTGAAATTGGCCCAAATCGTATGTGCAGACATACTGTCCTGTGGTCCTGTGCGCATCGGGTCGGGAGGTCGGACAGGCTGCACATAAGATTTGGTAAATCTTATGTGCAGCCTGGAGGCGGGCAGGGGACGTGGCATATGGGAAGCAGGGAGATGAGCGGGGTAGGCTGATGCAAGGAGCCAGGCAGGGGAGCCAGTGGTCCGGGCGGTGAACGCAGTGATGGGTACCAGAGACCCTGTAGCGTGGGGGAAGCCGGACAGCAGCGGGCACACATAGAAAATGAATGGACAGTCAGTGATTGGCTGAGAGCTCTCAGCCAATCACTGGCTGTCCATTCATTTCTGTGTGTTTTTTTTCTATGTGCGCCCGCTGCTGCCTGGCTTTCCCTACGCTATCCGGCAATTTGGTCCCCTCGCCGCCCAGTGAGTAAACTGCCTCTTTGCGTCCCTTACCTGGCTCTGTGCTTGCAGCCCCCCTACCCCGCTCTGCTCAGCTCCCTCTGACTGAAGCTCCCCGGGGACTGCATGTGATAAATCGCATGCGATTTATCACATGCAAAACTTGGCACATTAAGTGCCAAATCGTGTGTGACCCCCCCGGGGAGTTGTCAGTAGATTAGGTCCGAAGCCTAATGTATGGGGCCTTTACAGAACAAGCTCCCACATTAAAAGACAAGGCTGTAAATTAGCTGGACAGTAATTAATTCAATTATTTCAGGCAGAATACCAGTAACCAGGAGAGCTACCTAGGCGGCATCCTTAAGGGTGCAATATCTATTAATCTTTCTTGTAGAATACCAGGACCAGCTGCAAGACTCTCATATGCTAGTGCTAATTTTGGCAAGGGTAACCTGCACCTGTCACACGAACATGCAGCCCTGGGTGTAATGCAGTGCAGTGTTTGACGCGATATTCAGTCATGCATTACTGTCCCCGTGCATTATCAGAGTCTTGGAATCGCCACCAGTGATTTTACTCCTCTTATGACAAACTAAGGGTAGATAGAACAGCAGCAAAGGTGCTACAGGACACTTCTGCACACATTCCCTGGGTCACTGGGGGCCTGTATTGGTATCTAGTTTTGTGATCTTCCTCTATGCATGCTCTCACTACCCATAGCATTAAAGGAGGAGCCAGTGGCAAGAGGCTGCCCCAGGACACTCTGCCTCTCACAGCTACAACGTAGAAGGACACATCTGTATATATTAGAGAAGCCCCACTTGCTACATACTTCAAATATAAATTCCACAAGCTGGATAGAAACACCTGTGTTGCAGCCACCATGCATACCACCACACCTGCCAGGCATGTGCTGATCTTAGCATGTAAAACGCATGCAGCATGTAAGGTCAGGAAATAAGCTTACCTTATTCTGAGTATCTTTTCTTTCCTTTGGCCTGTGAAGTAACAGTGGCTGATCCACTTCTTTTATTGTGATACCATAGTTCTTACTAAAAGACAAAATAAAATAAATGGGTAGACATAAAAACAATGACACTACATATAAATACAAACAAATTCAAGTACTTAAACACATTAAAATGTATGATATTCCAGATATACAGAGAAAAGGAATGCTATGTTGCAGCAACATTTGTTTGTACCATCATAACTGCCATGATGTTAAATACCAGAAGTGAATCTCTGGAAGCAGGCTAATTGTAGTATTTGTGTTTAGCAGTCCCTGTACATTAACGCAAAAGGGATCTCTGGTACTGTAGCTGGTAGTATAAGGCTTGTAGTTGTAAATGCTTATTCAGAGACTGTCCCCAGCTCTGGATATATGAGACTACAAGCAAAACAGTTGTCAATAAAATACGTCAAAATAAAGTCAGACGGCCACAAGGCACCAGTCTAAAGGGGTGTCGGACGCGGTCCTGACAGTCATTTACCCAACGTCGAGATCCCGACTGTCAAAATGCTGACAGACAGGTGCCCGACGGCCACCCGCTTTTTCCCCTCGTGGGGGTCCACGACCCCCATAGAGGGAGAATAGAATAGGTGGCGAGAGTACTGAGCCACAGTGCCCGCAGGGTGGCGAGCACAGCGAGCCCGCAAGGGGCTTTGTTGCGCTCACCATGCTGTCTGAGTCTGGCCAGTCGGGATCCCGACTGTCGGAACCCTATACCACACCCATCTAAAGATCCTACATACAGGGTGATTTCAGCCCTATTTCTAGGCGGTCCCATGCGTCGATATTGATGGCCTAGATCATTCACGCATGCAGAAAAAAATCTAGTTAGATCGTCAGTGTTCTTACCAGAGAACACTGGTCAGCATAAATTGCTCAGGACACATCGCTGGTGCATAGCATGTGTGTCAGCGATGTGAGCTAAACTGCATCGCTCAGCACAGGCCTGAAGTCACCCCGTGTGTCTGAGGCTAAAGCACGATACAGGGGTCAAGGCCGTAGGAAGTCCAATTCATACAGTAATCAAAAGATGTCGCAGACCAAAAAATAACAAAGTGAGAAAGATGTACTATGATTGTCAGTGTAACAGGGTAGTAAGAAGCTTCCTGGTGGAACAGATGGTTCTTAGAGAGCCAATCATCACTGTGTCTACACCACTCTGGGGGATTTGCTCCCTCAGAAACTACTGCACCCACAGGTAGGCATGGAGGAGGGAACATGAGGGTGGGGATGTCTGTGCACACAGGAGGAAATTTTTCCTCATAGGTACTGACAGGACATACCAATTCATCTTTTGGGATATTCCTGTGTCTGTGTACATATGTATGGGTTGGGCACTGGCTGAATTCACAGTTCATGGATGCTGAAGGCAATTGGGAACAGGGGACCAGTAGGAAATTCCTCCAGCTGACAGCTCTGACACGGACACCCTGATTCTCACCTGTAGTATTCGAGGAAAGTAATATTTGTGCCATCTGCCAATGTGAAGACATCTTTTGGGGATTTGTTCCACTCAATGTCATCAATGCGGTATGTACGGTTATTGTATCTAGTAATTACAACGCTTCCAACCAGCTGCTTCATAACTTCATCTTGGAAGTTCTCGCGGCTTTGTTGGTACAAAAAATGCCTGCAAAAAAGAGAAAGAACCGATGATGATAAAGAAACCATTTTTTTGTAATTAGCGATTCAATGTTTAGTATACAGGAAAACCCTAGAAAATGAAAAAGCCATTAGTTGTATTTATTCGATGCTGCTTTTTTATTGTCATTACCTTTTATTTATATGGCACCACCAAATGTCCGTAGCGCTGTACAGGAAAAATTACAAGGATACATACAAATAATACAATATAAAAAAAAGATTTAAACGGACTTAGGTGGAAACTATGAATATACTGCATATTAATTATGCATATTACAGAAGCACTGACTGACCCATTGTCTGTGAAAGGGCAGACATAAAGGATGCGACTTGCCGACTGTGACTGGGGCAGAGTGAGAACCAACAAGGTGGGCGGCCCTGACCAGAGCTTACAGGAGTAGGGGAGGAATGGATAGGTGAACTGGGAAGAGATGAGCTATACAGAGGGTAAGAGATAAATCGGAAGGGTTGGGAGGACATATTTACTTAGTGCATATATAGGTGATATCTGAAATAATACACGCTGCTAGACAGTCTTAAAGGTCGGGGGAGTGAGTTCAAGAAGAGGGGAGCAGCACGTGAGTGGTAACAGATGTGTCACGCTAAAGCTTTGCTTCCTATAGCAGTATGCTGTAGAGGGCTGGGACATGTTCATTCGCATGCTGGGTACTGTACAAGTAAATGGGAGGAAGGTGCATGCACTAGCCAGGTGCCATTCAAGCCTGGCATAGCAGGAGCACCTTTTCCATGATTGCAGCAAGGATCTGGGACACATCTATAGATGCAGGAGTAGGAGGAGGTAATCACAGTGGAGGCAAAATGACAATCAAAGGAAGAGAGGGAGAATGGACTGAGAGCAAGCTGTAGGAACCACTAATCCTGATGCAGAACTGGATGGTCAGTGTACACGAGTATGAAGAAAACTCTTATTGACACAACGGGACTGCAAAAATCTACACACGCTACAATTACTTCATTTCTGCAAAAGCATTGATAAATCCTGCGCTACGCGAAGTTGGAGCTGTGTCTCGTGTGGGTGTACAAACCGCAATTAAAATGAAGAAGAACTGGTGAAGTAAATGGAGCTTAATATTTAATGAAGCAGCTGTTCCCCTTCAGCTACAATTACTGTACTAAGCAGAATGAAGCCAGAATGAGAGGCGCACCAGGAAAACACCTACAGATGTGTCCTCTTACACTGCAAGGAGTGAGACGTCCAGCACGATGGGGACTCTCTAAAACTAGCAGCACATCAAGCTTGTTGACACTGCCCCACCAGCTACCCCATTTACACCACTGCTGACACAGGTTAAAAACCTGGGTACTTGTTTCCTAGTACGGCGACACCGATTTTAATTGTATGCAATCGGGTTGCCCAAATCGGGTCAAACGCATCGCATGCAACCAAATTGCATGCGATGCCATTGACCCGACCGACCCGATTTTTTACATTGGAACCAATGTTAAATGGTCCCTGAGACCCAATTTTACATTGGCCCCAATGTTAAATGCCCCCCAGACCCCATTTTTCATTGTATGCCCCCCCCATTGTTAACGCCTCAATCAACGTGAACACGAAGTGTGGCGAGCGCAGCAAGCCCGCGAGGGGCGGCGGTACGCGTCCTCCGACCTTTTCATACCCCCACTATCCACATCGGTGTAGAGTTGATTTTATATAGTAAGGCGAGCGAAGCGCGCATCGGGCTCGGTGGCTCGGCCACACTATGTAAACTCCACGCCGACGTGGATAGTGGGGGTATGAAAAGGTCGGAGGACGCGTACCGCCGCCCCCCACGGGCTCGCTGTGCTCGCCACGCTTTGGGTTGGCGTTCATCGTGGGGTGGCATTAACAATGGGGGGGATTTGACATAGAAATTACCCATCACGGTGGGTATACAATCAAAAATTGGGTATGGGGGCCATTTAACATTGGTTCCTATGTAAAATCGAGTCCATCGCATTGGTCGCATTGTATGCCATTATAATGGCATACAATGGACCCGATTTTACATAGGAATTTAACATTACATTACAATGTAAAATCGGGTCGGTTGCATCGCATGCGATGGACCCGATTTTACATTTGTCGGGAAACCTCAAAAAAAGCCCGAAAATTGGGTCCGTCGGGTCCCATCACATACCTTAAATTAAGGTATGCGATGGGACCCGATGGGCGCCGTGCTAGGAAACAAGTACCAAAACCTGTGTTTTGCGGTAGTGTAAAATTGGGTACTTGTGGAGTATCACGGCTCCCATCGTATGCCATATGTAGTGGCATACGATGAGATACGATGTTTTACCGATTTTTGAGCATTTTTGCTCAAAAATCGTATGGCATCGCATCCCCATCGTATGCCATATGTAGTGGCATACGATGGCATACGATGCGATACGATGTTTTACCGATTTTTTAGCATTTTAGCTCAAAAATCGTATGCGATCGCATCGGATGCCATTCGATGTGATGGCACCCGATTTTGCACTGAAATGCATCAGAATGCATTGAAATGTGTATTAAACTAGTGAAATGCCCCCAAATGCCATTTTTCATAGTGCACCACCCCCACTATCAACGTCAACCCGAAGCGTGGCGAGCGCAGCGAGCCCGCGAGGGGCGGCGGTACGCGTCCTACGACCTTTTCATACCCCTACTATCCACGTCGGTGTGGAGTTGAGAATAGAATAGTGTGGCGAGCGCAGCGAGCCACCGAACCCGAAGCGTGGCGAGCGCAGCGAGCCACGCGAGGGGACGCGGATACCTGTGAAGCCCAGGAGGGGACGCGTATAGCTGTGAAGGTATCCGCGTGCGCTCGCCACGCTTCGGGCTCGGTGGCTCGCTGCGCTCGCCACACTATTCTATTCTCAACTCCACGCCGACGTGGATAGTGGGGGTATGAAAAGGTCGTAGGACGCGTACCGCTGCGCTCGCCACGCTTTGGGTTCACGTCGATAGTGGGGGTGGTGCACTATGAAAAATGGCATTTGGGGGCATTTCACAAGTTTAATACACATTTCAATGCATTCTGATGCATTTCAGTGCAAAATCGGGTGCGATCGCATCGCATGCGATGTTTAGCATACAATCTGCATACGATGCAGGTCATGGGAGCCGTGATACTCCACAAGTACCTAAAATTGCATTTTTGTGTACAGTGTATAACATAAATGTATCACACCACTGATTACCTAAGAAAAAAATGTACCCAGTATATAAACTTTCAGTGCAATTTATTTATACCCCTTTTTGTGTCTACAATTTATAACACACAGGTGTAGTGCACTCAATCAAATGCAACTTTCTGCCTTTAAAATGTGATTGTGCTCTCCTCAGTGATCAGTGCTAAGCCAAAAACTACAGCTGTACACAACATGTCCTAATATTCACTGAAGCAGAATGCTGCAGCGAGTAAGCAACAGGTGAAGCTTTTTTGCGCTTAGAAGACAGAAGAAAAAGGGTGTTACTAAGCAATTGAACTTTGTCAAATGGCAGACAATGTTTTAACAGCGGCCTTTGGAATGTTCAGAAAACTAATAATTTTGTTGATATTACACTTTACTTTAGCAAAGCAGAATTCTGAAAATTTAAATACAGAAGTTAAAAAGTTGGGGGAAAAAACAATAATAAGAAAATAAAAACACTCTCTGTGATGTCTCCTGCAATGAGAGGGATCGGAGAATGCAGAGACCTGAATCAGGGGTGGGTAGCCACACAGAAATAATACGCAGCCTCCGCACAGAATGCTGAAATGCTTACAAAAATGGAGAAGGGCCAGATTTTTCTCTTTTGTGAGTAATGCATCAGATAGCATCACACACAAACACACGGCCCTGTGAGAGAGGAAAGGGGTGAACAGCCTTCAAGGCAATAGTCTCTTCAGGGGAGACACATACAGACAGAACTACAGAGTACAGAGAAATTACTCTCTGTTATAAGACCCAGTGTTGAGGGATGAAGGCTACATTACAACAGCTCTTACAGTGGAGAGGCTTTTAGTAGTCCTAAGATGGGTACACACCATGGAATGTCATCCGATCTGACAGATCAGACATAAAAAGGGATTTTTGTAAGAATTTACAGTTCTAATCCCTTTCTCTGATCTCATCCGAAGGAGCCAGGCACCTATGCTAAAGACTTGAGAGGCAGGCTCGTCCCTTCCTCATCCCGGATATCTTCAGTTCAACTTCTAAAGCACACTAGGATACATTAACTCAGTACAACGCCTGAACATATTAATATGAACAATTAATTTTGTATAACCAATAAATATTGACAACACATGAAACGGTATTACTTACTGAGCGTAAAGGGAGGGATCGCTGTGCCACCGGGATGAGATCAGAGAAAGGGATTCGAATGGTAAGTTTTTACAAAAATCCCCTTTTCTCTTTCACTCATCTTGGTGACACAGCTCAACTTTGGGACGTTCAAGAGCCGATCCTTTGGGAGTGTACGTTCAGGTTTGCAGTTCTCATCACTGCTCGCCCAAATGAGGCATCCTCCGACACAAACTCATGGAACCTGTAGAATTTTGTGATTGTGTGAACAGAGAACCAAGTGGCAGCCCTACATACAGTACCTGGTATGCCGAAGCCCCGTGGCGCACCGCACAAGAGGTAGCAACCGACCTGGTGGTATGAGCATTTATCCTGGAAGGTACTGGTCTACCCACTTTTGTGTAAGCAAAGGCAATAACAGACCTCAGCCAACTAGCAATGGTCTGCTTAGAAGCAGGCTAAGCTATTTTATGAACATCATATAAAACCAGCAAAAGATCTGATTTTCGAACATCTTTCACTCTGTCCACATATATGCGCAATGCGCGAACCACATCCAAAGTTTTTAACTTGTTCCTATTTTTTACCCCCTCAGACGGGGAAAACACTGGAATAACAATGTCCTGATTTAAATGAAAAACTTTCGGAAGAAATTAAGGGACTGTTCTCAACACAGCCCTATCCTCATGAAAGACCATAAATGGAGATTTACTAGATAAGGCTCCCAACTACGAAACCATTCTAGCAGAAGCAATAGCTAACAAAAAGGTTAACTTCCAAGTGAGATATTTCAGGTAAGTGGACCTCAAAGGGCGGTTTCTGCAAAACCGACAACAAAGATAGATCCCAAGGAGCCACCGGTTCTCTATATGGAGGCCTCAGCCGAGAAACCCCCTGCAAAAAAGTTTGATCCTCAGGCGGTAATGCAACGTTTTTCTGAAAAAAATATAGTCAAAGCCGATAACTGTACTTTCGTTTTGACCAGTTTTTCCTAAAGGATGTTTCTTTACTTACTGGGAATTGGGGATTATCCCACAGTGGCAGCAGGGTATTGGGGGTGTTTATCAATTTATACTCTTTAGTTACTTTGTCCCAAAGGGACAGGGAAAATTTGATTACCGGGTGGACCTTATCCCTACTAGGTCAGTTGTTTTTTGGGACCCAGAGTAATGTAGAAATAGTTGATATATTCAATAATTGTGCCTCTAGTTGTACCCATCTATGTATTTCTTTATTGGTGTGCCACATCACTAATTGTGCGACTTGGGCTACATAATAATAGAATTTTAAGTTAGGGACCCCTAACCCGCCTTCCCTAGTGCCGTTTTGTAGTGTTTTAAAACGAACCCGTGGCCTTTTCCCCGACCACAAAAAGTGGGAAGTAAGGTTATGCATGTTTTTGAAGATCGTAGGGGGGACTCTTATAGGAAGGGCTTGAAATAAATACAACAACCGCGGAAGCACATTCATCTTTAGGGCGTTGGCTCTACCCGTCCATGGCCCTTATTCTGGTTGGTGCGGTCGAGCCGCATATGCGGCTCCGACCGCACCAGACGAATCCCCGCCTACAAGACGGATCGGCACGGCCGTCCGTACACGGACGGCTGCCGATCCGCATGAAAATGGCGGGGCGTACGCCTCCACCATGTTGGGAGCTGCCCCCTGCATTCGATGGTCGTCGACCATCGAAGGCAGGTCCGCACGCCCCGGCAGCTCCCGCAAGCTGAGACCACACGGACAATAGTCCGTGTGGTAGCTTGTATGGGGGCTGAAAGCTGACATCCGGCGACGTCAGCTTTCCGCCCCCATGAGTTGCGTCATGCCCTCATTAGCATGCGTACGCCCCGCGTTTGCATGGGAACGCCCATGAAACGCGGGGCGTATACATAGGGAAATGAGGGCATGAAGCCCCTCACTCCCCTATACGCCCCCTTTGCGGCGTAGTAACGTTATGTGCGGCGAATTCGCCTGCACATGCGCAGATTGACCTCTGCGCATGTGCAGACGGAAAACATCGGCGGTACGGCCGCACGCGGGCCGTACCGCACGAATCAGAATAAGGGCCCATGAGATTTGGATCTTGGCCCAACCTTTTATGTCATTTGTAATCTCATTCAGTAGTCTAGGGTAGTTAGCATCATATAATTGATGGTAAGTTTTTGTAATATAAATACCGAGGTACTTAAGGTGGGAGTTTTTCCACTTAAATGAATGGGCGGCGGCCAAATTCACCTTTGAGCTAGGAGGAAGATGGAGGTCCAAAATTTCCGTTTTTGCTGTATTTATCTTAAAATTTAAAATTACCCCAAATTCAAGGGCTATCTCAAATACTTTGTTTACAGATTGCAACGCATCCGTTAGTGTCAACAATATATCACCCGCATACAATACGATCTTATATTCCTCTGATCCAATTTTGGTACCTCCAATTTCCTGCTCGTTCCTTATTTTGGCTGCCAGGGGTTCAATCATAAGGGCAAAGATCATAGGCGACAAGGGGCACCCTTGTCTGGTCCCATTATTAATTTTAAAGGGAGATGATTTATTGCCATTTATCGACAATGCTGCCATAGGGTTCTTATATAATGCTTGAATACCCTGTAGAAAACGACCGCGGATTCCATATCTCGGGAGCAGTAGGTCCATATACCTCCATCAGACCCTGTCGAAGGCCTTCTCCGCGTCTAGGCTCATGACAAGGGCTGGGGTATATGTAGAATTAATAGATGAGATAGTGTCTACTACTCGCGTAATGTTTTCGAAGGCCTGCCTATTCGGAATAAAGCCCACCTGATCCGGGTGTACTAATGAATCGATCACTCTTGCAAGACGATTTGCCAATAATTTAGCAAAAAGTTTAAGATCAGTATTCAATAATGAAATGGGGCGGTAGTTACTACATGCTGTGTGGTCACGGTCTGGCTTGGGGATCACTATTATTTCTGCTAGTGTTGTGGCCGGATACAGTGGGATAACTGTATTTTCATAGACTGAAGACTCAGCCCTGAAGCAAATCCATCCTGCAAAAATTCCAACAACCTGGAAACCTTAAACCTAGAGGTGTGGACTTTCGCACCGCCTAATATAGATTTTTCACACCCTGTAATAATTTGCCGTGGAAACGGGCTTCCTCGCATTAATCATGGTACCAATCATTTCCTCTGAAAATCCCCCCCCTTTTTTTTTTAAATGGAGGTTTCGCCACGCCGTCAAATTGAACAGAGTAAGGTCCTGGGGCAGAAACCGGCCTTGCCTTAGAAGATTTGGCCTGAGCGGTAGTCTCCTCGACTGTGTCGACAAGCTCAGAATGCTTGAATACCAGGATCTCTTTGGCCAGTCTGGAGCAATCAGAATGACACAAGCCCTCTGTTCCCTCACTCTTTTGAGCACTCGAGCAAGCATCGAAAATGGTAGGAACACATACGCCAACCTGAACCCCCAAGGAATTGTCATGTCATGAATATAGCCGACACTGACTTCCGCCCATTTGAATATCGTGACCTCTGCCATTGCCATCTTGCTGCGCGTACCCCTTTGATGGTTCAAGTAGGCCACAGTCGTGGTATTGTCCGATTGAATGCGGATGGGTAAACCCTTCAACATTGCCTGCGCTTGAACTAGGGCCTTCCAAACCGCCCGCAGTTCCAGTACATTGATCTGCAAAGAAGTCTCTTCCTTGGACCACAGACCCTGCAACTGAGAGTTCAAGACCACCGCTCCCCAGCCTCGGAGACTGGCATTGGTGGTAACCATCAATCACTCCCACGACTGGAGAGAGTATCCCATCAGAAGAGATTCCACATCTGTCCACCACAGCAAAGAGAGAGTTTTGGGATTTCCCGACCAACACGCCAGAATGTTCCATTGGAACGGCCTGGAGTGGAATTTGGTATACTGCAGTGTTTCGAAAGTCGCCACCATCTTTCCCAGGAGCCTCGAGCAAAGCCACACCGAAGGACTGCGGGAAAGCAAAATGGTCTGCACTAGCAGGCGAATGTCCCTGGCTTTCGATTCCAGAAGGAATACTCAAATCAAATGAGTGTCTAAGATTAAATTGCAACCTTTGAGTGGGAACAAGATTGGACTTTGGCAAGTTCAGAATCCATCCATGACTCTGCAAAACCCGAATTGCTACTGTCATATTCTTTTGTAACTGTTCAGTTGACTCTGCTTTGAAAAGCAGGTGGTCCAAATATGGGATGATCACAATTCCCTGAAGTCTGAGAGCCACCACCATGACAGCCATGATCTTTGTAAATACCCTCGGAGCGGTCGCCAGTCCAAAGGGTAGAGACTGAAACTGCAGGTGTAAATCGCCTATCGCGAAACGCAGTAAGGATTGATGTTCTCCGCAAATAGGATCATGCAAATAGGTGTCTTGAATATCTATGGACGAGAGGAATTCTCCCGGCTCCAGGCTTAGAAGGACTGACTCCATCTTGAAGTGATCCACCCATAAATACAGGTTTAGTGCTTTTAAGTTTAGAATGGGTCAGAAAAACTGGTCTGGTTTGGGCACCAAGAACAGAATGGAGTAAAATCCCTTCTTTCTTTCTTCCCGCGGTACCGCCACACCCTTGTCGATGAGAGATCTCGCTGCCCCCAAAAGGGCTTGTCTAGAGTGAGCATCCCTGGTCAAGAACGTTGGAAGAAATCTCCTTGGCAGAGTTCCCTTCAGGTTGATTCTGTACCCCTGGGAAACTACATTGAGCACCAGAGATCCTGGCATGACAGTGCCCAAGCCTCCCAGTACTGCAAGAGGCAACCCCCCACTCTGGGTCCGGAGCAGGGAGCCTCCAGCCCGTCATTCTGAGGGCTTTTCTTCACTTTTGGCAGCCTGCTTTCTTGAAAAGGCGCCAAAGCGGGATCTGGGACCTCTACCTTTCCCTGCGTTGAATCTGCCCCTACCTGACGCACCTCTGGTAGAAGCACCTCCTCGAAAGGAGGGACGAAAGGACTGCCGAAATGCAGCGAACCTAGGAAAGCCTTGTTTATTAGAAGAAGAGAGGTACCAGGTCCAGCATAACATGTTTTGGAGGTCACTCCTTCGTCAGACGTGGTCCACGTCTGAAGAAGGAGTTAACTCCGAAACATGTTACACTGGATGCCAATACACTGAAGGGAGAATACCATCTTGAATCACTTTCATCCAAAGCCTGTGCGTGGTGCAATCTATTGCTACCCGGGACCCACCATCTATTTGAGCACCTAGCCCACCGCACACACCTAATATGGTGAGATAAATGTTGATTTCATCCCCGTCGAATGATTTAAGCTTGTTGTTTGTATTTACCTTGCTTGTCCGTCAATGCATTTGCACTTAGAAAATTTGACTTGCACTTTTATTGTATGTTAATTTTTAATGTAATAAAACTTCCTATATCAGCTGAGAGTCTCAGGGGGATACTGGAGAGTTCAACAAGAATTCAACAAGAAAAGGTACCAGGTCTGCAGGATTGGCGCATGGGCCAATCCTGCAGACCTGGTACCTTTCTTGTTGAATTCTAAAAGAGTGGGTGTTACTCTCCTCTTTGGCCAACAGAGGGCAGCTAGGTGATCTCTTGGCTAAAATAGTGTGCAGAAAGTGTCACCTGAAACCCCCTTTTTTATTAGAAGAAGAGGGCAAAAATTTACTTATTTTGTACTTCAGCCATAAAGCCCTCCTGGCTGTCACGGATGTGGCAGACACCTTAAAAGCCATCTTTACTCCCTCTTCCCCTGCTTTGCAGGTGTACTCAGCTGCTGCCTTAAATTTTTCAGCTAAGATGAATTCCTCAGAATCAGGTTGCAGCAGAGAGCATAAAGTGTATGCCCAAGTAATCATGGCTTTTGACACCCAAGCAGAAGCTATCACAGGTCTGAGCGTAAAGCCCACACCCTCAAAAATAGCCTTTAAACAACCCTCCGGTTTCTTGTCTACCGGGTCTTTAAATGTCGCACCACCTTAAACCGGCAAACAGTAGCTTTGGACAGTCTTGCCACAGGAACACCCACCAGTGGAACCGTCTCCCACACCTTTACATGTTCCTCTGGTAAAGGGTATAAAGTGAGAAACCTCTTGGGCAAAATAGGCTTTTTATCAGGAGCTTTCCAAGCTCCGTCCGATAATTCCAGCATGGCTATTGAAAAGTAACAGCATCCCTGCGCTGTCTTTTAAACACTCCCTGCTGTGGGGCCTTATTCCCCTCAGATAAATTTAAAGCTTGTCTGACTGCGATGATCAAATCATCAAAACCAGGGACAGAGATATCCTCTTCCTCTGACCTCACAAGTGGGGCAGTAGGGGAAGAAAATGACAACCTAGGAGCCCCCCAGTGTCCTAAAACTGTTCCATAAGAGTACTGTTTAATTTCTGTACCCCCCCCCCAAGGCAGTTTCCTGCATTACCCGAAGAAAAGCAGTATCCCCGAGATGGAGGGATGGAACCCATAGACAACTGAGAGGATGACAATGGTCTGGGAGATCTCACCAATTCATTCATTTGCCTGTTTAAAAGCTGCACTAAGGCAGACACTGATTTTTCTAAAGACACAGCCCTCCGGTTGCTCAGCCCTCTGGGCTTGTGCTCCTTTAGGCACAGACTCACATAAGAGGCAAATATCCCCCTGGTCCATCTGTTCAGGGGTTACATTTATACCGCAAAATCTGCATAATATATAGAATTGCCCAGCAGTATCTGAGCTCCTGTACCTGGTTGCGACCTCCACGGAGTTCAGCCAGGAAACCCATCCAAAATGGCGGGTGCCATCGCCCAAGATCCCCCCTATGCAGGGAGCCGCTTCGGGGTCCCCCAGGGTCCAGGACAACCCCCCTGAGTGGGGGTACAAGCTCCGCGCGACAGTGTCCCTCAGCACACAGGGAGCTGACAGGACGCGCTTCTGTCAGCCTCTGCTGCGCTATCAGTGTGAGGATTCTTAAAGAATCCTCACACTGTAACTGCCTAACTAAAGTGTAAAATTAATAAAAAAAACAAACACCCTAGCTAGCTCTCTTTGTGGCTGATCCAGCAGCCCTTCAGCATAGCACCCACTCCGGTGGGCACCTGAAACAAACTGGAGATATCCAGGATGCAGAAGGTAGGAGCCTGCCTCTCAAGTCTTTAGCATAGGTGCCTGGCCCCTTCGGACCCCTCCTACATCCCAAAGTTGAGCTGTGTCACCGGGATGAGTGAAAGAGAAAGATCTTTCGGTACTCTTTACCTAGAACGGCGCCCGCGATTGAAATCGCGGGCATCGCGGGTAAAATCGCGGTAATCGCGGGCATCGCGGGTAAATCGCGGGTACATCAAAATCGGGTACCCGCGATTACCGCGATTTTCCCATAGGGAACAATGTTAAAAAGCCTGATTGACCGCGATTTTAGCGTTAAATGCCTCAATGCCCGCGATTTTCCCATAGGAATCAATGTTAAATGGGCTACAGAGCCCAAATAGCCCCAATTAACCCTTAAATGTCCCCCCAATTTTTGTACGCCACCCCACGATCCACGCCAACCCGAAGCGTGGCGAGCGCAGCGAGCCCGCGAGGGGCGGCGGTACGCGTCCTACGACCTTTTCATGCCCTACTATCCACGTCGGCGTGGAGTTGAGAATAGAATAGTGTGGCGAGCGCAGCGAGCCACCGAGCCCGAAGCGTGGCGAGCGCAGCGAGCCCCGCGAGGGGACGCGGATACCTTCACAGTTATACGCGTCCCCTCGCGGGCTTCACAGGTGTCCGCGTGGCCACGGACACCTGTGAAGCCCGCGAGGGGACGCGTTTACCTGTGAAGGTATCCGCGTCCCCTCGCGGGGCTCGCTGCGCTCGCCACGCTTCGGGCTCGGTGGCTCGCTGCGCTCGCCACACTATTCTATTCTCAACTCCACGCCGACGTGGATAGTAGGGCATGAAAAGGTCGTAGGACGCGTACCGCCGCCCCTCGCGGGCTCGCTGCGCTCGCCACGCTTCGGGTTGGCGTGGATCGTGGGGTGGCGTACAAAAATTGGGGGGACATTTAAGGGTTAATGGGCTCTGTGGCCCATTTAACATTGATTTCTATGGCCAAATCGGGTGGATTGAGGCATTTAACACTAAAATCGGGTCCATCGCGGCTTTTAACATTGCTTCCTATGGGAAATCGGGAGCATCGCGTCGCGGGCATCGCGGGTACATTTATGGCCGGCCGCGACGCGACCGACGCGATTTTTCAGGTTTAACATGGTTTTCAATGGGAAAATCGCGGGCATCGCGTCGGTCGCGTCGCGGGCAGGCATAAATGTACCCGCGATGCCCGCGACAGGCGCCGTTCTAGGTAAAGAGTACCGATCTTTCACATGGGGCATATCAAGAAGTGTGTCAGCCCACTGCTCCAGGAAAGCTGGAACCATGTATCTAATATCTAGCAAGGCCATTCAGCAACATTCAGCATGGCATCCTGCTTGTCTATGTACTTGCCAATGCAGGGTCAGGTCGCCCGTTGGATCAGCTGGGTACACATGCTGACTAGTGTGTACCCAGCTTACTCGCAGTCAGATCAGACTCTTAATAAGGATTTAGATAAACAAGGAGATCACACTTTGTGTTACTGAGATATACATTACTCTAACTAAAATTATGCTAATTATGTTAATTAGTGAGGTCCAAGAATTAAGTAAGTTCCAGCAAAGCTAAAACATTTATTATTTGAAGCCAACTAAACTGTATGCCACTGGCATAGCAAACAGATGATTGGGGAATAAACATATAAAAGATTACAAGACAAAAATGCATATGCAGACATGATAAGAGATCACAGACAGAACTTGCACAAAAATATATATTTGACAAGTCGAAGAGAGAGACTCTTAATGAACAAGATGGCAAACCAGGCACCTCACTGTAGAATCAATGAGACATTTGAGGGTGGTGGTAACAAATGATGCTGGAGGAGTGCCACCTGCTCCTCCTATGACCCAGCCCAGCTCAGACATGGAAGTCACAAGAAGCCATTATGTGGAAAGACAATAGAACGTCCATCACATTCAATACCTGTACGGCTGAATTCTGCTTCTTTTCATAGCATGGACAAATAGAGTACAGGTTTAATACCGATTCTCCGGCACCTGATGGTCCAGAAACCTCCTTTAAATCGGGCATATCAAGTGCTGGGTGAAGTTAGGATTGCTAGGGTGCTAGATTGTGGAAGGGGCTGTGGGGGGCTTAGAAGCACTTAGGAGGGCAGCGGTAGAGTTTAGAGCGGTAGTGGAAGGGTACTGTAAGGCACTGCAGAAGCTTGGATGCCCTGCGGCAGAGCGCTCCCTGCTTTAAAATGGTACCACTGATAATCCGTCAAAAACCCTAATCCGGTCCAGTGCTGGAACTTACAATGCTGGATAATCAGTGTTCAACCTGTACCTCAGCAAGACACTGTTGCAATCTACACAAAGTCTTTCATAAGGGACCACTAAATGCAACAAAAGACTAATGGATATCAGCTAATTATTAAAGAGAGGTTGAGGGACACACAATGACATTATATGATCAAGCACAAATGTACCAGGGACCTTCATCCATAATAGAAATAGTGACTGGGGAATTGCCTGATAACAGACAACAGATAAATATTTTCTATGTAAATGCTTTAATTATCTAGCCAAGAGGTTCTCAAACTCGGTCCTTGAGGCACCCTAATGGTCAAGGTTGTAAGTATATTCATGCTTGACCAAAGGTGACTTAATTAGTATCTCAGCCGACTTTATTTAACCATCTGTGCTAAGCCATGGATATAATTAGAAGTTGCACTGTTAGGGTGCCTTGGAAAACCACTAATCAATTCTATTGTGGGTGGTAAAGAACAATGGACACCAGTGTATTTCCCAGCACCACGTCTCAAATGCTGAGATACCAGACTGATTGTGCATAGCAGACTGCATAGCACAATACCAAACTGTGATGGAGGATAATACTTACAAGTAAAGGCCCCCATACACTATGCGATTTGGACACGATTTTGCCCGATTCCTATAATTCGGGCCGTAAAATCGGCCCAAATCGCATATGGAGACCTGGCCTCCGACCCGATGCGCTGCCCCGTGCGCATCGGATCGGAGTCGGCAGGTCGGACGGGCTGCACATAAGATATTCTAAATCTTATGTGCTGCCCGGAGCCGTGCGGGGACTGCAGCTGGCGGAGGGACCTACCAGAGCCGGGCGGAGGGATCAGGGGAGCGGCGCAGGGAGCCCGGCAGAGGAGGAGAAGAAGCTGCCGTCAGCGGGAGCAGCGCAGAGTACCAGGGAGCCGGGCCGGGCAGAAGACGCTGCCAGGCAGCGCGAGTGGCAGCGGGAGCAGAACACTTAAAAAAAAAAAAAAAAGCCCATACAAATGCATAGGAAGCCATTGATTGGCTGAGACCTCTCTCAGCCAATCAAAGGCTTCCTATGCGTTTATATAGGCTTTTTCTTTTTTAAGTGTTCTGCTGCTCCCGAGTCCCGCCGCTGCCCGGCAGCATCTTCTCCTGCCTGGCCTGACTCCCTGGTACTCTGATAGTCAGAAAATGATTGGTTGCTATGGGCAAATCAGAGCTTTTTTATTTTTAGGAGCTTTAATACATTTACCCCTCAGAACTGTATTTTCTTCTGTGAGCAAAGCTTTATTGTGTGAGGATTCCTCATCTGAAGACAGACAGCTGTATAGGTTCATCGATGATCGGCCAGCACTCACAGATTATGAACTTTCGTGGATAGATACCACATCTACTGGCTTACCATGTTTACCCTGTTTTAAATCCCTTTTCATATTTTATTCTTTATATAAAAATAAATCGCGTTTTGGAAAAGATACCATTATGGACGTCTGATTACATCTCACCCCATGAGTACCAACTACGCCATATATTATCGCTGAAAAAAAAAAAAACATTACACATTTGAGCATACCATTACTCATGTGAGTTTGGTACGCATCTAGCTGTTGGTTCTTAAAACACTTTTGGAAATACCTCTGTATGAAACCAGATTCATCCATTGTATATATCCATGTGTTTTCATTCCATATATTCTTCGTGTCAATGGTGATCGATTTAGCATCTAGAATCTGAGAGCCTCATGATCGACAAAAACCAACATCCAGAGGGGAGTATTTGGTCTTTTGTATATAGATACCCATGTGTCCAAAAATGGAATTTTGTACTTACCGATAAATCCTTTTCTCTGATTCCACAGGTGGCTCTGGAGATTACAGTGGGGAATAGAGGGCGACCATTAAGAGCATGGGCACTTTAAGAATTTTACATAGTTTGGCCAGCTCCTCCCCTCTACTTCCCCCCTCCAGCCAGTCAGAGGACTTGTGGCCAGAGGGCGCTGGAAAAGAACACTCCTCCAAGAGAAAGACAATGTACATCTCAACATTAAGGCCATAGGTGGAAAGGATAATAGAAATCTTTAGGCAACAGCCAACCACACCAACAACCAAAAAAAAAAAATTGTGTAACAAAGATAACTGCGTTAACTCTGGCAGGTGCCCTAACCAGAACTGGGCCACCTGTACCAAGGCATAACAGCACCAGAGAGGGCGTCCAGTGCCACCTGTGGAATGGGAGGAAAGGATTTATCGGTAAGTACAAAATCCCATTTTCTCCTTCATCCACCAGGTGGCATGGGAGATTACAGTGTGGATGTCCCAGAGCTCACTTACCGGGAGGGATGGCGCTGAGAGCCCCCCCAGCACCGAACGACCAAACTGAGATGCTTGGGCAGCAAAGGTGTCAAAACTATAGAAACGGACAAAGGTACGATGACCTGTCCAAGTGGCAGCTTGACAGAGCTGTTGGAGAGAAACCACTCGGGCAGCCGCCCAGAAGGGACCCACCGCACGAGTCGAGTTGGCAGTCATAGAAGGCTGCGATGCTGCCAAGTAAGCCTGACGAATAGTAAGCTTCAACCATCTCGCCAAAGTCTGCTTCGACGGAGGCCAACCCGGCTTGGCGGAGTCATAGAGGATAAAAAGAGAATCTGACTTCTGCAAGGAGGCAGTTATAAAAACGTAGATTCTCAGGGCCCGGATGAAGTCCAGAGAAGTTGTCTCTGGGGAGTCTTCCGTAAAAGCAGGGATAATAATCGGCTGATTGATGTTAAAGGAAGAAACCACCTTAGGGAGGAAGGAGGCGCTGGTCCGTAACTCCGCCCTATCCTGGTGAAAAATTAAGAAGGGAAGCCGACAGGACAGAGCACTGAGTTCCGAAACCCTTCTAGCCGAAGCGAGGGCTAAGAGAAGAACCGTTTTCCAGGTGAGGTACTTGAGTTCCACCAACTCCAAGGGTTCGAACAATGGAGACTGCAAAAAAAAAAATCCAAGTCCCACGGAGCCGTGGGAGGTCGGAAAGGTGGCTGTAGTCATAACACTCTCTGGAAAAATGTCTGCACCTGAGGTAAGAGAGCCAATTTCTTCTTAAAGAAGATGGAGAGAGCCGAAACCTGGGCCTTCAGGGAACCCAGGTGTAGGCCTGCCGAAAGCCCAGTCTGCAAAAAAAGCAGCAGACGTGCCAGCTTAAACGTTCTAGGAGATACTCGATGCACCTCACACCAGGAAACATATGCTCCCCAAATACGGTAATGGGCCAATGTAACCTCCTTCCTTGCTCGCAGCAGGGTGGAGATGACCGCCTAAGGAACCCGCGCCCTCCTTAGGATGGCTCTTTCAGTAGCCAGGCCGTTAAATGCAGACGACCTAAGTCTGGATGGTGGAAGGGACCTTGAGAAAGCAGATCTTCTCATAACGGCAGAGGCCATGGTTCGTCCACGAGAAGGGATGTGAGGTTGGTGTACCACGAGCGGCGTGGCCAACCCGGTGCCAACAGGAGCACCGTGACCCTTTCTCTGTAAATCTTCTGTAGAATCCGAGGTAACAGCGGGAAAGGCGGGAAAATGTACACAAACTGGTAGGACCATGGAAGAGTGAGGGCATCCCCTCCGACTGCTGCCAGGTCTCGCGTCCGTGAACAGTACAGAGGCAGCTGGTGGTTGAGGCGAGAAGCCATCAGATCTATCTGAGGACACCCCCCAACGGTGTATAAGGGCTTGAAAGACCTGTGGATGGAGTCGCCATTCTCCCTGATGGACCTTGTGGCGACTAAGATAGTCCGCCTCCCAATTGTCCACCCCCGGGATGAAGACTGCAGAGATGGACTGAAGGTGGGCCTGAGCCCAAAGAAGAATCCGACTGACCTCTCGCAGATTCCATTTTGAACTTTACAACCCGTAGGAAGGGGTTCAGGTCCTTTAAGTTGAGGATGGGGTGAGTGGAGCAGTCCGGCTATGGCAGGAGAAAAAGAGTGGAATAGAACCCTTGTCCTTGCTGGTCCAAGGGTACTGAAACCACCACTCCCATATCCAACAACTTTAGGACCGCGGCCTGAAGGGCCACACCTTGGTCTAGCGAAGCTGCCAAACCTATTGTGAAAAACCGTGGAGGGGGTTGATGCTGGAAATCCAGCTTGCAGCCAGAAGCAATAAGGTACCGAACCCAGTGATCTTGTGTGGACTCTAACCAGACTTCCCTTAAAAAGACACAGACGTGCTCCCACTTTGGCCTCCCCCAAGTGGGAGGGCTGGGCATCAAGCTGAACCCTTAGGGCATGGGTCCTCAAACTGCGGCCCTCCAGATGTTGTGAAACTACAAATCCCAGCATGCCTTTCCACAGTTTTAACACTCCCTTATAGCAAAACTGTGGCAAGCCATGCTGGGATTTGTAGTTTCACAACATCCGGAGGGCCGCAGTTTGAGGACCCATGCCTTAGGGGGAGCTTTTGCTTGCTCCCTTCCCCCCACAGCCAAAGGAAGCGCTTGACTTGGGGCGACCACGAAACCGCTGCTGGGGCCGAAAAGAGTGGAAGGAAGGCCCCTGAACCGGCCATCTGGATGGGGGAGGTGGAGCAGCCGAGGGTAGGAAATTAGACTTTCCATCTCTGGCCTGAGAGATCATCTTGTCCAGTTCAGGACCAAAAAGGAACTCTCCCTGGAAGGGAAGGGCCTCCACCGCCCGCTTAGACTCAGCATCTGCCTGCCACTGCCGCAACCAGTGAGCTCTGCGTGTGGAGATAGACAAGGCCGAGATGCGGGAGGATACCCTACAAATGTCAGTGGACGCTTCGGTAACATAAACCGAAGCCTCTGTGATGTGGTTGGCCAGAGTGGCCAACTCACTGGGTATTTTGAAAGCTCCTTGGAGAGCTTAGAAGCCCAAATCTCTATTGACCTAGTCACCCAGCAGCTTACCTGCGCCGGACGTTGAAGAACCCCGGCTGCCAAGAAGTGGTGGTCTCCAGCTTCTTGTCAGAAGTCTCCTTCAGAGAGGAGGCTCCTGGGATGGGAAGAACCATCTTCTTAGAGAGATGGGAGACAGACGAATCCACAGAAGGAGGCGTCTCACATGCCTTTCTGGTGTCTGCAGGGAAAGGGTATGTAGTTAGAAACTTCTGTGAGACTTGAAAACGTTTATCAGGGTGAAGCCAGGCTTCCATAAGAATGCGGTTTAAATCCTCCGACACTGGAAAGGATGCCGCCTGTTTGAGCCTTTTGCCAAACAGCTGGGGGCGCTGTTGGGGTTGATCTGAGTCTGCCATGTTCATGGTAGATTTGACCATAGCAATGAGGTCATCTAACCCCTGAGGAACAGGTTCAGAGACCTGTTGTGGCTCCTCCACCTGGTCCTCGAACTCACCCTCCTCAAGAGGAGGCATGTCTTTGTCCGACCCAGGGGTGTCAATGCTCGCAAACACACGCTTGGGAGCAGTGACCGTCTGAGGGGCCAGGGGAGAAGGGCACGGTTGAGGGGCAAGTGGTGGCGGAATCTGGGGACCGGGAACTCCCGGGGCCAGGGAGACTTCACTGCTGAGGTGAGCTCAGCCTGTTGCCTCCTGGCCACCTCCCTATCCTTATGGGACGCAGACAGCTCAGAGGAGAGGTTAGAGATCACCTCTGAGAGCTGGGACGCCCATGCAGGAATGTCATGCTGGGGTGGCAATACTGGGGCCTGGGTGCAACTATCGCAGAAAAGGGCACCCTCCACATGAGGTGTAAACTTATTCTGACACCTCTTACACACCACCTTATGAGGTTTAGATGAACCTCCTGCCATGCTGCCCCACACACACCAACAACCCACAATGCGCACTCAGAATGAGCAAAGAAGGGGGGTGATAGGTAAGAGGAGAAATAGCCCAGAATAGCTGCCACTGTCAGTACTGCGCTATGGTGTAGAACACAGCAGCGCTCTGACAACAATTTGAATAAGCCTATTTCTCCCAAAAAAAAAATCCTCAAGTCCCCACTGTATACACAGTGCTGCAGGGGATCTTGAGGGGTCAGCGGTACCCATAGGAACCCTCTTTGCAGCCAGGCAGGGCGGCAGAGCAGGGACCAGGAAGCCAGAGACTCCAGAGCACATGGAGGGAAAATGGCCACCTCCAGTGCAAGGGAAGGCTCCAGGGCGGCTGGGAGCGTGCAAAGCTGCAGACTCCGCCACCTTGAGAAGGCGCGATATTCAAAACCCCGCTGACCTTCACCGCACATTAAAAAAGTCGGCTTCCCTGCGAGCAGGGAGTCAGGGACTCACCCTTCTGCTGTGCTGCCGGCGGCAGTGCAGGCTTGGGGGGACTGTGACGCAAGCCGCGGTGTCCACTCTGGGACAGCGGTCCCAGGAGCCGGGGACCCCTGCGCAAACCACAGGCAGTAGCTCTGGGATCCCCACCGGCAGCTCCCACGTCGCAGACAGGCAGCGGCAGAAGCTGCCTGTCTGTCCTCAATTGTAGAAATGAAAAATTTAATGAAACAAAATTTCTAATGCTCCTGAAAGCAACAGTACACCCAGCTCCTGCAGGTCACAAACGAAGACTGGCTAGAGGGGGGAAGTAGAGGAGAGGAGCTGGCCACACTATGGAAAATTCTTAAAGTGCCCATGCTTCTAATGGTCGCCCTCTATTCCCTACTGTAATCTCCAGTGCCACCTGGTGGATAAGGAGAAAAAGGGAGCGCCCACAATTTGTGTATAAATACTTATCTGTCCTGTCTATTTGAAAGAGATATGTGGGCAGATGTCAATATTCCAAGATAAGCACCATGTTATCCTTTAAAACCATTTATTGTAGCAATATTTACAGATTGTCAGACATCAGACTGGAGAAGACTTTAGGATTCCTAAATTAATGAAAAAAGACTAGGCCTTAATCACATTGAAAACTGGACAATTGTCAACTCTATATGGAAGGAATGGGGGAAAAAAAGGGGATTTTTGTAAGAACTTACCGTTCAAACCCTTTTCTCTGAGTCCAACCCGGTGACACAGCTAACCTTGGGATGTAGGAGGGTCCGCATGAGCCAAGGCACCTACTGTATGCTGAAACTTCTTCTGGACGCAGGCTCCTCCCTTCCGCATGCCTTCATGCTTCAGTTCAATTTCGAAAGCACACTATGATACACAACTCAGTACAATGCCCGACATCTTATATGCATAATCATATAACCATAACATGACACACATGAACGGTATGACTTACTGAGCATAAGGGAGGGATCGCTTTGTCACCGGGATGGACTCAGAGAAAAGGGGTTGAACGGTAAGTTCACAAAAATACTTACAAAAATCCCCTTTTCTCTTTCGTCCATCCCGGTGACACAGCTAACCTTGGGACGTTCGCGAGCCGGTCCTTTGGGAGGGTACGCTCAGACTGACAGTTCTTATCACTGCCCGTCCAAATGAAGCATCCTTCGACGCAAATTCATGCAACCTGTAAAATTTGGTAAAGGTGTGAACAGAGGACCAAGTGGCAGCCCTGCACAACTACTCCGCCATAGCCCCATGACGCATAGCCCAAGAGGAAGCAACTGACCTGGTGGTATGTGCAATTATTGGAGAAGAAACAGGTCTACCTACCTTGGTGTAAGCAAAGGCAATAACTGACATAAGCCACCTGGCAATAGTCTGCTTAGAAGCAGGCCAAACTCTCTTATGCACATCATACAGAACCAACAACAGATCTGTTTTGCGGATGTCCTTTACGCTTTCCACGTAAATTCGCAAGGCGCGAACTACGTCCAATTTTCTTAATTTGTCCCTATTTTTTGCCCCTTCTGGATGGGAAAACACCAGGAGGACAATCTCCTGGTTTAAATGAAAAGAAGAAACCACTTTCGGTAAAAACTTAGGCACTGTTCGAAGCACAGCCCTATCTTCATGAAAAATTAAATGCGGAGATTTACAGGACAACGCTCCTAACTCCGAAACACGTCTGGCCGAAGCAATGGCTAACAAAAACTACAGTTTCCAAGAAACATATTTAAGGTCAGCCGACCTCAACGGTTCGAATGGAGGACTCTGTAGTACTGACAGAACCAAAGATAAGTCCCACGGCGCCACCAGCTGCCTATATGGGGGTTTTAACCCGGTAACACCCTGTAAAAAGGTTGGAGCTTCAGGTAGATAAGCTATCTTTTTCTGGAAGAAAATGGACAGTGCAGAAAGCTGTACTTTCAGAGACTGTAATCCCAGTCCAGATGAGAAAACCATCCTGTAGGAATTCCAGCAATCTAGACACCTTGTACATGGAGGTGTGTACTTTCTGACGCTCACACCACCTTATGTAAATGTTCCATACTCTGTGATAATTTGCAGCAGAGACAGGCTTACGAGCCCTAAGCATAGTCTGAATTACAGCATTAGAGAGACCTTTCTTTTTTAAAAAGGTGGTCTCATAAGCTAGGCCGTCCAGGTGAAGAAAGGGCCCTTGTCTTAAAAAGTCCTGATGAAGAGGAAGAGGCCAAGACTCTACTGACAACCTCAAAATGTCCAAGTACTGTACCATGACCTCTTGGGCCAATCTGGTGCAATCAGAATGGCTTGCACTTGCTGAGACCTCACCCTTCTCAATACTCTCGGTATCATTGGGAATGGACGAAAAATGTATACCAGGTGAAATTGCCACTGGACCGTCATGGCATCCACCGCCGAAGCGGATGGATCCCTGGTCCTGGAGCAGAACATCGGAACCTTACAGTTATTCCTGGATGCCATTAGATCTAACTCTGTGAGCCCCCAGCGACTGACAATCTCCTGAAATACCTCCAGATGCAATTTTTCCCCCTCCAGCAGGTCCTCCCTGCTGAGGAAATCCGCCTCTACATTCCGGATACCCGGAATGAAGATAGCCGACAGAATTGCAATGTTGAGTTCTGCCCAGGTAAAGATCCGCGAGGCTTCCTGCTTTGCCATCCTGCTGCGAGTCCCGCCCTGATGATTCAGGTAAGCCACAGCCGTGGCGTTGTCCGACTGCACTCTGATCGGAAGACCTTTCAAACAATCCTCGGCCTGCTGAGGAGTCTTTCAAACTACTCGAAGTTCCAATATATTTATTGGAAACCTGGATTCCTGATTGGACCAGAGACCCTATAACCGATGGTGAAGGGCAACTGCCCCCCCACCCCCTGAGACTGGCATCGCTCGTAATCACGACCCAGTCCCAAGAGCGAAGTGACCGCCCTAGCTGCAACGTCTCTATGTCCGTCCACCAAAGTAAGGACTCCTTTGTCTCCCGAGAGAGAAATAATCTTTCCTGTTTCATGGTCTTTGCATTCCCTGACCAACAGGACAGAATGTTCCTTTAAAATGTTCTGGAATGAAACCTGGCAAACTGAAGCGTCTCGAAGGTCGCCACATTCTTGTCGAGGAGTTTCACCCCTTGCCAAACTGTAGACCTTGGAGCCCTCAGTAAAAGAAGAATTAACTGGCGAAGTCCTTTGCTTTGGACACCGGGAGGAAAACCCTGGTGTAAATGGATGTCCAATATTACCACCAGAAATAGTAATCTCTGAGAGGGAACCAAATGGGATTTGGTCAGATTTAGCACCCATCCCATGTCCTGAAGAAACTGAGTTGCAATGGACAGGTGTTCCAACAACTTGCTCTCTGACTCTGCTTTGAATAGCAGATTGTCTAAGTATGGGATGATCACAATCCCCTTGAGCCTCAGTGACGCTGCCAAGACCGCCATCACCTTTGTGAATACCCTTGGTAGGGCCTGGAACTGTAAATGAGTCTCTCCTATTGCAAAGCAAAGTAGAGACTGATGTTCCTTGCATATGGGTATGTGAAGATATGCATCCTGGATGTCCACGGATGATAAAGATTCCCCTGGCTCTATGCTGCCTAGCACTGAGCAGAGGGACTTCATTCTGAAATGATCCACCCAGAGGTGTAGATTTAAAGATTTCAAATTTAATATGGGTCTGACTGACCCGTCTGATTTGGGCACCAAAAAAAGTATCGAATAAAAACCCTTATTGTGTTCCTCCTGAGGTACCGGGATCACAACCTCTTTTTTCCTGAGAGCCAAGGCTGCTCCCAAAAGGACCGTGTGTGCAAGGGCTTCCCTTGGTAAAGGAGTTGGCAGAAATCTCCTTGGAGGATTCCCCCTGAGACTTATCCAATAACCTAATGAGACAATGGACAGAACACAAGGGTCGGAGGTTGGAATGTTCCACTTGTCCCGATACTGCAGGAGGGGACCCCCCACTCTGAGACCAGAATGGGGAGCCTGTACCCTGTCATGCGGAGGATTTATCCTCTCCTTTGGACCCTTGCTACTTACTGAAGGCCCCAAATCTGGATTTGGCAGCCTTACATCTACCTGCCGGGAATCTACCTCTTCCCGCCTGTCCTTTACTGGAAGCACTGCCACGAAAGGAGTAGGCCTAAACGCCCCAAACCTGAGGCCCTAGCGGTGGTAGGCAGGAAGGTACTTTTTCCCTCCATGGCCTGTTTTATAATGGCTTCTAGTTCAGAGCCAAAAAGTAATTCCCCTTTAAACTCAAGAGTTTCCAGGGCTTTCTTAGATTCGCTGTCAGCATCCCAGGCCTTTAGCCAAAGGGCTCGCCTAGCTGACACAGAAGTGGCGGAAACCTTGGACGCCATTTTTGGCGCCTTCCTCCCCAGCCTCAGTGATGAACTCGGCAGCACATCTGAGTTTCTCTGCCGGGATAAACGCCTTAGAATCAGGCCACAGCTGATCACCCAAAGCCTCAGCCCACTTAATCATAGCCTTGGCTACCCAAGCTGAGGCAATAACGGGGCGAGTGTATATCCCACTCCCTCAAAAACAGCTTTTAGGCATCCTTCCACTTTCTTATCCACCGGATCCTTAAAGGCTGCACTACCCTGCACTGGCAATGCTGTGGCCTTTGACAATCTAGCCACCGGAGTGTCCACAAAGGGGACTTTCTCCCACATTTTTACATGCTCTTCGGGCATGGGATACATATTTGTATATATCTTGGACATGGACACCTTTTAGTCCGGAACTTTCCAAGCCTCCCCTAAAAAGGAGACCATACCGGGGTCTGAGGGGACAGTAACAGCTTCTCTGCGCATTCTCTTAAAAATGCACTGAGCCTGAATCTTATCTTCCTCCAACAAGTCCAAAACCTGTCTAACAGCCAGGATAAGATCCTCAATACCCGGGACAGAAGCCTCAGCCTCTTCCCTATGGTCACCAGACAAATCATCTTCACATACACCTTCATCATCTGAATCAGCCGCTAACAGAGGAGGTGTAACTGAAGGCCGTCTAGAGGAAGGACTATCAGGGGTTTTTGCAAACTTTTCCATAAGTGCATAAATTTTATGCACCCCCTGCGCAGTGTCCTGAATGACTTGCAGCAATATGGGGTCCCCTTGCACCGGAGAAATGGACCCCATAGAATTTTGGGAGGAAGAACTGGGGCCAGGAGACCTGATTAAACTGTCCCTCTGCCTATTAAGTGCCTCAACCAGGGCATTCATAGACCTCCCCAAGGCTGCAGCCCACGCTGGCTCAAGTTGTTCAGACCCCTGGGCATGTGTATTGCGTCTTGAGAAATTTCCCATTTGACTTCAGGAACGAAACGCCTTGACATCACTACTACCTATAGACTGGGATTCCACCCTACTTGGACCGTAGTCAGACACCCAGCTGAACCCCAGCTATCTCCCCACGCTGCCGGCAATCAGCTGTTTGGCGCTGATATTGATCTCCGTCTTGCTGTAGCCCTGGCTGCCACTGCCTCTGAATCCATTTGCCGACGACTTTGATCCTGTCCCGCTGCGGTCTGGACGGTGACTCCGTCACATGCTGTACGTGGACCGGCTTGGCGAGTAACCATCCGGCCTAGGAAACAATATACCAGCATCTTAAGAGTATTATCTCTTTAAAACAGCTTGGCTAATCTGCTGTGGCAGAGGACTGCCTTTCTTTGACACAACGGTCATACAGCGGCTACAAGGCTTGGCTAATCTGCTGCGGCAGAGGATTGCCTTTCTTGGACACAACAGTCACACAGCGGCTACAAGGGTGAGCAAACATCTGAATAATTGGGCCACCTGAGTTTTCCTTGGGATATGTGAAAAAGTGGGAGTGATCATTTATAACACAGCTCGTTATCTATCTGAGCCTGCTCTAATATTACAATTGAGTACATGATTTATATGTTAAAGACCGGCTCTGACATCCTTTTCTGATAGACTATTCCCTCATTGTATGGAAAACGATACAAACATCGATTAACATGGTCTATCCTAATCCACATTAATAGGATTGGTCACTTTAAAAATCAAAAGCCCAGTTGAGACTTGATATTCATTAAAATGATATTTATGTCTTACCTGTTAAATATCTTTCTTCGAGGACGTCAGGGGCCACAGGGATAACATTGGGTCTAGGAGTGACGTCACGACCAATCCAGCACCAGAAAGGTTAAACTTCTGGGCTGCTCAGAGACAGCCCCTGGGCTCTCACCTCCTATACCCCGCCTCCCAGGCTAGTCAGTTTTTTTCCCAAGCCAGGCAGGAGACAAGATAGAAGGAAGAGAAACCCATACAGAAACACACTCAACAAATATATGTGTATGTGTGGTTGCTCAATAGAGAAACCATAACTGTAACATGTGTAAACACCCTCAACAGAGGAAATTTTAACTAAGTTGACTCAACGGAGTAACTCTTAATGTTAATCATGAAGTAGGCGCGCCAGGGAGGGATCCCTGTGGCCCCTGACGTCCTCGAAGAAAGATATTTAACAGGTAAGACATAAATATCATTTTCTTCAGCGGTAGACGTCAGGGGCCCCAGGGATAACATTGGGATGTCCTAAAGCAGCCACCTATGGGTGGGGGCGCGCCTGGGCCGCAGCCAATACACTCCGGCCGAATGCCGAGTCTTGTGAGGTAAACGTATCAAACGCATAGAAGCGTAAGAAAGTATGAGGAGACGACCAGGTCGCCGCCTTGCAAAGTTGCTCTGCTGTCGCACCACCCCTAACAGCCCAAGACGCACCCACAGATCTCGTGGAATGAGCCCGGACGCCCGTTGGAACCGGAAGGGCGGCACCCAAGTAAGCTTGTTTGATGACAGACCTTAGCCACCGGGCAATGGTCTGCTTCGTAGCAGGCCAACCTCTTTTCTGAAATCCATAGAGGACAAAGAGAGAGTTAGATTTCCTAAGTGCTTTAGTACGACGCACATAGATACGTAACGCTCGCACTACATCTAGGAATCGCTGTTCAGGAGAAGCTTCCGGCCCCCGAAAGGCTGGGACCACTATCTCCTGATTAACGTGAAATTTGGACACCACCTTGGGAAGGTGTGAAGGGACTGTTCGAAGGACCGCCCTGTCAGGGTGGAAAACCAGAAGAGGAGACTGACAGGACAGAGCCGATAAATCTGAAACCCTCCTGGCCGAAGCAATGGCCAGCAGAAAAACAGTTTTCCATGTAAGCCAAGATAGATCCACTGATCGCAATGGTTCAAAAGGGGGACCCTGTAGAGCCTTAAGAACCAGAGAAAGATCCCATGGAGCAACCGGTGGGACAAACGGAGGTTGGATTCGCAAAACCCCCTGCAAGAAAGTGCGGATGTCCTGCAACAACGCCAGCCTCCTTCGAAATAGAATAGACAAGGCCGACACCTGTACCTTTAGTGATGACAGTCTAAGGCCGGCTTCTAAACCCTTTTGTAGAAAGGACAGAATTCGAGACAACCGATAGGTTTTTGGGTTAAACTTGCGTGAGCTACACCAGGCGAAGTAAGCTCGCCAGATGCGATGATAAGCACCGGCCGAAGAAGGCCTACGAGCTCTGAGCATAGTCGAAATCACCCGTGAATTAAAGCCTTTAGCTTTTAACAAGGCGGTCTCAACAGCCACCCCGTTAAAGACAACCGCTGCAGATCGGGATGGAGGCACGGCCCCTGCGAGAGCAGATCTGGCCACAGAGGTAGCCGGATTGGAGGGGCCACTGACAGGGCCTGCAGATCTGAGAACCAGATCCTCCGAGGCCAATGAGGGGCCACCAAGATCATCGTGCCCCCTTCTGCCTTCAATTTGCGAAGAACTCGGAGAAGGAGTGAAAATGGGGGAAAGGCATACATGAGAGCGAACGGCCACTGGGCTGACAGAGCGTCTACCATGCAAGCGTTCGGATCTCGAGACCTGGAACCGTACAGGGTGACCTGGTGATTGTGGCGAGATGCCATCAGATCCACCTCCGGTCTGCCCCACCGGTCTACCAACATCTGAAATGCTTTCGGATGTAGGGTCCATTCGCCGGCATCCAGAGTCTGCCGACTCAAGAAGTCCGCCTCCCAATTGAGGAGTCCCGGGATGAAGATTGCCGATAATGCCGGGATCTTGTTCTCCGCCCACTGGAAGATACAAGAGGCCTCCGCCATAGCTGCTCGACTCCGAGTGCCACCCTGGTGGTTGATATAAGCCACCGTCGTCGCATTGTCCGACTGTACCTGCACCGGGTGACCTTGAAGCCAAGGCTCTGCCTGGCGGAGAGCCAGTAAGACAGCTCTTAGTTCGAGAGTGTTGATGGATAGCAAGGATTCCTGTGGAGTCCAAAGCCCCTGAAAGGATTTCTGACATGTGACTGCTCCCCAACCACGAAGACTGGCATCCGTGGTGAGGAGAGTCCATTTTTGGATCCAAAAAGGCCTCCCTTCCATGAGGTTCTGATCTAGAAGCCACCATGACAGGGAACTCCGAGCTGCCGGTGATAAGACAATCAGGTGTGACCGTATGTTGGAGTATGACCCCGACCATTTCCTTAGAATTTCCCGTTGTAAGGGGCGAGAGTGGAACTGAGCGTACTCCGCCATGTCGAAAGTCGAGACCATGGAGCCCAGCACCCTCATGCAGGCATGTATTGAGACACACCTGAGCGAGAGAAGATGTTGAACTCTGGACTGCAGGGCCTTGCGGCGTATCTCCGGCAAGTAAATCCGCTGATTTACGGTGTCCAACAGGGCCCCTAGGTGAATCATAGATTGAGTAGGGACTATGGATGACTTTGGCCAATTGATTATCCAGCCATGGCGTTCCAGGACCGCCACGACCTTGGTCAAGTGTGCCTGGAGAACCTGGGGCGACTGAGCCAGGATCAACAGATCGTCCAGGTATGGGAGAATCCGAACCCCCTGGTGGCGAAGAGCACTGCACATCACTGCCATGACCTTCGTAAACACGCGGGGAGCTGTGGCCAGGCCGAAAGGTAGTGCCTGAAATTGAAAGTGACGGTCTTGCAGCGCAAACCTGAGGAACCGCCAGTGTTCTTGTTTGATGGGTACATGTAGATACGCATCTTGTATGTCGAGGGATGCCATGTAGTCCCCTGGTTGCAACGCCAGCACAATGGACCGCAAGGTCTCCATTTTGAACTTCGGGACCCGAAGGAATTTGTTTAATCTTTTTAGATTTAAAATGGGACGGAAGGTCCCATTGGGCTTCCGTACCAAGAAAAGACTGGCGTAGAAACCTGTGCCTTGTTGCGACACTGGAACGGGGGCAATGACACCTGCTGAAAGTAGTTTTTGTATGGCCTGTTCCAGGGCTACGCGCTTTTCCAAGTCCTTGGGAGAACTTGTTGAAAAGAACGAGCTCGGTGGTCGACGGCGAAAGGTTATAGAATAGCCTTTGAAGACTAAGTCTCGAACCCAAGCGTCTGTCGTGGACTCCAGCCACATGTGCGAAAACCGAAGCAGGCGACCCCCCACCCTGGGATCCCCCAGGTGGAGCGCCGGCCCATCATGCCGAGGGCTTAACCTCGGGTTTATGTTCAGCACGTCTAGTGGGCCAGGGACGTTTTCCTCTGGCCCTAGAGGGCTTTGCGGGTTGGGCCTGAGTCTTTGTGAACGACTGTCCCCTACCCCTGCCCTGGAAACGAAAGGACTGGAACGCCGGTCGAGGACGCGGAGCATGAGTGGATGGCAGGAAAGCCGCCTTTGAGGCAGCCACCGTGGCCACGATTTTGTCCAGCTCTGATCCAAACAATAGAGAACCCGCAAAGGGTAATGCCTCTAGAGTTTGTTTGGACTCAGTATCCGCTTTCCAAGAGCGAAGCCACAGGGATCGTCGAGCCGCCACTGCCGAGGCAGATGCCCTTGAAGTAAGAGTGGCTGCATCTAATGCAGCCTCTCCCAAATATAGTGCAGCTTGATGCATGATGTCAAGAATAGGAAACATGTCATCTACACTATCTCCCTCAGTAATAATATTAGTGAGGAGAGAAATCCATTTGACCATGGCCTTTGCTACCCAGGCAGATGCCAGGGTAGGTCGTGCAACCGCCCCAGTTGTTGTAAAAATCAGCTTAAGAAAGTTCTCTAACTTTCTGTCAGCGGCATCTTTAAGAGAGGCGGTTGGAATGGGTAAAGTACTGGAACGCACAATCTTAGCGATATGTGCATCCACCTTGGGAGGAGTCTCCCAGCGAACTCTATCCTCTGGAGGGAGCGGGTACAGGGAATTAAACCGCTTAGGGAGCGGAAACTTCCTATTTGGTAACACCCAGGCCTCCCCAAGGACATCCTCTAGCTCTGCAGAGTTAGGGAACACTGTCCGCGTCTGCTTGTGACGCTTAAAAGATGGGCCCACAGACTGTACTGGTTCAGAGACCTCCTGTAAATGTAACACGTCTCTAACCGCAATTACCAGGGCTTCTACATCGACTTTTGCTGTTATGTCGTTGGAGGTGTCGTCAGCATCTGCGTCGACTGTGTCGTCAACCAGCTGATCCTCCTCCTCATCAGTATCTACATCCGTATCCTGACGGGTGAGGGTAGAAGGAATCTCCCCCCGGGGCTTACGGGATTTACCCTTTAAAGAGGCACGGATGCCCTGAACTGAGTCTGCCAAAGCACGCGCCCATGCCGGCTCCTCGGGGGGGGCACATGGCCGAGACACGGACGGTCCCGGCTGCAGGGATGGTGCAGCAGAGAGCCTGTCTATTAACTGCGACATGACCTGGGTAAGCTGGGCCTAAGCAGGTTCCCCTGAGGGAGCTGCCACAGGGGGCTGCGCATGTGTTTTTATACATTGTAGGCATAACCCCTCTACAAGCTGGGGTACGCCCGCTCTGCAACGCGTGCAGGACACCAATATAGGGGCCCATGTGTCGTCACCGCTTTCCTCTGACATTGTACAAGAGGTAGCTGACTGTAACAATTAACACAATATACTTTCTGACAGGCAGTGATAGTGTTAAGACAATATGAGACACAGCACACAGACAGGGCATACAATGCAAAATAAAAAACCTGGCACTGAGCTCCGCAAAGCACTAAGGCCGGCAGGAGCATAAATTACTGTAACCTGGTATCCTTGAAGGAGAGGTACAGGGGGGATTTGCCCAGATGGCCCGGCCGTGAAGAGATGGAACTCCAGACTGGCAGAGAGCTCTCTGTGTCCTTCCAACACGTGCAGCAGGCAGGCAGGAAGAGATCAGGGCTGGAAACCCCGTGGGTACATCCTAGCTCCTGTCTCCGGGGGAGGGGCTGTGTGAGGAGAGGCTCCCTCCCCCTGCTAGCAAATGGCCACTGGGAATATATGACTCATGTGGCGCCGGTAAAATGGCGGGGATCCGGCGCTTGCCGGGCGGCCCCGCGTACCGACGCCACTGCCCACACTCAACATCTCCCTGGTGGTCCAGCGGGACAGAGCGCTCAACACTTTTGAAAAGGCGGCGGTTCTGCCGCTTGCTAGTGCAGCCCGGCGATCCCCCTTTCGCCGGGCTGCTCAGCCGCCATTAACCATGCGCGCGCGCGCTCCCAGCGGGGAGCGCGTTACCTGTAAGCGGCTCACCGCTGTTGTCCCGGTCCCCGTTGCGGCTGTGCTCTCCAGTGCTCTAGAGCCAGCCGAACACCTCCGCTTGTGGAAACCACGTGGGTGGTGTTGGGCTGCCGGGTCCCGGGTGATGGAGCGCAGTGCAGGGGTCTAACAGACCCCCGGCGCTGCTGCTCTGTCACTGACTCCGGTCAGTGTAAAAATCAGAATAAAAAAAAAAAATTAAAAGAAGTTTTATGCTGCTATTAAAGCAGCACCTTTCTAATGCGTGTTGGCTCCTGCCAGCACGATAAAAACTGACTAGCCTGGGAGGCGGGGTATAGGAGGTGAGAGCCCAGGGGCTGTCTCTGAGCAGCCCAGAAGTTTAACCTTTCTGGTGCTGGATTGGTCGTGACGTCACTCCTAGACCCAATGTTATCCCTGGGGCCCCTGACGTCTACCGCTGAAGAAAAATGTTTTAATTTTTTTTATTATATTTTCGTTTATATTGCATATTATGTACATTTAAATTATGTGTATATTTCTAATTATCAAACTTATATAAATTTCATATTCAGTAAACAGTGTGTCCTCATTTATTTTGAATCAGCCAATTATCAGGAGCACAACTATTTCCAGCAGCGCATTACATCTCACTCTTGTGTTTTTGTGTGTATTCCCAGGCACAGACTTACAAGCAGGGCAAGGTTTCCCTTGGTCCATCTGTTTCAAATTAATTTTTAACCCCGCAAAAACTGCAGTTTAAAGACATGTCCTGCGCCCCCCCCCCCCCCCCCGACCCCACAGCAGCAGCATCATCACCCGTGTCAGTCATGATTAACCCATGGTGCACAATGTCATGCAAAGTACAAGGCAGTATATCCAGTTGTACTTAACGGTTCAGTGACTTCTCAGCGTCAGCGGGGGTAGCGCTTCCAGGAGACTTCAACTTGTGTGCAGTAACAGGCTCAGCCAGACTTCAGCTACGCTGTAGAGCGAAAATGGCGCCCGCACACAAGTGGGAAGGGGCCAAGTCCCTGCTTCAGCGGGGTGGGAAGCCACAGTTGGCACCCATTCCCTCTTTAGCCGCTCCCACAATAGTGTCTCCTCACCTCCTCCTTGTGCCTTCCCTCTGCCGGGATCACTTGGAGTCGTCCGGCACCGCCGGACACCTGTAACAGCCCTCACTTACCTGGAGGGATTTCAGGCTGCAAACCCTGCCAAGATGGCGCCCGCCATCACTGAAGGTCCTTCCCCCACGATCCCCTTCTGTAAGGAGCCGGTTCCGGAGCGGTCCCAGGGCCCCGGCAAACCCCAGCAACGCTGGGGTTAAGCGCTGTGCAGCGGGTGCAGACACCCCTGCACACAGAGCCCTAACAGGACGCGTTTCTGTCAGCCTCTGCTGCGCTCTCAGTGTGTCTTGCTTCTATTAGAAGCAACACACTGGCGTAAAAACCTGCAAACACTATGGTTAATAAAATAATAAAAACCTAGCTATCTAGTAAAAATCCAGTAAAAAAAAAAAAAAAAGCCAGGTGCAGCAGCAGCAGCCAATCAGCCAAGCACCCACTCCTGTGGGCACCTAAAACGAACTGAAGCATGATGGGATGCAGAAGGGGAGGAGCCTGCAGCCAGTGGAAAAGCTTCAGCTATAGGTGCCTTGGCTCCTGGGGACCCTCCTACATCCCAAGGTGGAGCTGTGTCACTGGACTGGATGAAAGAGAAAGAAGGTTTGCCCATCCGCTAACTTCCTGGAAAAGAAAATAGAAAGGGACGATACCTGGACCAACACACAAACCCACAGTTAAGACACCTACAGGAAAAGGAGATGCCCCACTGGTCCCAGTCCAGTGGAGCAGCCTAGCAGTGGCTGGGATGCTGCTCCGTGTAAAATAAAGAAAAATGTAACACAGAACTCAACGTAGCCCTTCCTTGATGCATCCTTTGCCAAAGCTCTAAGAAAAAACTAAGGGCCTGCAGGCAGTGTATGGGGAAGGGGGGGGGGGGGGGGGGGGGGGGGGGGGGGCTTCACTCAAGAAGGAGGGGGGGCTGCACTCAAGAAGTTTAGGTTATATTCAGTCACAACAAAGAATTATAACAAACAAAAAAACTAAAATCTGTTTTACTTAATATCTTGTTTTATAAACACTGTATGCCTGCACCCATTCCTCTTTCAGGGATTACAGAATGATCTTCCTTGTACATACAAGAGATCTAACCTCCATGTGTTCCCTAAAAACTTACCTTTCCAAATATTCTCTTTAGCTCACTAGTCTATTACCCAAGTATCACCCACCTAAACAGTTACAGTAACACAAAATGTACATTTATTCTTCTACAAATTTACAGACTTCCTTAGTAAAGGTGGCGATACATCTACAGATCAAGCTGGTTGGAACAAAAACCTGGTAATATCTGAATGACAGTTTTTGGCAGTTTTCCAGCATTTCAAAGCAAATGGTCAACTGTCATTTACTCTCATCCATTACCAGGATTTTGTTCCAACCTGCTCAATCTGACAATAGGTCTGTAGATGTATGGCTAGTTTAACACTGCTGCATGATTAGATCATATAACACCATTAAGCATTTATTCTTATAGCTTGCTGGTTGGGCCAACATACAATAAATTCCTAATATCCAGGTGCGTTTTAGTTCTGTGTTAATTCCCAATGCAAAGCAGGGAATGCGGTTGCCACATCAATGTTGATAAAAAAAAAACCTCACAGACTGACAGGAACTTACATAATGTCCAACACGGAATCATTGCGGATAATTTTATGGGTGATGTCTGCTATGAGGAACAAACCCCCATCAGTCCTGCGAATGCTGGCTGCAAATCCCGGCCATACCTGCAGACTGAAAAACAAAACTCAGTATCAATACGGGCAGTTCACATTAACTATATGGATTGATGCAGGTTTGGTTTATGTGATTCTGTCAGTATGTCCTATATCCAGGTATTGATGCAGGACTATATATATAGTACCATCTCACCTGTAGCTCTTCAACAGTATGGCACTCGTAGGATCAAAAAAATTTCTTCCAACCAGTTTCATGTCCAGAATTTTCATCACTCTAGAAAAGCAAACGATTACAATCACCAATAAAGACACATCCATATTCAGATACACACACATATACATACAGATATATACAAACAAATGATGAGTAATTGTATATATATATATATACACACACACACATATATATATATATATTTATTATTACTCAACTGTGGTAATGGCGCCTATATTTAAATACAGTCCGTCAAAGTGATCCAATTTCAATGAAGCGAAGAGGAATTCATCCGATAATAGTTTATTTGATTCTTCAATGAGTTATCACGGTACTCTTTACCTAGAACGGCGCCCATCGCGACCATCGAATGCACTAAAAAACGGGTGCGATGCCCGCGATTTCCCATAGGGACCAATGTTAAAAGTGAGATTGGACGCGATTTTAGTGTTCAATGCCTCAATGCCCGCGATTTTTACATAGGAAACAATGTTAAATGGGCCACAGAGCCCAAATAGTCACCGTGAAGTGTGAAATGGCCCCCCACAATTGTTAACGCCACCCCACGATCAACGTCAACCCGAAGCGTGGCGAGCGCAGCGAGCCCGCGAGGGGCGGCGGTACGCGTCCTCCGACCTTTTCATACCCCCACTATCCACGTCGGCGTGGAGTTGAGAATAGAATAGTGTGGCGAGCGCAGCGAGCCACCGAGCCCGAAGCGTGGCAAACACAGCGAGCCCCGCGAGGGGACGCGGATACCTTCACAGTTATACGCGTCCCCTCGCGGGCTTCCCAGGTGTCCATGGCGACGCGGACACCTGTGAAGCCCGCGAAGGGACGCGTTTACCTGTGAAGGTATCCGCTGCGCTCGCCACGCTTCGGGCTCGGTGGCTCGCTGCGCTCGCCACACTATTCTATTCTAAACTCCACGCCGACGTGGATAGTGGGGGTATGAAAAGGTCGGAGGACGCGTACCGCTGCGCTCGCCACGCTTCGGGTTGACGTTGATCGTGGGGTGGCGTTAACAATTGTGGGGGCCATTTCACAGTTCAAGGGCACTATTAGGGCTCTGTGGCCCATTTAACATTGTTTCCTATGGCCAAATCGTGGGCATTGAGGCATTTAACAGTAAAATCGCGTCCAATCACAGTTTTAACATTGATCCCTATGGGAAAATCGCGGGCATCGCGTCGCACCCGTTTTTTATGTACCCGCGATGCCCGCGATTTTTTACCCCCAACGCCCGCGATGCCAATCGCGGGCGCCGTTCTAGGTAAAGAGTACCGTTATCACAGATAAAATGGTAACATGAAAACGTCCCAATGCGTTTAGTCTTTAAAAAGACTTCATCACGGGAATTGGGTTACAATCTTTCAGATGATCTAGAATTTCTCATTGTTTTTAGAACAAGGTGTGAAATTCTATTCCTTCATGTCTCAATGTAAAAAACTATCCTAAGGGAGTGTCATTAAATATGAGAATTGAATCAACCAAAAAAAAAAATGTTTTTTTTTCTAGAAAACGCCTATCTGGCTGATCCCTGTGGGACTAATACTGTAATCAGTGAATGAATTGGATATCAGTAGCAATTTGGGCCTTTTTTAGAGGACCTCTTACTCCTACAATGTGTGAATACATCATGACACATAACAGTAAGGAAGGACCTATCAAATTTACATTCTCATCTCGTTGAAATCAAGTTCGTAGATGGTGTTATCTCTACGTCCCTTTACACTAAGCCTACCAACAACAACAACTTGTTAGATTATACTAGTTGCCACCCAAGAGCTACAGTAAGAAGTCTGTCGTACTGGGTGCCAGTCGGGATCCCGACAGTCATTAACCCGACTTCGGGGATCCCGACTGTTAAAACACCGACAGCCGGGTTCCCGACGGCCGTCGGCTATTTTCCCTCGTGGGGGTCCACGACCCCCATAGATGGAGAATAGAATAGGTGGCGAGCGTAACGAGCCCGCAAGGGGCTTTGTTGCGCTGGCCACGCTGTCTGAGACCAGGCAGATGTTGCAGCTGTTGCGCTGTGAAGCACGCTGGATTTTGAGGTTAGGAACGTTAGCTCCTCATGGCCTTAATGAGCAATCAGGGTTATCGGTGCTTATAAACTAAAAGTTGTCCCGATTCATGCTATGCTGCTTATGTTGTTAATATGTTTTAACTTGAGTCAGCATTGTACTGATGTTATGATAATTTGTCACGGTGCTAGGGGTCAAGTGACTCACATCGCTGCCTGCTTGTGATGTCCAGCGTGTGATGTCATCTGTCCGTGCCCCCCTGCTGGGGGCGTGGTCCTGCCGAGATTGTCATATACACTTGAGGGTTATTTAAGGTAAGATAGTTTCATTGTTATGTGATGCCTGATGAAAATACTGATAAGGTATTGAAACTTTGTAAATAAAGCCTAATATATATATATATATATATATATATATATATATATATATATATATATATATATATATATATATAGTATCTTTTGAGAAAAAATGAGGACACTCACCGGCTTCATACATGGATAACTACTTTCTTTTAATCCATCTTCAGCAGTTCAAAACATAAAGTGCAATGTGCATGACAGTGGGCCATGGGCCAACGTTTCGGTCTGCCCCCAGACCTTTGTCAAGGCCCCCCACTATCTCCTCCTAAAGTGCATAAACCCCATTGTGCCAGCAGAGCATAAGTACCTTTCAAGAGCTAAAAGCCACACCCCCTTGGAATTAACCATAATGCATGGACTGGGAGTATAAACAACATCAATTATCCTATATGTATATATATGCCAAACATTATCACATAGGTTCCTAAAAGATCCGCAATTTGCGGGCTGCCCAGTCTCCTCTCGCCTGCCACGCCGCGGCTGCCATTCCCAGCACTGACAGCCCGGCGTGCGGGTCATCTCCTGGAAGTGCGTCATCACACTTACGCATCACTTCCGGCTTGGTAGAACGCATAGCCAGGAAGCTTGCGTTTTACTGCGCTGCTTATGTCCTGCTCTGAGCAGGTTATGCGGACACCACTTTATGGTGAGATGCGGGCCTTTTATATCAATATACACACCAATAATATAACTCACCACTCCAAGAACTACTATATGTCATTTTCATATGGTTCCTATATAGGGAAACCATCCAAGTATGGGTCATGTGACACAGAGCTCCCCAATGTACCATTGCCCACCTCACACAGCACCACCTAGTGTACAAATATCATAAAAAGACAAAAAAAAGGTCACATACAATATCAAGACACATACATACTAACAAAAAATAAACTACACATACATTATATTACAACAAGAAGAAACTGTTATTTAATGGTTGCTCAGACCATCCTGCATTTCGAGTCTAAACTAGAGAAAAACAGAGTAAGAGTTATTCTCGTTAAGGCCCCTTGGGGCCACCGTGTCCAATTCATGGATCCATTTGACTTCTTTCTTTAAAGGGATTAGACCTCTGTTTCTTCCCCTCAGCAAAGGCGGCACCCAATCTATTATCAAACAACTCAGTGCAGAAATCTGATGTTTGCATTTCAAAAAATGCGCCGCCACTGGTTTATCTGTGGTATTGTGGGCATAGGCAAGCCGGATAGATGACCGGTGTTGATTCATGCACTCGCGGAAAGTTCGCACCGTCTTCCCCACATAAAAAAGCCTGCATGGGCACCGTAGGAAGTACACCACGTGATCTAGTGTACATGTCAGATGATGGCGGATCATAATTTTTTGGCCTGTGTGGGGGTGGTGAAACGACGGGCCACTAATTATACCTCGACATGTCGTGCAGCTCGTACACTTGAAGCAGCCAGACTTGGTCACTAGCCATCTCTTATCCATAGTTGGACTTGGGGTGACATCAGGTCTCAACAGGATATCCTTTAAGTTTTGTCCACGTCGCGCTGCAATCAGTGGTGGTTGTCTGGTTATGGTGTTAAACACAGGATCTGTGCCCAGAATTCGCCAGTTGTCTTTAATGGATCTTTCCATCTGTTTAAATTTGGTGTCACATTTCATCACCACTATCATGCGTTGTGAACTGCTCTTTTCCTTTGGCATGGGTGAGGTAAAGATCTGCCTCGCTCTTTTTAGACTTAGTTTAATGTCTCTCTCCCGGTAGCCCCGTGCCCGAAACCTCTCACAGCATTCGCGTATTTGTTTTCTGCTATTTCTGGTACTGAATTGTTCCTGAAGACTCTCAGTAGCTGGGATATAGGCAATTTTAATTTCAACTTGTCAGGATGGTGGTTGGATGCCCATAAGAGTGTATTTCTGTCCGTTGGTTTACGAAACAGTGGGGCAGATGTATTAAGCCTGGCGAAGAGATAAACTGGAGATAAAGTGGAGAAAAAGTGGAAGGAGATAACGCACCAGCCAATCAGCTTCCAACTGTCATATTTCAAACACTGCTGATTGGCTGGTGCATTATCTCCTTCCAATTTATCTCCAGTTTATCTCTTCGCCAGGCTTAATACATCTGCCCCAGTGTGTGCTCCAAACGGGTGCCATTCCTCAGTACTGTCACATCCAGGAAATTAATTTGGTCATGATCTGCCACTGCCGTAAACCGGATAGGACAGTCCAAAGTATTTAACTCTTGAACCATCAGGAAGAAGGAGTCTGTAGTACCCCTCCAAACTAAAAACAAGTCATCAATGAAACGTTTATAATGCAGGATGTTCGCACTGTACCTGCCGAGGATGTGCACTGTTTCATAGGCCGCCATATATAAATTGGCGAACCCTGGCGCTAAATTAGAACCCATGGTGGTACCCGAGATTTGTATATAGTACCCGCCATGGTATAAAAAGTGGTTTTTAGTCAGAACCAATTCAATCAGCTGACAGATGAATTCAATCGGGGGTCCCTCGTAAGGTCCCTTACAGAGGGCTGGATCCCCCCTTTGTGTGGGATTACTGTGTAAAGAGAAGACACATCTAGAGACGCCAGAATGCAGTCGTCAGGTAAATCACATAAGTCGCTGAGGCCCTCCAGGAAGTTACCAGTATCCTTGATGTAACTAACACCAGCCTCCACGCATGGCTGCAAATAGTGGTCCACAAACTCAGCTAAAGGCTGTAGTAGTGAACCACATGCAAATATTATTGGTCTTCCTGGAGGGGCCTCAAGCGACTTATGGATCTTGGGCAGAGTATAAAATATAGGGCATCTTGGATGTTCCACTTGCAGCAGTTTCAACACAGTGTTGTCAATCCACCCCATGCTTACAGCATGATTTAAGGTGACATCAATTTGTTTTTTAAATTGAAGTCATGGGGTGAGAGGGGATCAGACGGTAGGTACCTGCATCACTCAACTGCCTTCTGACCTCGCGGTCATAGTCAGTGAAGTTTTGCAGGACCACTGCGCCCCCCTTATCTGCATTCCTAATTACCAAGGACCTATTGTTTTTAAGGTCATTAAGTGCCCTCCGCTCCACCTTCGTAAGATTGTCAAACACTCTCAATTCTGATGTTTTGTTCCCTTTCACCTCACTATCCACCATCTTCATGTATGTTTTTAAACTCGGATTGATCGAGGGTGGGTCAAAAGTACTGGGTCTGGCTGATACGATTGGAGTATTAAATGGCTGTTCAACCATATTTGCAAAAAATTCCTTAAGGCGTAGCTTGCGCCCCATCTTATAATGGTTGACAGACCATTCAAATTAATTGAACATACAGGTGGGTACAAAAAACTCAGACCCTTCGTGAGCAAGGACTGTTTAGAAAGATAAAAAATTAATTTATCCTGTGTCTCCCCCATCGACCTCCTCTTATATTTCCCCCTCCTCGGGTGTAATCTCCTGCTCCGCGGTTTTTTGCTCGTCTTGGTCTGGGATCTCTCCCTAAAAAAGACGCGGATGTAGAGGGACCGGATGGTGGTAACCTGGCTGAGGAGTCAGACTCAGGGGAGGATTCTGTTTCACGGGGACCAAAAAATTCTGCCCTACGGTGGGGTCTATATCTGCGTCGACCATCTGCAGTGTCACCACTGAGCCAGCGGTACACTGAATGTTTTAGATAGTCGGTTTCTACCGTGTCCCACTTCTTTCTTTTAAATGCTAATAAGTCTACACGGTACTTATCAATTTGTTCCTGTAGCTTTTTAAGCCAATCACCAGATTTGTCCTGCTCAGTGTAAATCACCTTGATAAGTTCTCTCAAATTCTGCAATGTCCACTTTAATTTTCTTCAATTCATTACCAACCTCTTCTATTACTAAAACCATTAAATCAGATGAACATTTATTCAGCACCCGCACCATTTGATGCAGAACGCTGAATTCTTACTCCCTATGGTGGGTATGTTATTAATCCTGAAACCCCTGGGGATTCTCTTATTTCTATAATACTTCATAATACTGCTGAGGGGAGGAAACAGAGGTCTAATCCTTTTAAAGAAAGAAGTTAAATGGATCCATGAATTGGACACGGTGGCCCCAAGGGGCCTTAACGAGAATAACTCTTACTCTGTGCTTCTCTAGTTTAGACTCGAAATGCAGGATGGTCTGAGCAACCATTAAATAACAGTTTCTTCTTGTTGTAATATAATGTATGTGTAGTTTATTTTTTGTTAGTATGTATATGTCTTGATATTGTATGTGACCTTTTTTTGTCTTTTTATGATATTTGTACACTAGGTGGCGCTGTGCGAGGTGGGCAATGGTACATTGGGGAGCTCTGTGTCACATGACCCATACTTGGATGGTTTCCCTATATAGGAACCGTATGAAAATGACATATAGTAGTTCTTGGAGTAGTGAGTTATATTATTGGTGTGTATATTGATATAAAAGGCCCGCATCTCGCCATAAAGTGGTGTCCGCATAACCTGCTCAGAGCAGGACATAAGCAGCGCAGTGGAACGCAAGCTTCCTGGCTATGCGTTCCACCAAGCCGGAAGTGATGAGTCAGTGTGATGACGCACTTCCAGGAGATGACCCGCACGCCAGGCTGTTAGTGCTGGGAATGGCAGCCGCGGCGTGGCAGGCGAGAGGAGACTGGGCAGCCCGCAAATTGCGGATCTGGTAGGAACCTATGTGATAATGTTTGGCATATATACATTGGATAATTGATGTTGTTTATACTACCAGTCCATGCATTATGGTTAATTTCAAGGGGGTGTGGCTTTGAGCTCTTGAATGGTACTTATGCTCTGCTGGCACAATGGGGTTTATGCACTTTAGGAGGAGATAGTGGGGGCCTTGACAAAGGTCTGGGGGCAGACCGAAACGTTGGCCCATGGCCCACTGTCATGCACATTGCACTTTATGTTTTGAACTGCTGAAGATGGATTAAAAGAAAGTAGTTATCCATGTATGAAGCCCGGTGAGTGTCCTCATTTTTTCTCAAAAGCTATACTGGTATCTGGATTTATCTGGAAGCACCTGAGCTGGCACCCCGGCAGCGCCCTAAAATTACCAGTATTTACTGAAATCTTCCCCTATATTCTTATACTCCTATAGATATGGACAAGATTCTTAAATATAAAACATTTATTAAAAATTGTAAACATAAAAACAAAAATGTATGCACTTTTCTTGCCAGAAGATTTTTTCATACAGTTGGTGTATACATAAGCCTGACGCGTTTCGTCTCCACACGAGACTTCATCAGGGGTGTATGATACAAATCTTTGCCAATCTTTGCTGTTGGTTTGTGTGGACCCGTACTGTTGTCCTACTGTGAGCTTTTTATTTAGCGTATTTATTTCTCACTGGTAGTAATTTCACTGTGGTGTTAGGAATTCCAAATCAGTGTTAAATGGGTAATCCTTACCACTTTTGATAGTATCATAGAGTATCCACTTAATTAAGTTCTGAAATTGAGCATAGCCTATGCTCCAGCATACATGTGAAGGTCCAAATGATGTAATAGCAATTAGCCCTTACAAAGGGTGATCAGCCTCAAATATTTAGTAGGGTAAATTTGCTCCTCAAAGATGGGACATAATATGCAATCCAAATGTCTCAAAGGCAGAGGCTGCTCTGTTTGATAGATGTGCACACCTCTGTGTCCAAAATGCAAGTCACTTGCTTGTCACCTGAACCGGATGATAATATCTACACGATATTGAAACGTTGTTTGGAATAAAGACTATTTTTCTGCTATACTGCCGTGGAGTGCTGCATCTTCCTGCTCTATCTACGTCCCCCTGCTGTGTGGGCACCCAGGCTGAATTATGACACGGAGGTTGTGCCTAGCATCTTGGTCGTTATATATATATATATATATATATATATATATATATATATATATATATATATATGGGACTGGTGTAAAATGTCATATATAACGTTTCCAGTGTACGTTTAAACAAATGTGTTTTCGTTAATTGAATTCTCCACTATCTACTTAGTATTTATTATTTATATTTTATTCCGAGAATGCAGCGTTCTCAAATGAACCGACGTCAAAGTGAAGGACTTGCGGAACGTGTTTTACAGTTTTATAATACTGTGGCAAACAAAGACTCGAATGTGACCTGGCAGAATTTCAAAAAAGAGAATTTCAAAAAAGCAACTATCCACAGGTATATAAAAACGATCCAGCTTTCCAATTAAATAAGTTTCAAAAATAATCCAGGTCGTACACCGAAGCTAGCGACCCAAAGAAACATGGAGGAGATCAAGAAGCTTTACAGGAAGTACCCCTCCAGTACTGTGGCTGCAGTGGCGAAGAAAATGAAAAGATCTTGGGTAGGAACAATTAAAGTTGAGAAGTTGGGCATTAAGGCCATAACAAACAAAAAAAACTCTCCCAAATACACCCAATTTCAAGAACCACGCACCAAAGCAGCATGCAAAACACTTTATTGAAAAAATGCAACAAAAAATCCTCATCATTGATGATGAGACATAAGTCTCTGTGGACCTATCAAAGCTCCCAAAAAGGGCTTTTTATCATTCAGAGAAGGGTGCTGAAGTTGAATATTAACACAAATTTAAGACCAAAAGTAAATTTCCTAAGAAATTCCGGTACTTGTGTATTAGCATGGTGCCCACAATGTTCATCGTACTGCATCTCATCGCATGCAATATAGCACCCTGATGGGTGCTTACAGTGTTAAATGCACCCCCATTGTCAACACGACCCACACTATCAACGCCAACACGAAGCGTGGCGAGCGCAGCGAGCCCGTGAGGGGCAGCGGTACGCGTCCTCCGACCTTTTCATACCCCCACTATCCACGTCGGCGTGGAGTATATTTTAGATAGTGTGGCGAGCGCAAGAAAGGCACTGAGCCCGAAGCGTGGCGAGTCCCGCGGAATACTATTAAAGTAATCCGCGTCTGCTCACCACACCACGCCCATGTGGACACTGGGGTTATGACGTGGATAGTGAGCATATGATCCTTTATGTGTTAGCAGGGCTCCAGTTACGTGATTTGCGTAACTTACGTCATTTGCGTAAATTACGTAGTTTACGTAGCCAGCATAGTGGTGTATTGGTTTTCTCAATACACCACTACGCAAACTATGTAACAGGCGCCCGGAGATGGCGTCAGGAGACTGAGATGGCCACTCCAGAACTTTCACTTTATTCTGCTGTAGACAATGACAGGTCGACTTGGCCTTGTGTTTTGGATCATTGTCATGTTGAAATGACCAAGTACATCCCATGCGCAGCTTCTGGGCTGATAAGTGCAAATTTTCCTCCAGTATTATAACAGTTTAAAACATGCTGCATTCATCTTGCCATCAATTTTGACCAAGTAGCTAGTTCCTTTATGTGGCACCCTTACAGATATGCCTTTAAATACCAATTAATGGACAGTAATGCAGCAGTATTTATAAACAATGTCCATTTCTTACAATGCTCAATTTTTCTCATTCTCAAGCTTATTATTATTATCAATACTAATTATAATAAAATTACCTCAATTCCCACAAATAAGCAGTATAAAATACAATGTCTTACCTTCTCATTACCACATTATAGAAAGGAATGCACAGGTCTGAGCTGGGTTCCAGGATCTTGGTCATGATTATGGTGATGCGAATTTTCTGCCCATCCGTCTTGCGTTCACACTCTAGTTCCACAGTCTACAGATATAAAATACTACTTGTCTCATAATACTCATAGGGGTAGTTCTACTCTGTGGGCTATTGTGAACCAGCAGCGCACATACTAACTAATTACAGTAGCGCTTTTATCATCATTTATCAAGTTCTCATTGCATCTCTATGTGGTGCGTAGGTAAACCCGTGATGCTGGCAGGAAGAGATGTGCCGTTCCAACATAGTACATCATACTGATGTCGGGAACAAATTTTACCCATTGATCTTTAATTGTAAACATTATTAGAGAAATGGTTACACGATTTAAAGTGGCTATTTAGAGAGGGTGCAGGAACGGACAGGTCACTGAAGGCACGCCTGGTACCTGCTCAAGCTTGATAGGGAGGTATAGTATGGAGCCATCAAATGCGGTTACATTTCCCGTCACTGGGCGGTGCTCCTTCAGCATGCCAAAACGCATGCTGCGACACTCCACGTTAGGTCTATACAGGAGAGAGAGTAGGGAAACCAATAGTAACAGAAGTCAGTCAAATCAACAGGTAATCTCTAACAGTCATTTAAAGAACAGTTTTCCCTCACCCGTTTAGTGCCCAGCTGCCGTCATATGAATGTTATGTGTAATATGTGACTGAATAATGTCCTACTTTATACTGCAAATCAAATGACTAAATCAGCTCCTTTACGTATAGTCGTATATGGGTAGAGGAGGTCACTTTTATACAGAAGGTATACACATTGACTATACAGTGCATATTGAAAACTGTCATACAGTACCATGTCAATATCCATACATCTTGTTACGTTGCACAAAGGGTGATAAAATAAAAAAAAATTCTTAACTTTATTTACACATTATAACCCTCAAAATAAAAGTGGAAATAACATTTACACAAAGTCTTAACAATTCATATAATGTAATTATTCGAATCCCTGGAGTGCAGTAACTTAGATAGACTTTCTCAGTTACAACCAATGACTTTTCAGATCACACAACAGGCTAATTGGCCACCTTCTAGCATCTAGCTATGTAACTCCAGCCATTTTAATTACTTCCGAATAAAACCAGCTGTTCCTTGATGATTATTCTAGTAGTGAATGGTAATATGGATAATGGTCAATAGTTGGAAAGGTGTTTTCAAAAGGATATAGTTTTGGAAATATACAAGTTAAGAGAAGGATTCAAAAAGATTTCAAAGGCTTTTACTCTCCGTCTGAGCACTGCTGAATGCATTATGGAAAAGAAGGTTTGGACCTTGGCGCAATCAATCAGCAGCTGTACAAGTAAGGGTGTGTTAGTCTCCAATGAATATATAATAAATAAAAAAAGGAATAGAGAACAGCGCTTATGCTATACTGATTTATAAAACAATAACACGGCAAGGTATAACAAACAAATTTAATAGACACAATGTTAAAACATAATCGCATGCATTAATTAAAAAGTATTGAGCTTACAATTGGCAAACTGATGGCATTTGTTTGTATACTGCACCTCCACAAGGTTGATTGGAATGGGGATAATCACATTTAGGTCCGGTCTAATATCCAAATATGGGGCAGAGTCCAAGCAGATTTTATGTCAGTCTTTCATCAAACTCAGTGATAGTATGCAAGGGGTCCACAAAGCATATAATGGTGGATGTCCAAGCAAAATGTAGGCTCAAATTAAAAGGCAAGCTCAAGCAGGCTCAACGCGTTTCGACGTGGAAGTGCCCATGTCTTTATAAGGAGCGGAATGAATCACTTGCATATATACCCCTGAGTTAATTACATAAATAATTGCAGGTGCACCTAGCCGTGTAGAATTCATTCAAATAATATAAAAATATATACGTAAGCACAGAAGACATACATATATAGGACCATATTAATTCAAAAGTATATCCTAATTACTGATTTTAATAAGATATAGAGAAGAAAACATTGATATATAACAAACATCCCATAGCCGGATATTAGACCGGACCTAAATGTGATTTATCCCCATTCCAATCAACCTTGTGGAGGTGCAGTATACAAACAAATGTCATCAGTTTGCCAATTGTAAGCTCAATACTTTTTAATTCATGCATGCTATTATGTTTTAACATTGTGTCTATTAAATTATTTTGTTATACGTAGCTGTGTTATTGTTTTATACATCAGTGAGTATACAGTGTAAGTTTGGTCAGTCTGTACATGTAACACCTATCTCACAAACTAAACACAAAGCTGGACTGGGTGGCAAGAAACATTGAATTAAATGGCAGAAAAGAACCTATTGGCTCATCTAGACTTTTGGTCATCTCAACCGTGTTGGTTTAATTTTTTTGTATTGATAGTCTTGTGTCTACCCCAAGTATGTTTATATTGCTTTACTGTCTTAGCATCTACCACCAAACCACTTCCCCTTCTGCAAAGTAATTTTTTCTCCTTTCCTTTGAACCTTCCAGTCTCAGTGCATGTCTCATGTTCTAATACTTCTTGTTCCTTTGCATAATGTCTCCCACCTGTACCTTGTTAAAACCCCTGCTATATTTGAAAGTTTCTATCATGTCCCCCTTTGCCTAATCTGCTCCAAACTGTACATGATAAGATCCTTTAAACTTTCTGGGTAAGGTTTGTGATGTAGGCCATGCACCATTTCAGTCACCCTTCTTTATGCAGTCTCTAATGTATGTATATCCTCCTGGAGATATGGCCTCTAGAACTGGACATCATATTCTAGATGAGTGTATAATGACCTATACACTGACATTATTACTTCTTTCTGCTACTGATTCTTCTCCCTATGCAACACAAACAAACAATGTGATCTGCTTTCTCACTGCTTTGTTGCAATGCTAACTTGCCTAGAAGTCAACTGAAATAGTAACTCCTACATCCTTTTCCTCCACAGTAGTTTCCATTAGAGAGGCCATTAATACACTATATATAATTTGGGTTTTTGAAAGCCAAATGGATGGGTTATGCATTTTATCTATTCAAATGTAGTTGCCGTGTTCTAATATCTAAATCCTCAATCATTCCTTTCACCTTCCTGATGTTTCTATCCCATTCACTGGCCAGTCTTTTTTGCAGTGGGACAATCTCTGCTAATTTCTAGTCTGGAATCACTCCTGTAGCTAGCTGGTTAAATAATTCTGTTAATGGTGTTACCAGAACCCCTTTAAGATCTTTTAGTATCCTGGAATGTATCCCATCTAGTTACATCGATTTAACCACTTTCATTTTTTAGAGATCGCTCAGGACCCTCTCGGGTCATTCCAGGTCAGTTCAACCAAGCATAACACTCACCAATTTAGATTTTTCATGATACTTTCTACAAATGAGAGATACTACCACATAGCTTTTAACCCATGTAAAATAATTCTTCTCTAGTCATCATAGTTTTTGAGATGTACAGGATCAAAGTTTTGAAAATTTGCCTTCAAATGCCCTCTTGATGCGCCATTTTTATGTGAAGTGCATATGGAAAAATATCCTATTTCAGTCCCTAATCTATATATCACTTTGAAATGTTGACCCGTTGTCATTCAAAACATGGAGATCATTATACATTCCTTAACTTCACACTTGTTGGGTGCAAAAAATAAAGTGGGTTCAATAAGCATGATCAACCTAAAGGCCCCCATACACTGATCCGTAACCTTATTAGAAGGCCTAGACAAGAAATATTTTACATGGGTTCATAGCTATGTGGTAGTATCATATGTAAGAAAGTATCATGAAAATCTGAGTCGGAGGGTGTCATGCCTGGTTGAACTGACATGGAATGACCCTCTCCTCTATAAATGTACTTGTACTCATTTTTATGAACGGCCTTACAACTTAAAGGCCCATACACACTAGAAGATTATCTTTTCAATTTGGCTGGTGGGAATGAAAATCTTGACATTTTTGGGAGAAAATTACAATTGATCATTTGCTCCTAAACATGGAAAACAGACACAAATTGGTTAAACCAATTTATGTAGATGACTGCTTTTGACCATTTTCCAGCATTTGGGAGCAAATGGTTGATTGTGGATTGTTCCCAGAAATGTTCAGATTTTCATTCCAACCAGCCAGATTGGAAAGATAATCTTGTAGTGTGTATGGGCCTTAACTGTGGCCATTTCGGCTCTCTCCCTGCAATGAAAACTGACTAAATACAATTATTCAAATGTTCTGCAATAAACTTGTCACCTTTGACCAGACTCTCTCTGATTTAAGTATTATTATCCTTCCGTCTGTTTTTTCCTTTCACTTTATATACTTAAATATACATGTATCCCCTTTACCTAATCACTGGGACATTTCCTTTTCAGCTTGTGCCTTTGCATAGGATTACCTCCATGTCTCCTTCCGCCTGACAATATACTCAACTTTGTCCACATTATTTTGAGTCTGCTAAAATTCCATAAACATCATCATTTTTGCTTTCACACAATTTATACATCTTTTGTAAAAAAAAACTAGTTTCCTTTCCTTGTGCTTTTCCTAACCCTATTGATACAAGTCTGTTGCCTTTTCGAATTTTACTCTTTAACTTTTCACAACCCTTACAAATTCCACTAATCTGCAAAATAATCACTTACACATTTGCCCATCTGTGCAAAATCATCCTTCCTAATATCCAACTACGATGTTTTTTTAATAACATGAGTTGGTCCCTATATTTATATTAAACCATTGTGCATGATGGCCACTGGATCCTAAGTTATTTCCCACAATTAGGTCTGATAGTCTGTTACCATCTGTGAGTATAAGATCTAATATTGCATCTTTGTGTGTGGGCTCCCACACCAATTGCTTAACGCAGGCATGACCAAACTATGGCCCTCCAGCTGTGAAACTACACATTCCAGCATGCTGTCATAGTTTTAGCATTCCCTAATACTGGGGTAGCCAACCCTAGTCCTCGAGAGCTACCAACAGTGCATGTTTTGCAGGTCTCCTCACAGAATCACGTGAGCTAATTAGCTCCATCTGTGTATCTTTTAAAATGTGTCAGTGATTAATGGGTGCAGCTGTGCAGCAGCTAGGTTGTCTGGAAAATGTGAACTGTTGGTAGCTCTCGAGGGCTAGGTTGGCTACCACTGCCCTAATAGCAAAACTGTGGCAAGGCATGGTGGGAATTGTAGTTTCACAACAGCTGGAGGGCCATAGTTTGGCCATGCCTGGCTTAAGTGATGTTCCCATTTATAGTGGAACTTGCAGAAAACCCCTCCAAGTTTACATGAGGTAGTTTAATGGTTCCCATGGTTACAACCGTTCGTTAGTGATTTCAAGCAAGTTTTCCCCATTGGCCTGTTGGTCTATAGATAATCCCCCCCATGTGTTTAGTGTCCTACTCCCCGAATCTATGGTCACCCAATGGGCCTCATTTCTTTCATCAAAAGTTTGTATTAAAAGTAGCATTTATACAGTTTCTCACATTCATTGCTCCCCTCTCCTCTGATCTTTTCCATTCTGTCCTTTCTATATAAAGTGTAATATCTTTGTCCCCTTCATGTTTCTCAATGCACCACCACTACTTAATAGCCACAAAATGCAGATCATCCCTTGTCACTATGGCAAATAGGTCTGGAATTGTATATCCCAAGCTCCTAGCATTTGCTCACATAGAGACTAATTCAGCCTTCCTCAAAGATCTCCACCGCTACTCAGCAATTATCAGGACCCGGGGACCCATGGGTGCACAGAATGGTGCAAATGCGGTTACCACAGGGGTTCTCCGGTGTCCAGTACCTGCAGGCGCTGGCGGGGAGAGCAGGAGTGGGCAGTCTTCAGCAGCTGCAGCCGCGGTGAGCTGGACAGTGCGTCGGGTCCCGGTGGCTGCCTTTGCAACCGGAAGATGGCAAGCGTCCCAGCTAGCATCCTGTCTGTTTCTAAGCAGCCAGGATGCCGCGATTAGCGCACCAGCAGCAGGTGCAGCAATTAGGGCTTCGGAGGCTGGCCTGCTGGGCTCCTTACCATTGGCCAGGCACTTACCTTTAAGGAAGCCAGGCCTGACAGCAGACACTGGTGATAGCAGCTGTTCCTGCTGCAGGGTTGTTCCTTCCTAGAGCGTTGCTGCCGGTCATTGCCTTTCCATGCCTTAACGTGTTACCCCACCATAGCCACCTGCAAACGACTTCTGCCACTGACTTTTCCTGGAGTCCGTGAGTTACCCGTTATCTACGGGTTGTCGCCGCACCTTATTGTGTGGTGTATTATATTGTATATTTGCGTGGTGTATTATATTGTGTATTGGCATGGTGTATGATATTGTGGGTCTCGATCCCCGTAAATAACATTGTGTTTGCAAACACAAAAATATCCAGGCTTCAGCACAGATGGTTTAATCAGAATTCCTCAGATACTAATTAAGTCACCTGTGCCAAAGCCTGGATATCTACAAAACCTGCACTGTTGTTGTGCCTTGAGGACTGTGGTTGGGAATGGCTGCTCTAGAAGGAGGTCCCGCACCAAAGCGTCCCTGCATGAGGTCTCATATACATTTTAAAATGACTGGAGGCAGGCTGCCACTCTGAGGTCTCCCAGGTGGGAGGGAATCCCACCATGCGCTGTTGTGCTTTGATGTAGATTTTGATTCCTGGGTAGTGAAGCTTATTGCGGCCTGGCACCGCTAGTCAGGTACCAGGCCGCTACTCAACACTGCCCTGTGCTGTTGGATGCCATCAGGCTGAAGGTCCGCAAGGCAAGCTGCATGTAGAGGCATCTGGTACCCTGGAGACAGTGGTCTCCCAGCCAGAGACTTCAGCGCAGCTGCATGCAGGGCAGACTAGTCTTCCCAACAGCTCCAGTGGTGCTCCTCACTTGATTGTAGCATCCCTAGCTAAATACATTTTTTCGCAAAAATGGCCGAACTCGCACATTTTCCGCATATTTTATAGGATGCGATTTGCTGTGAATTCGCACATTCTGACCTGGCGGTATTAGTAACACTTTAAATTCGCAACAGTACTAAAAATCGCCAAAGAAATAAACCAAGTTCTGACAGGCAAATTTAACAGAACCATGCACAGATCATTGAGATCTGTGCATGGTTCTGTCTTAAAAAAATGTGTAAACGTTCAAATAATAAAAAAAAATGGCGTGGGGTCCCCCCTCATGAGCATAACTAGCCCCTGGTTGGTTGCCCATAACAACATCACATGTAAAGTCTAATTCCCATCTTAGTAAATTTCCCCCTCAGACTTCATTACATCCAGACTCAGGTATGAAAAAATCAGATGCTCACGTGAAAGTGACATGATATTGGTAGACAGCCTCATTCTTGCAGATGATCTTGATAAAGTTCAGACCCAGCGTCACAGGATTTCCTTTTGAGCCTTGTTTCGCTAAAGGTTCCCTGCAATAACATAAATAAAATAAAGCGTTTAATGAAATGACCACAAATAAAATTCACAATTAATCTTTTTTTTCATAAATTGGGAGCATTTCTGAAATTTAAAAATACTGTCTTTATTAATAGCCACCAATGACCAATAAATAGCCACCAATTGGAAAGATAGAGGAGTTATTTTATTAACAGTTTCTTATATAGCCCAGAATATTCCGTTGCACTTTACAAAGTAGACAGTGATACAACAAAGTAGTAGTAGTAGTAGTACGTTTATTTATAAGGCGCCACAAAGTGTCCGCAGCGCCGTACATAGCAAAAAAAACAAAAAAAAAAACAAATTACAAGGTAACGTACAGGGTGTGTAGAAAGATACAGTATAAATAGGGGTATAGCTGGTAGAACTAAAATCAGCATCAGTTCAGAAGTAGGTGTCAAAATAGTCAAGGAGACCGAAGATGAAGTAGAGGAAGGGAAGAACAGGACAGGAGCACAGGTGAGGTAATGAGGGTAATGGTAATGGGTGCCATCAGGCTGAAGGTCCGCAAGGCAAGCTGCATGTAGAGGCATCTGGTACCCTGGAGACAGTGGTCTCCCAGCCAGAGACTTCAGCGCAGCTGCATGCAGGGCAGACTAGTCTTCCCAACAGCTCCAGTGGTGCAGACAGGCAAGGACAGTTACTGCCTGGCCTCCTCACTTGATTGTAGCATCCCTAGCTAAATACATTTTTTCGCAAAAATGGCCGGGTATTTACAGACAGTCGAAGTTTACCTGAAGAGGTGAGTTTTCAGGGAACGCTTATAGGTTTGGAGACTGGGGGAGTCTTATACGGCCTACACACAAGCCGATATTAAGGCATTTTCTAAGCGACTTTGCTTAGTTTGGCAAAGTCGCTTAGAAAATGCCCCCACATCGGTGTGTGTGTGTAGGGGCTATAGCGACAGCAATGCGCGTCCCTTTTTGTGATTGATGAACAGTGTCCATCAATATCGGCATCGGCAGGGTTCTCTCACCGGAGAACACTGGCGCTGTCCGCTCGCTCAGCACACAGAGCTGACAGCTCGCTCTGTGCGTGGGCTGTCAGCTCTGTGTGCTGAGCGACAGAGGAGCAGAACGGCCCGACTTAGCACAGCTAGGTCGCCCTACACACATCGGCATGTGTGTAGGGCCCATTATTGTGCATTCCACAGAGTGGGTGCAGCCCGAAGAAAGACCTACAGTCGGGAATGTGAGCGAGTAATGAGTGTGGATGAGAGATGTAGATCTTGTGAGGAGCGTAGAGGTCGGGTTGGAAGATATTTTGAGATAAGAGATGTATGTTGGTGTAGTTTGGGTTTATGGCTTTGTGTGTAAGTAAAAAGGATTTTGTATTAAATACGGTAGAATACAGGTAACCAATGAAGTGACTGACAGAGTAGCTTTGCAGACGATGAACATCTGGCTAGGAAGATTAGCCTCACAGCTGCATTCATGATGGACTGTAGTGGTGAGAGTCTGTATTGGGGCCAATAAGGAGACTATTGCAATAATCAATGCGTTAGATGATGAGAGCATGGATTAGAGTTTTTGCAGTGTTTTGTGTAAGGTAAGGGCGATTTTTGAATATGGTTTTTAGCTGCATGTGACATGATTTCGAGACAGATTGAATGTGGGGAACAAAAGAAAGTTGAGGGTCAAGAATGACACCTAGGCAGCGAGCTTGAATGGTAGGAGTGATTGTCATATTCCCAACAGCGATTAAGATATCAGGATGGTAACTAGTATTTATTGGCGGAAATATAATTAATTCTGTTTTTGAAATATTAAGTTTGAGGTGGCGAGATGACATCCAGGATGAAACAGCAGAAAGGCATGCAGAGACACGGCCCAATACAGATGGGGACAGGTCCGGGGACGATAGGTAGAGCTGAGTATCATCTGCATACAGATGATACTGAAATCCAAAAGAGCTGATTAGTTTGCCAAGAGATGAGATATAGATTGAGAAAAGCAGAGGACCTAAAACTGAACCCTGAGGTACTCCAACTGAAAGAGGTAGCGAAAAGGAGGTAGAATCAGAGAAACGAACACTAAAGGAGCGGTTAGAAAGGTAGGATGAGAACCAAGAGAGGGCTGTGTCTTTAAGACCTAGGGATTGTAGTGTTTGTACGAGAAGTGTGTGGTCAACAGTGTCAAAAGCAGCAGAGAGATCTAGAAGAATTAGTAGTGAATAGTGGCCTTTAGACTTAGCAGTGACCAGATCATTCACTGCATTAGTCAGTGCTGTCTCTGTGGAGTGTTGAGAACGAAAGCCTGACTGAAGCGGGTCCAATAAGTTGTGCGAGTTAAGAAAGTTTGAGAGGCGAGTGTAGGCAAGTCTTTCAAGTAGTTTGTCGGTGCATGGAAGTTGAGAGATGGGACGGTAGTTTTAAATGTAATACATGTTTAGTGGATAATGTTGACCTGCCGTTATTAAATATTTGTGGATTCTTAGTGAACTCTACTAAAGCATTCATTAATAAATGAAGGTATTTATAAGGTCAAAAAACTAAAGCTGGCCATACATAAGTACGACTTGCACACGACCAGGTCATATGCAGGTCGTCCTGTGCTCGAATGTGCGATTGTATGCTTAAAAGCACATACAATCGCTTGTTCGACTGTAATAAGAGCCGATGGGTGAGATATGCAGTACGTCTCATCTAAGGGCCAACCTCATGACCCGCAGGAGTGCGAATCGTGCGAACATATGCAAATTTCTGTCACACAACCAGCCAAGATTAGACAGTTGGGTCCAATCACGTTCTGGTGTATGGGGGCCTTAAGGATACATTATGTATGCTACTTTGGCCCTAACACTGTAGATCCATCTATACACAGAAAACCCCTATTCTCTGTTTACGGATAGAAAAGCAATTCCCTAACATGGCATTCCAAACGTCTTATCCAAAAGGTTACATGCTTCCATAAACCAACCAATCCTCTCCCTTCGGTCATGATTAGATTATGATTCTACAGATTTGTCATCTTAGTAGGACACAAATGTTTTTGGTTTTGTTTGGAAGCATTTCAGAAGCATACATATAAATCTTGTGAACTGTGAGCATAAAAGTGATCAGACATTTAAGTCACACAAATAAAGATTACCAAGGCATTTTGTAGTGTCATAAACCTCTGTCTCAGTCACAGGTCCTCCCAAAACACACATACAATGCACAATAATGGACATGAATAAAATATTGCACTTTATTAAGATGCCTTCCATGAGCCTTGGTCAGAATCTAAGGAAAGTTCTATGAACAAAGCCAATACAGTTGGAGCAGTATGGGCCAAACTACCGGGTAACAGGTACAGAAGTCTCACTGAGATCTTGCAGTGATTATCTCTATGTCCCTGACAATTTATATGTTTTATTATATGAACACAGGAGATGAGTTCTGTTAACGCAAATGCAGGGTCTAGTTTTTATTGAATATGGTTTAAACAATGATTTATGCCAATAATGTTTCAAAAGTACACGATCAAGCTTTTTCAAAAATATATATGGATAATTATTTTATTTTTTTGTGGAAGGGTAAAAACAACTTGGTCCCCATCTGTATGTGCAGCCATGTTGTCCTTTATGTGGTTTAGACCTCCCCTAGAGAAAAGTAGCACATAGGGACTCGGGGTTATTCAGACCTGATCACTGTTGTGTGATTTCACAAGCTGATCGATTATCGAAAAACTGCACATGCGTCTGAGTCGCAGAGAGTTTGCACGGTGGCACAGAGCAACACAAATCAGCAACTTTTTTATTCGCAACCCTACCGCAGTTTGATTGACAGGAAGTCTCAATTTGTGAGTGGTAACTGCCCATTTTCTGGGCGCCGAGCAAAGGAGACAGCTGCAGCCCATCTCTCCTCATTGTAGCTGTTGCTCTGCTCTCCTCTCACCACACCAGCCGTACAGGTAGCAGTTGCCGGCCTAACTGGACACAAAATGTAAGTGGCACCTTTGGGGGCATTGTGTAAGGTGCACTACTGGTGGCATTATGTTTATAAGCAGGAGTACTGGGGGCATTATATGTAACAATGTGTGGCACAGTGTGTAATGGGCAGGATAATGTGTGGTATAGTGTGTAATGGGCAGGACGGTGTGCAGCTTAATGTGTAATGGGCATGACGGTGTGCGGCAACTGTGATCTTTTTCAAGGTGACTTACCTTTTCGCCTTGAAAGAGACCACAGCTGTGATTGAAACGCGTCGGGGGGGGGGGGGGGGGGGGGGGGGCAGTGCCACTTTCATTCACCAAAAGTTTGGTGGTTTTATTCCAAGCCCGGCTTCAGCCCAGGACCGGTATCTGGATGACTGCTGTATTTACCATCTGAGCTTATCTGAGAACTGATGCCATAGAGTTCTCCACTGGACTGGTAATCATTCCTCACCTTTTTGCTGAAGGATTTTGTGTGGACTTTTTCTATGCTTATTTGAGAACTGTCATATTAAAGTTCTCCACAAATTTGGTAATTGCACCTTTTATAGGGAAAATGTTGTTGTTTTTTTATTGTTGTATTAAATTGTATCACACTATGATCCCTGTTTTCTATTCTTTTATGTGATGTGATACCTGGGCTACCTACCTGGGGAATTGAGGATCATTTCATTGGCATGTGTAGACCTACACAGGATTAAAATTAAGGGACGTATTCTCTATATGTTTTGTGTGTTTATGTGAAGACACAGAAGTGTTGGAATATTATTTTTCTATACAGGACCGATGTTGCGCGTCTGTGCATGTGCAGACTGTCGACCTTGCTCAACCTGTCGACCTAGACCCATGTCGACCATTCAGCATGTCGACCCAATTTCAGCTTCTTGTAGACCTAATGATCCACACCCTACAGCGAGGTACCAAAAACAGCAGCACCAGGAGGAGGAGCTGCTGACAAAACCTGCAGATGTATTCAATACGAAAAATAATGGTTAATTAATTCTAAGGTGACAGCCTGCTGCTATCTGATCATAGGCTGGGTACAGACATATGATTTAAATATCTTGACTAACCTTAGGAGCTTGTCACGTTTCGTGAGCTTGCTGAAGCACCAGCCGGAGTGTAACGGAGGCTGGGTGCTTTAATGTAGGGCTGTTGCATGAACGACAGAATGGAGTGAAGCAATTGAATAAAATTAAACCTTTTTTAATGAAGATACTGCGGTACAAAGATATGGATGATGGCACAGTGAAATGACTGCAGATATTGGTTGAATGACAAATAAGACAATAATGATAATACTTATTGAAGAAGCTTGAAGATGATTAGATGATTGGAAGATTGTATGGTTGGATGATTGAAAGATTGGATGGTTGGATGGTTGGAAGATCGGATGATTGAATGATAATAAAGAAGGAATGGAAACAAGATGAAGATCAATAATAGTTCTTGCTGATTGAGGTCGTGGCTGCTAGAATACCAGGGATACTGGCCACGGATATTGACCGTCAGGAATGCAGGAGGAAGTCGACACCTTTGGGGTGTTTAAACTTGTCCTTATCCTAAAAAGGCGGCAGAGGAGTTCTGTGGGAGGATGTGGCTTGAGCAGTGGACGACCAGCAGGAATGATCACGATGACTTCATCCAGAAGTTTAGAGGAGTCAGCCTGCAGCAGATACTGCAGGAATTTTCAGGGATGCACAGAGATGCTATCTGGTGGACAACATTGAACTGACTGCCGGCCTGGCCCAGCTAGTCAGTATTTAAGTGCTGAGCTGAATGGTGATTGGCCGCAAGAGTGACATCACAGCTGGAGCCGCGCAGTATAGGTTGTGGACACCAAGAAGATGGCCGCCGCCCATTGTGGCGACAGAAACCAGACGGCGGAGAATACTACGCGGAGACCTAGAAGGATGCGGACACCATCATGGACACTGCACACCAGAACTGACACCCGGCAAATGGACATGGCGCCTGGGTGACAGAATGTAGCAGGTCGGCATTGGCATCAGGCAACGGAGTTGAACGCCAGGGCAGAGGGCATAGCATCAGAGGTCTGCAGGGCTGGAACAGCAATGGTGGTGGTGACAGAGCTGAGCTATGTCTGAAAAAAACAATATTTACTCCCCCCATCAAATGACAAGTAAGTAGGTGAAGTATAGTTTATAAGAGCAAGTAATAGCACCATTAGGCAGCTTCAAACTCAGTAAAGATAGGGGTGGGGGGAAATGGTTAATATCTGTAATTTATACAAGGAGTTACAAAATAAAAAAGGCAACTTTTCAAAAAAAGCAGACCTATCATTTTTAAAATGTTTACACCCCCCCCTTTAATGTCTGCATGGACATATTTTTTCAACAAGGGTGACATTTAATAGGATGCCGATTTGTGTTCTTTGCAATATTTTGTAAAAAAAAAAAAAAAAAAATCCAAATTTGCACGTTTTTCCGAAATCGACAACTTAATGGGATGCAAATTGCACAAAAAATTGCACTTTTTGCTGCGAATTCGCACATTCTGAACCAATTTTTTCAACACACTTCAATTCGCCTCCAGATGTTTTCCCATTAAAAAGTATACAATTCGCTAATTTCATGGGATGCGATTTCGGGGAAACAATACCAAAAATCACCACCAGATCCGGCGATGTCAGATGCCCGCCCCGTACCCACGCGTCACGGCCTCATTACCATGCATACGCCCCGCGTTTGCATGGGAACGCCCATGAAACGCGGGGCGTATGCATAGGGTAATGAGGCTAAGTAGCCCCTCACGCCCCTCTACGCCCCCTGTGCGGCGTATAAAGAATCCGTGCGGCGAAATCGCCTGCACATGCGCAGAGTGACCTCTGCACGTGCGCAGACGATCAACATCGGCGGTCCGTCCGCATGCGGGAATATCCGCACCGATCAGAATAAGGCCCTAAGTTATCTCTGAACATCACACCTAGTACTTTTAACACGTACAACATCATCAAGTTAGAGCAAATACATTTAATAACAGAATCAGTTCTATCAGTTAAATAACAGTTGAAAGTTCCTATCGACAAGTCTCTTAAATCTGAGGATAATAATGTTGCATCCAAACTTAAACTTAAGTAGAGATTTTAAAAACACTTTATTCCTTCCCAAGAATGATTAGGCTAATCCTTAAAGGGTGTTCTACTCAGATCTCACAAAATTTTCTTTAAACAAATTATATTTTACATCCTATATATAAACTGGGGAAATTACAATACTTGATTATCCAACATTCTAATTTTGGGTTGGGAAGGTAATGCCAGCAGCCTGTATGTCAACAGTCAGAAGATAATGGGATGCAGATGGCCAGAATCCAAATACATTCCAATATGTTTTCTTTAATTCTTATTTATCTACCCCTAATCCAAACACACTTCTCTTGCAGCCTAAGTGTCACCTTTACCTCCCACACCCCAAAGCCCCCCCAGCACAGTCTAATGACAGGATGATTTGGCCCAAAATGAGCCAATTTAGATATCTCAACCGATTGTATGTAAAGCTGGCCATACATCAGAAAAAAAAAACATTACAAATGAATGGGCAGCCAGTGATTGGCTGAGAGCTCTCTCAGCCAATCAGCAATTGGCTGAGAGAGCTCTCAGCCAATCACTGGCTGCCCATTCATTTGTATTGTTTTTTTCTCCCTTGCAGACGCAGAGTGAGTCCCGGATCCTCCTGCCCAGCTCCCTCGTCAGTTCACCGGCGTTCACCCCCATGCGCGCTGCCTGTGTCCCCTGCACGGCTCTCCAGCGCGCCCCCCCCCCCCCCCCCCCCCCCCTGCGCCCGCTGCCTATTTGACAGCTTACGATGCCCGGCTCCCCCCCCCCCCTGCAGTTCCCCAGCATCTGCTGCCGCTGACTCTGCCTGGCTCTCCGGCGTTCCCCGCTCGCTGCTACTGCTCGCCTCTCACTGCCCTCGCAGTGTCCCCCGCCCGTTGACCCTGCTGCCCGGAGGCTGCACATAAGATTTAGGAAATCTTATGTGCAGCCGGTCCGACTGCCCGACTCCGATCCGATGCGCACGGGACCGCGCATCGGAGGGGATGTTTAAACATGCGATTTGGGCCTGTTTCATGGCCCGATTCATCCGAATCAGGTGAAATTGTGCCCAAATCGCATAGTGTATGGGGGCCTATACAATCCATCTGTTTGATGGATTGTATGATTGTGTACATAAGATGTGCACACAATCTGCATACAATCCATCTTACATTCAATTGAGATTGTATGATTGGGTACAATATCTTTCTGATGTATGGCCACCTTAAACTGGGCATGTTTTAGGCCATTTCAGTGCAGTTGTAATGCGATTCCAATCCGATGTGTGGCCCCTCGGGTCGTTTGGTCTTTTCTCAGTTTCTGAGCGGGTCGTAATCTCCTCGCCAGATCGTGAGTGGGGCGTGCGATCCCCTAACGACCCACTCACAAGCTGCATCGTCCTGGTGTGTACCCACCATAACCCTAAATGCCACCCCCTTCCCTTGGATGCCTAAACTTAACCCTCTCAATTGTAAGAATTTAAGAGAACTAACTCTCAGAGAGCGCAATAAAGAATCAATTAATAAATCAATAAGTAAAATGTAATATAAAAAAATGAAGATAAAACGCAATCGTAAAGGATAAAAATACATATATACATATATAACTATATAAAAAAACCTGCACTAGAATCCACCAGAAATATGTAAATTAATCCTCTTGGATTAGTTGGTAATGATTTATTAGTCCTTTTTCGATATCGGCTGGCCAGCCCTTGAATATGTCATTAATAATATAAAATATAATACCTTATATTTGAAAAGGAGTGAAAAAAGGTCATCCAATATTTAGAAACATCTGGACCCCCGGTACTTGTGTACTATCACGGCGCCCATCGCATCGCAGACCATAAGGCATGCGATGGTATGCGATTGGCACCCGATGGTATACAATGCCATACAATGCGATGCGATTTTAAATTGTATAAGCACCCTAATGGGGGCTTATAATGTTAAATGCACCCCCACTATGAACCCGAAGCGTAGCGAGCCCGCGAGGGGCGATGGTACGCATCCTACGACCTTTTCATACCCCCACTATCCACGTCAGGATGGAGTTGATTTTTTTTTTTTACTTCAATAAATTTTTATTGAGAAATTTTCAGTGTTTACAAAAAGAAACATAAACATTGAACATGGGGGGGGGGGGGGGAGAGAGACAGAAATGAAAAGAGATGGGGAAAGGGAACGGAGTTGATTTTATATAGTGTGGCGAGCGCAGCAAGCCACCGAGCCCGAAGCGTGGCAAGCGCGAGCCCCGCGGGGGGACGCGGAATACATGTAAAGTAATACGCGTCCCCTCGCGGGGATCGCTACGCTCGCCATGCTTCGCTCGCCACGCTTTGGGCTTGGTGGCTCGCTGCGCTCCCCACACTATATAAAATCAGCTTCACGCTGACGTGGATAGTGGGGGTTTGAAAAGGTCGGAGGACGCGTACCGCTGCGCTTGCCACGCTTCGGGTTCACATTCATAGTGGGGGTGGCGTAGGGGGTGCGTTTAACATTGTAAGTGCCCATTAGGGTGCTTATACAATTAAACATCGTATAGAGGGCTTATACAATTTTAAATTGCATCGCAGTGCATCGGGTGTATGCCATGCGATGCGATTATATGTTGTGCGACCAAATATCGTGGGCATCGTGATAGTAACCAAGTACAGGACCCCCAATTATGTTCGTTCCAATGATATATCAGGGATCACTAGAAAAGAGCCGGTGCGGGAGTGATTGCCGCTAATAAATATGTGTGAGCCGCTGTCTCTTGTGGAAATGCCCGCAGGGTATCAGGGGGAACACGGCCGTAAATTCTTCCTCTTAAAATATTTGTTATAATACAGATTACAACTGGGAGCTGCATATTCACTTTTATTAGATGGTAAATGTTTGAACTGTATTATTTTTACGCCTGATTTGTTTCTATTTCTACCCTCTCAATTGTGCCTAACTCCAACACCTGTACTTTCCACGGGGATCCTATGGGTTTCTGGCCGTCAGGATTATGGCCGCATCCACTAATTTTGGTATTTTTCCAAAATTATTACTTTCTAATATGCAAATGTCCTGGTCTGGGGTTTAGCATATTGTGAGTAATAGCGCCCTACAAACCACAAAACATGTATCTCAACACAAATTAAGATTGAAAAAAGAGCACATATACAGAGCGCATTCAGTTATCTAATTTATTCATTCGAACTTCAATTTTATTAATAGATTGGTGGCATATAAGATACAGGACCAGATGCACCAAGCTTCAAAAAGAGATAAAGTGGAGAGTGATAAAGTACTAGCCAATCAGCTTCTTACAGCCATGTCGCAGGGTGTTTTTAAACAAATGACAGTTAGGAACTGATCTGTTGGTGGTTTATCGCTCTCCACTTTTTTACTAATGCCCACCTTATGTTAAAACCAGGTATAGGTCATAAACTTGCACACATTAAAAAGTCACTTGTGTGCTGCCCTGGGGTGACTGGCCTATGCCAACCTTTTCGGGGTTCCGCGCCCCAGATTCAAACTTAGTATTAGGGACCCACCAGAAATGAGGCCACCGTGAAGCTGGTTGGTGGGCAAATATTTCTTGGCCAATTAATATACCAAGAGCCTCTATTATTGATTAATAATATGGAGTGTGCATCTGCACCGTGTATTTTTCTTTGCAGAACTACAAGTCCCAGCATGATAGCACCTCATGTATCTTGGGTGTGCATTCTAAGATCCCCCCCCAATACACATTAAAAAGTGCAATACTCAAGGTAACAGACCTTTGTTAAAAAAGGGGTTAGGAAAAACATAAGGAAAAGGAAGCCAGCGTGGTTTGCCAAAGTAGCAGCAAGTTTTGTAAAAGTAAAAAAGATGGCCTTTAGGAAACATAACTAGATGCAAAATAATGAAGACAAAGGGGTGTATTCAATGCCGCGGCGAGCGGCCAGCGAGGGGGTTAAACAGCGAGGTTTGCAGATAACCAGCGATCCTCGCTGTTTAACCCCCGTGCCGGCCGCTCACTCTATTCAAAACAGCGAGACCCGCGGCTAATGCAGGAAACTCGCTGTATTTAGCCGCGAGTCTCGCTGGTTCAGGAGCCGCATACGCCAATTAACCCTCGCTCAAAAAATGGAGCGAGGGAGAATTGGCGTATGAGGGGGCTGCGTTGAGTACTGTCAGGGTGAGTGGTGACAGCGAGCAGGAAGCTCTGCTCGCTGTCACCACTCGCCCACAGCATTGAATACCTGCCAAAGATTTGTATCTAGAAGTACACAGAAGGAGACATACACAAGGTGTACATAAGCCCCATACACCATGTGAGATATTAGCGAATGCCCAATTTTGAGTAGATGTACAAGAGATTTTGGCTACATGCACTGGAGATTTTGACTAAGTGATTTTGTCTAAAGGCCCACACACACTGGGCGACTTTGAGCTGAAAACCGCTCTAAACAGCCTGTTTGAGTGGCTTTCAGCTCACAGCCTCTCAGTGTGTATGCCCCAGCGATGAGCTCTGCTGCGCGCTCCTGCATCATCGCCGGGAAAGCCGCTCATCTGCTGGTTAGGTGCCAGCCAGGGGGAAGGCCACTCAGTGTGTGTGCACTGAGCGGCTTTCCCCGCAGCGGTTATTGACATCATCGCTGTCCATACACGCTGGGCATAGTCACCCAGTGTGTATGGACCTTAAGTTATGATAGTCTATGATCTAAAAAAAAAAAAAAAAAATGAACAAGTCCCTGGTCTAAAGGGATGAAACGCGTTGACTATATCTTCCTCCAAGTGATTTACACAGTACCACGAATAGTGCCTACTTTTAGTGCCACCCGGCGCACTACAGATCCCAGCGAGCCACCTGTCAGGAGAATTAATCCTCCAACTTAATGCCGACCATCTAACAGCACCTGGTACACTCCAAATACAGCCTACCGCCCACTGGGAATCTTTCAGGCAGCGCTGATATTGCAGTGGCACCCGGCGCACTAAGGATCCCAGCAGAGCAGGCTTACCAGAGATCCACCAGCAGAGATCAGATACTACACCTCTGCCGCCAAGACTCACCCTGCGCTATTCTGCGCAGACCGTACAGGCACAGCCTAGCTTCTTGCAGAGGCAGATTCCCAGAGACACAGGTATGACAACCTGCCTGTTAAAGCTCCCGTTTACGGTTCAACTCTGGGTCTCCTAAATTGGGCTCCAAACAGCGGGATTTCATATGGTACTGCAAGTACTTCAATTGAATTTCAAAGACTTTGGGTGACATTCTATGCGATGAGATAATCTGACTTTGGCGAATTTTATCGCAAAAACTGCCGTTTTCGCACTTTTTCCCTAATTCGCATATTTAATGAGATGCGAAAATCTGCAAAAAGTGTGGTTTTGACGCGAAATCGCACTTTTTAAAAGTGCGATTTTTAGTTTTCGCCAGAACTCGCATCCAGATGTTTTCACATTGAAAAGTATACAATTCGCATATTTAATGAGATGCGATTTGGCCAGAACCCTGCACAGATCATAGAGATCTGTGCATGGCCCTGTGTTAAAAAATGTGGAAAAGTGTTTTTTTGACAAAAAAATAGCATGGGGTCCCCCCTCCTGAGCATAACCAGCCCCGGGCTCATTGAGCCAGGGCTGGTTCCAAAAATACGGGGGACAAAAAGCATAGGGGTCCCCCGTATTTCTGAAACCAGCCCCGGACTCTTGGACCGGTCCTGGTTCCAAAAATACAGGTGACAAAAAATCTGGGGTCCCCCGTATTTTGAAACCAGCACCGGGCTCCAACAGCCCTCGGTGTCATGCCACAGCCGGGGTACCTGGAGGAGTGGGGACCCCCCCATAAAGGGGTCCCCCCCCCAGGCTTCACCCGTCCAGGGCTGAAGCCCGGGGCTGTCACCGGCATCCGTGGCCAGTGGACGCCGGCCTGATATGGTTAAATCTTACATACATAACATTGCTTGATACAGGAGAACTACAAGTGCCAGCAGACCTCCCCCGCATGCTGGGACTTGGAGAAGTCCCAGCATGCGGGGCATTAATGGGCCCGCTGGGACTTGTAGTCCACCTGTAAAAAGAATGTTAAAAGAAAACACACACACACAGAGAAGTAAAACTTTATTCCATACACAGGATCCAGCGCTGTCCTCTTCACAGCCGGTTCCCCCCGCACTGACAGCGGGGAGAACCGACTATCTCCGATGCCGCTAACAGCTTCTGTTGCGCTGCCCTAATTGGCTGAGCTATGCGTCTCCATGGAGACGCATAAGCCAAAGACGCTCTCAGCCTCTGTAGTGCTGGGACAGCGCAACAGAAGCTGTTAGCAGCAACGGAGATAGTCGGTTCTCCCCGCTGTCAGTGCGGGGGGAGCCGGCTGTGAAGAGGACAGCGCTGGATCCTGGAGCGGTGAGTATATTGGTGTAAAAGTGAGGTGTGTGGTTGTGTATGGAATAAAGTTTTACTTCTCGGTGTGTGTGTTTTCTTTTAACATTCTTTTTTACAGGTGGACTACAAGTCCCAGCGGGCCCATTAATGCCCCGCATGCTGGGACTTGTGGTTCTCCAAGTCCCAGCATACGGGGGAGGTCTGCTGGCACTTGTAGTTCTCCTGTATCAAGCAATGTTATGTATGTAGGATTTAACCATATCAAGCCGGCGTCCACTGGCCACGGACGCCGGTGACAGCCCCGGGCTTCAGCCCTGGACGGGTGAAGCCTGGGGGGGACCCCTTTATGGGGGGGTCCCCACTCCTCCAGGTACCCCGTCCAAGGCTGACCAGCAACGGTGCTCATGTTTCGGCCGGGGGACCTTATATAAAAAGTGTCCCCCGGCTGTGGCATGACACCGAGGGCTGTTGGAGCCTGGTGCTGGTTTCAAAATACGGGGGACCCCCAGATTTTTTGTCCCCCGTATTTTTGGAACCAGGACCGGTTCAATGAGCCCGGGGCTGGTTATGCTCAGGAGGGGGGACCCCACGCTATTTTTTTTTTTTATTTAAGAACAAAAAAAATCGCACATTTCCTTAAATTCGTACATTTTCATGGCTAAAATTCGCACATTTTCATGCCTAAAATTCGCACATTATCGCACTTTTGTCTCCGAAATTCGCATCTCATTAAATATGCGAAAAACGGCCAAAAAATGCGATTTTAAAAAGTGCGATTTGGTGCGAATTTTAGACATGCCTAAAAATCGGAACCCATAAAATGTCACCCTTGATTTACCTTATAACCTCAAAGGAGGTTTCAATATACCCCACAGGCTTCGGTCTCCCTAGTTAGCCGGGATGCCGGCATCTCCAATTATAGGAACATGGGTCTAGGCTGACAGGTCATAAGGTCGACACAACCATCATGTCGACATGGGCAAGGTCAACAGCCAAAAGGTCGACATGGGGTTTTTTCACTGTTTTTTACCAAAATGTTTACACAGTCGACATGGACACTGAAACGTAGCACCGCATCTGCTCGCTATGCTCGGCACACTATTTTATTCTCCCTCCACGCCCTAATGGATGGTAGGGCATGAAATACCACCTGTCAGCACATGGCTCAAAAAACTATGAAAAACCCCGGTACTTATGTAATATCTGGGCTCCCGTTTTTCTTATGAGACTGCGTCCGCTCGCCACGCTTCGGGCACGGTGGCTCGCTGCGCTCACCACACTATATAAAATCAACTCCATGCGTAGTTGGATAGTAGGGGTATGAAAAAATGGGGTGCATTTAACATGGGAGCCCAGATAATACATAAGTACCAAAACCCCATGTCAACCTTTTGACTGTCGACCTTGCCTATGTCGACGTAATGACCTGTCGACCTAGACCCATGTCGCCCAACTTGCTGTAGACCAAATGACCGTTTCCCTAGTAATCTATAGAAAATACACACAACTACACACAGAGCTCCTAACATTTATGGGATGAAAATAAAATATTTAATTATAGTAAATTTAGGTTTTTGAATTTAAGTATAATTACTCTACATAGAAATCACCATTATCTCAAGCGATGTCTCAGCCCTGACATAACTGACCCTTTAGGCCGGTAACAGACAATACCATAGACAGAGCTCTTCCTATATCAGGGAGAACACAGAAGCTTTTCAATTATTTTATATTTTTAAGATAAATGGGCATCACTACATTTTTTCCTTCAAAGGGGAGAACAGTGGTACAAAGAGACCGGCATTTACAGCGATTTTAGGAAAAAAACAAAACACAACTAAAAAGATAAACATTTAATAGATCTCTATTTTGGAGGTTATGCAATTGGTTCCGATGTCACAGAACCGAGATTGGTCTTAGCGAGATTGCTGCTAAATGTAAGGTGCCAATCCATTATAAGGCGTAACCAGCCTTGTGACTGAAAGCCACTTTACATTTAGCTGCAATCTCCCAAAAACCTGTTGGTTCTGTGGAATCTGAACCTATTGCATAGCCCCCTAATTAGTTGTATAGTAGCAGCACCCAAAAATCTACAATGAGACGGTAACTGGTTGTTATCTATAGACAGATACATTGATTACTAAATGTTGGCAATAGCTGTCTTTTTAACATGATAAAAAAAAAAAAAAATCACCTTGGTTCTATTAATCTCTCACCTTGTTTCCTCTTTAGTCGCAACTGAAGCAGTAGGTGCAGTAGTTCTTTTTGGAGGTGTAGAGCTTGGGACCGGAGACACTTGTTCCTGTAACAGGCCCCTACCAGGAATGGCTCGAGGTACCTGTACGGTAGATGAAGAGCTAATTGGAAATCTGTGAAAGAAAAAGACATATACTGTATATAACAAAACACACATGACTCGCCATATTTTCCAGTTTTTCTACTAAATTACTAAATTTATGTTTACTGTTACCAGCTAATAAAAAATTAGGATTTATGGTCTTACCTGTGTAAATCCTTTTCTTTCAGTCCCTAGGGTGCATAGGAGAATCCTTACAGTGAGTATAGGCTTGGCTGGCAGGCACCAAAAAAGTTAAGTTTTAAAACTCCCACAGTGCCAGGCATGCTAGTCCCCTATATCCCGTTCTGCTAGTCCCCTATATCCCACCCCCAAGCCCTGGACCGCCAGTTTAGTAGCAAGCCCAAGGCAGGAGCAGGGAAGGAAGACACATGAAGCATACACACACTACCAGACCTATGGGAGTCGAAGCCACCCACACAACTAATTTATAATATCCCCCACTAGGGGGCACACGAGAATCCATACAGTGGGACGTCCCAAAGCTGTCCCTATTAGTGGTGGGGACACTCCTGGGCAGCAGTAAGAACATTACGCCCAAAAGCTCCATCCGAAGACGCGAATGTGTCAAATGTGTAGAAGTGGATAAAGGTCTGTGGGGAAGACAAAGAAGCCGCCTTACAGAGTTCTTCAGCGGAAGCAGCCCACAAAGTACCCACCAATCTAGTGGCGTGAACAGTAACCCCTGCAAGGATAGGAACGTTTGCCATAGAATAAGCATGCTGGATCGTCAAATGGAGCCACTAGGCCAAGGTTTGTTTTGAAGACGGCCATCTGCGTTTTAGAGGATCCACCAACACAAACAAGGAGTCTGATCTGAGTACGTTGGACATATATACGTGCTCCTTCTACATAAAAGGAAGCCTCCTCCGAATTTCTGATACTTAATGCCGGAACTACAATCTCTTGGTAAACATGGAACCGAGAGACAACTTTAGGTAGAAACCCTACCCGTGTGCAGAGAACCGATTTGTCTGGATTGGAACACTACTTAAGGGAACGCCATGAAAAAGTGCTTAAGATGGAAACTCGGCATGCAGATAAAATGGCTAATAGGAAGTGTTTTCCATAAAAGCCAGTGGAGCTCAACGGAATCCAAAGGCTCAAATGGAGCTGACTGCAGGGCATAAATGACTAGAGAGAGATTTCATGTTGCAAATGGGACAGTAAAAGGAGGTGGAACATAAAGAACACGTTGTAGAAACATACAGAAGGGATGCTAACTGGTGCTGAAAAAGCACAAAGTGCGCTGAGACGTGGACTTTAGGAGTCGACAATTTGAGGCCTAAGTCCATGTCCAATGGCAAAAATGCCAACAAGAAGAAAGTACTATACTTATCCAGATTAATTGTCTGGAAGCACACTACGAATGGTAAGATTTCCAGACTCTGTGATAAGAATCTGGAAAAGGGTTGATGAGCTTGAACCAAGGTATTGGCGACCCTTCAGGAAAAACCTTTCTACCTCAAGATGGCAGACTCTAGAGCCACCTCGTCAAAGCGAGACGGGTCAGGTCTGGATGTAGACAGGGACCCTGGGACAGACGGTCTAGACAGAGAGAAATACGCCATGGAGCATCAACTGATAGAGCCCGAAGAGCGACATACAACAGATTGGGGGGGCCAATCTGGAGCCATCAGGATCATCCAGCCCTCTTCTTGTTTGAACTTCCGAAGTACCCAAAGGATCAGGGAAAATGGAGGGTAGACATACACCAGTGGGAAGGTCCATGGAGCTGTTAGAGCATCCGCTAGGAATGCCCCTGGGTCTTGAGCTCGAGCACCATATCTGGCTAACTGGCAGTTGGGTCGCAACGCCAGAAGGTCTATGTCAGGCAGGCCCCACCAACGAAACAACATCTGAAAGATGTCTGGGTGGAGTGCCCACTCTACAGAGTGCATATCCTCCCAAATCAGCCCCCTGGGTATAAAGACCACTTGCAAGGCTGGAAGATGTTTTTCCACCTAAAGAAATATCCGAGTAACCTCCTTCATTGCCCCGGAACTGTGGTTGCGCCCCTGCTGGTTGAGATACGCGGCCACAGTTGCATTTTCGGATTGTATATTTACGGCCCAAACCAGAAGAAGAAATCAGGTTTGAGATGTGCTTTGCAAATCACCCTCATCTCCAAGACATTGAAGTACAGTCTCTTGAGAGGACCAAAAAAATAAAATAAAATAAAAGAGAGCGCGCACTGTGTTGATCTATTTGAATTTTACTCAATTAATAATAAATTTATACAATACATTTCAATAAAAATATACACAATATTTATAAAATACATATGCAGATACACAGTATAAAATTTACTTAATGGGCATCCGACTTATGTCCTTAGACCTGATTTATAATGGTGCCTCTGTTGGAGCAATTAGATCCTTATAGAAAATCAATATTGACTCCCTTGGTACGATTGGTGCTAAATAGACAATGGTCTTAGTTCACATATAATATTATTATTGTTACCACTTGCTGTCCTCGTCTGCGTGCGATGTTAATTAGGTTCCTCACATCTGTCCGCTTCAACTTGATTCACATTTACAAGATTTAGTTTTTTCACTTCCATCACATATTAAAGACACCACTCAGTTTTTGAAGCTTATAATGGACATCGAATGGCAACCTGACTATGTACTAATGACATGCGATGTTGAGTCTTTATACTCTAATATTCTGCACAAAAAAGGCATCTTAGCCTTACAACACTATTTCGATACTGATGGAAGTCTTAGTGATGAAAGAAAAACATTCATCTTGCAATCAGTTCACTTTATTCTCACGCATAATTATTTCACGTTCAACAGTGTTTTTTATTTACAGTCACTTGGGACTGCCATGGGCACCAGGTTTGCCCCCAGCTTTGCAAATTTGTATATGGGACAATTTGAGGAACAACATGTGTGGCAAAGTCCATACAGGGCGAACCTGGTGTGCTATGGCAGATATATTGATGATTTATTTTTTATTTGGCAAGGGGACACTACTTTAGCACTAGCCTTTTTAAATTCACTCAACACTAACACTTTTGGTTTGAAATTCACTTCCACCATCGATAAATATCATATAAACTTCTTGGATATAGCTATCTCCATAGAAAACAATAAAATCAAGACCTCAACCTATAAAAAAGAAGTCGATAATGGGGGCTATTTAAATTATCATAGTTGCCATTATAAACCATGGATACATAATATTCCCAAAAATCAGTATTGCAGATTAAAGAGAAATTGTTCGGATGTAATACAGTTTGAACACCAATCGAAAGAAATGACAGAAACATTCATAGAACAGGGTTACCCAGAATGGCTTTTGGAGAAAGCCAGAAGGGAAACCATGAACATAGAGAGATCTAATCTTTTGAAAACTAAAGTAACCCCTAAAACTGCTTTTTCAGATAAACCTATATTCATAACTAAGTTTAATACACATTCAGACCAACTGAGAGAAATCATTAAGAAAAATCATAGGATATTAAAGTGTGATAACTTATTGGCCCCATACCTGGATGATGAGCCAAAAATAGTCTTTAAAAAGAATAACACTCTAAAAGACATCTTGTCACCAAGCCATTTCAGAGACAATAGAAAGAACGATGTAATAAACAAAGATGTAGCGAAGGGTTGCTTTAAATGTAAAAGAAAAAATGCATGACATGCGAACACATAAAAGAACCCTCCACTTCCTTCCAGTCAAATCATTCAGGTTCCACCTTTTCCATCAAAAGTCACATTGATTGTCAAACATCTTATGTGATCTACCTAATAACATGTATTTGCGGCTCCCAATATGTGGGCCGCACTATACGTACAATGAACACTAGATTCCTTGAACACAGAAGGAATGTGATGAAAGGATTTCTGAAACATTCACTTTCCAAACATATAAAAAATAAACACAATGGTGATCATCGAGTATTGAAAATACAAGGTATAGAACACATAGAACAGACCTCAAGAGGAGGTGATCGCTATGAAAGATTATGTGCCCGGAAAGCTTACTGGATCTTTTCACTGGGTACCTTATTCCTAGTAGGTCTTAATGATAACATAGAGCTGAATAATATCTGACCAATTGAAGCTTGGTGCACTGACAATTCCTCTACTCTTCTCTTCCCTGTACCTCTGACCATCTGACACTTTGGGACAAAAGTAAGTTCCGAAAGATCATTTGGTGCTCTCCCCTCTGACTCTGATTGCCTTTAATCAAATTCCAATGAACACTCCTCAATTGTTTAGAATTTGCAAATGTAAAAATTCTCTCTCATAACATCCTCTGCCCTCCTTGCCTTATGTTAATTGTAGACATTTAGATATGTCTTATGTTTCACCTTTGTAGATGTATAACTGTGTAGATTTAAAACATACATTTGTCTCTTCCGACAGTGTATGGCTGTACTAATTGAACATATGATCGACTATCAGAAAATACATCAGATGTGGACCCTAGAAATAATTAGCTATAATTATGTCCTCCTCACCCAATTTCACGTTTTATCCTAATGAACCCATGAATATTGAAATACAGACTGTCTCTTCGTATTACATAAAAGAATATATGGAAAATACCCGGTTTATTATTATTTATACATTTTTATTTAGATATTTTTATATTTATTTATATATATATATATATATATATATTTTATTTATTTATTTATTTGTCATAATGTACTCAGTATTGATAATAAATTTTTTTATTGTTTTTTTATAATGTTTTTTTTTTTTTATCATTTTGTTAATCTGCTAATTTTCAAAGTTTACTATGTGGTTATATATATTTTAAATTGAGACCACTAAACTAATGTTATATGGAGGTTTCGGCTCTGATAGATAATTCATGAATAATAGGAATTATAATAAATATTTATAAAAATAAAAATATTTTTGTGATGTTAGAGACAGGATGGGACTCGAACTGGTTTCCCACTGTGATAACTGGTCACAGTCGGAAGCTTTACCACGGAGCTACGCCTGCTCCACATTAGAATGAAGTGCCAATAGATCTATTTATACTTGGTCTAATATTCTCCATAAACGTTTGTTGATGCCTTGAGAATTTAATGATGAAAATTATTGTTATCTTGTTGTATATATAGTCTTTTAAATGTGTAGATAAAGTTCTGAATTGATGTCTAAAGTATTTTGGAGGCCGCACAGCTTAATTGCAGACATATACACTCCGATCACCTGACCCATAATGAAGCTACAGGTGCGGCTTAATTGCTGCTACACGCTGATTGGACAAGCTACCTTTTTATACCTGGGCAGGTAACCAACAAACTACCTTCTGATGAAACCGTCAGTATTTGCAGACGGAGAAACGCGTCAAGGACTTACTGCATCCGACTTTTCCAGAGATACCTGACCGCCTCTGAGTGCTTCTATATACACCTTCCAATACTCCCGTCATTGGACTTTGCTATTTGCCTCTTCTTACCAACGTATCCCGCGCCCTCGGTTCTGGTGCTACTCCAAGTACGTCCGCCCATCTGGACGCCCGGGCTACCATCTACTCCCTGCGGCTTGTCATCTCCCAGCGCCAGCCCTTTCCATCTTGGGGCCACGCTGGTCGTCAGCAGCCAATTTCGCGGCTTGTCAGCTCCCAGCCCTTTCCATCTCGGGGTCACGCTGGTTGTAGCGGACGCCCGGATCACAGAGTCTGCTCCCGGTACCGGCTCACCAACAACGGAGCAACACCGGTTGAAGCGGACAGATGTGAGGAACCTAATTAACATTGCACGCAGACGAGGACAGCAAGTGGTAACAATAATAATATTATATGTGAACTAAGACCATTGTCTATTTAGCACCAATCGTACAAAGGGAGTCAATATTGATTTTCTATAAGGATCTAATTGCTCCAACAGAGGCACCATTATAAATAAGGTCTAAGGACATAAGTCGGATGCCCATTAAGTAAATTTTATACTGTGTATCTGGATATGTAATTTATAAATATTGTGTATATTTTTATTGAAATGTATTGTATAAATTTATTTTTAATTGAGTAAAATTCAAATAGATCAACACAGTGCGCGCTCTCTTTTATTTTATTTAATTTTTTGTCCATTTGATTCTAGAAAGGCACTTTAGTCCTTCTAGGTGTTTGGGAGCAGCCGTTTAAGCTGTGGACCTATATATACAGACAATACCAACCATTTAACCAATTGCGCCTGATTTTTTCCATTTTAGTGGTAAATTGTTCTTGTTCTTGAGAGGACCAACAGCCTTGGAAGGCCTACCAGCACAACCAACCGCCAAAGGCTGGCATCGGTGGTGAGCAAGGCCCACTCCTGGATCCAATAGGGGAGACCTTTTTCTCAATCATAGGAGCCACGAAGTCAGGGAAAGGCACACTTCTGTTGGCAGAATGAATGTCTTTGTCTTAAGTCTGAGTGGAGAAACATCCCACCTTCGGAGATTCTCCCATTGAAGAGGATGGTATTGAAATTGGGCAAATTCGACCATGTCGAATACTGCCACCATGTACCCCAAAACTTTCATGCAGGAGTGAATGGACACCCTGCACTGCAGAAGAAGTGGTTGAATTTTGGACTGGAGCAGAGTTAGTTTGTCCCCATGCAAAAAAACTCATTGAGCCCTGGAGTTGAGGACAGCTCCCAGATGATGCATTTCCTCAAAGCTCTTCCTGAGACTGACCTAGAAGCAAAAGATTGTCTACATATGGTAAAATATTCGGTACTCTTTACTTAGAAGGGCGCCCATCTCGGCCATCTCGGGCATTGAATGCACTAAAAAATCAGGTGCGATGCGACAGACGAGATGCCCGAGATTTCCCATAGGGAACAATGTTAAATGTCTCAATTGACCCGATTTTCCTGTTCAATGCCTCAATTGACCCAATTTTTCCATAGGAAACAATGTTAAATGGGCCACAGAGGCCAAATAGGCACCCTGAAGTGAATAATGGCCACCCGAATTGTTAACGCCACCCCACGATCAACGTCAACCCGAAGCGTGGCGAGCGCAGCGAGCCCGCGAGGGGCGGCGGTACGCGTCCTACGACCTTTTCATACCCCCACTATCCACGTTGGCGTGGAGTTGAGAATAGAAAGTGTGGCGAGCGCAGCGAGCCACCGAGCCCGAAGCGTGGCGAGCACAGCGAGCCCCGCGAGGGGACGCGGATACCTTCACAGGTATCCGCGTCCCCTCGCGGGCTTCACAGCTGTCCGCGTGCACTCGCCACGCTTCGGGCTCGGTGGCTCGCTGCGCTCGCCACACTTTCTATTCTCAACTCCACGCCGACGTGGATAGTGGGGGTATGAAAAGGTCGTAGGACGCGTACCGCCGCCCCTCGCGGGCTCGCTGCGCTCGCCACGCATCGGGTTGACGTTGATCGTGGGGTGGCTTTAACAATTCGGGTGGCCATTATACACTTCAGGGTGCCTATTTGGCCTGTGTGCCCCATTTAACATTGTTTCCTATGGAAAAATCGGGTCAATTGAGGCATTGAACAGGAAAATTGGGTCAATTGAGACATTTAACATTGTTCCCTATGGGAAATCTCGGGCATCTCGTCGGTTGATCGCACCCGATTTTTTAGTGCATTCAATGCCCGAGATGCCCGAGATTTTTTACTAACGATGCCCACGATCAAAATCGTGGGCGCCCTTCTAAGTAAAGAGTACCAAATATTCACACCTTTGCGCCATAGATATGCTGCCACCACCGCCATGATCTTGATGAAGACCTGCAGAGCTATGGCCAGACCGAATGGTAATGCCCAGAACTGATATTGGTCCCCGAAGGCAAACCTGAAGAAAGATCTGATTGGGACATGTAGTGTTCCCGCTAGGCTGTTTCAGCCTGCTGTCTGCCCCGCCGGAGTGCACTGGTGAAGCCCAGCGCCGCCGAAGATGGCGGTGCCCGGCGCTTTCCCAACAGCTCAGGGAAGTAGTCACAGCCGGGCAAGCCCACTTCAGTGATGCGGCGGCCCGGGCATGCCCCCTTTAGTGACGCGGCGGCCCGGGCATGCTGCCTTTAGTGACGCGCCGGCCCGGGCACGCCCCCTTTTGTGACATGGCAGATTAAGGGCATAGCCGTCCGAGACAACTGCTCTAACCCAGGCATCTGTAGATGTCTCTGTCCACTGAAGCACAAACGACAGAAGGCGACCCTCCACTCTGGGGTCCCCCAGAAGGGGGCCCGAACCTTCATGCTGTAGGCTTATCGGCTTGCTTTGTAGGCAGATGCCTAGTAGCCCAGGGCTGTTTAGTATGGGGTTTGCTTCGCTTGGTAGGGGCCTGGAACCTTGATAAGGATTGGCCTTTGGCTTTGCCCTGAGGACAAAAGGATGACTTTGCCCTAGGTAGTAGAAGCTGTGGAAGAAAGGTGGTTTTGGAGGTAGCCAAGGAAATAACAATTGTATCTACTCCCTTGACAAAAAGCATATCCCCCTGCATACGAAAGGGCTTCTAATGCTTTCTTTAAAGTGGCATCCACCCTCAAAAACTGCAGCCAGAAGGTGCATCTGGCTGCAATAGTAGGAGCTATGGCTATAAAAGCAAGGACTGCTGTATCCATGGCAGCTTCTCCCAGATACTGTAGGTACTGGCTTTTTGCATATTGTTAACTAAAAGTAACAATTCTTTCATATTAGTGGCGGAAAAGAGTGCTGAAGCTGCTCAAGTCAGGAGGACAATGACCTAAGTAACCTATGCTGACATCAGTGCCGGGCCAGCAATAGTACCTACATGAGAGTATGCAGATTTGAAAAATGTTTCCAGCTTCCTATCCATGGGGTCCTTCAGGAAATACGTATCTGGAATAGGCAACACTAAAGAGCGTTAGACAAAAGAATTAACCAAATAGGTGCGCAATTAGATCAAAGTGCAGCTATAATTCCACTCACAAAGTAGTATCACCTCAAACTACTGGAAACATAGATGCAAACAGGAAAAAGAGTGAGTGGAAAGTAACACTAAAGAGCGTACCAGACAAACCACATGTTTGTCTACTGGTAGAGTGGTTTCCCATTTAGACTGCTCTTTGGGAGGAAGCGGATAAAAAGAAACAAAGCATTTGGGCAGATTAAACGGTTTATCAGGTTTAGCCCAAGCTTGTTCTAACATGTCCTCTAATGGAGCAGATTAAGGAAATTGCATGGATTCCCTTTTCTGCATTTAAAACACCGGCTCTTTAGAGCATGGGCCTTGGACATCCTGGAAGGCCAGGCACTGCGGGAGTTTTGAATGAACTCTTTTGGTGCCTGCCAGCCAATCCTATACCTACTGTAAGGATTCTCCTGTTCCCCCTTAGTGGACAAAAAGGGAAGCACACTTCCTTTTCACGGCATCAATGAGTAAATGGTATAACAATTTAGTCAGCTGAGTAAAAGGGAAAAATAATCACCCCAGAATGAATGAGGGGTGCATAATCCTTCTCTTTAATGTCTTTTTGTGTGTCAGAGGAATGAGAATATTATTACTTTTTATTTATAAGGGGTAATAAATGAATGAACACAAGTGAGAAGAGATGCGGGTACATAGTAGATAGTTGTAATTGAAATGCAAGAGGGATCTGAGAACAGGATGAAAGAAGGCCCTGCTCCAAGAATAGAGCAGATGCGGAACTACTATTGGTGCAGCAGGTGCATTGCATTAGGGCCCCTGAGGACTAAGGGTCTCATTGCTGCCCAGACCAGAAATTAAATTATTAGGTTGGGGTAGAGGAGGGGGACCAAATAAGCTCACCACTGAGCCCACCACTGGTATACAGGGGAGTGTTTGCATACTTTCTGTATTGTACTTCTATGGTTCCTGGTGCTGGATGGTCCCTAACACGCATAGAACAAGCGGTGTATGATTCAACTAGTCTCTCTTCTGTCACCATTACGGCTGATCTTGCCCCCCAACAAAAGTGCATAGAAGGGGAACTTCAGTTCCTCCAAGTACTACTAAGCTGATCAGATGCATAGAAAGAATGGTGGTCAGTCACCCTGACCCATGATTCGCTGTGCTCGCAAAATAGTAAAGGGTAGGGGCAATGCCACAGGGGGAGGTATAATGCCAATACCTCCCCCATTCATGTGGACTAAACACTCATAGAAACCACATTTAAAAGAAAGCCAGCGGTTAATATGCATTATAATATACTCTAACTGTAAAACATTTTCTTGTATGAATGCAGCTTTTCCAGATATAAAAGTTCAATAATTAGCTTGCTTGGGGTATGCCCTGCACTCCTCTATATGCAGGTACTGGCCCGGGTGCCTCCTCATGCAGAAATAAATCCTGCTGTATGTAGACTGGCTGGAATGAGTGTCACTCCGGGACTCTTTCAGTAAATAAAACTGCTGTGTTTATTAGTCTACGGCGTTTCAGGCTGTACGCCCATCTTCAGGACACCTTCTGTGTGTCTTGAAGACGAACGCATAGCCTGAAATGCCGCAGACTAATAAACACAGCAGTTTAAGTCCAATAATTATATGTATGCACTGGGAACTAAAGAAGGAAAAGTCAAGAAAATGTAAATCATTTTAAAAAGTATAAAAATAATTGATTCCTAAAGATGTGTACACACTGTGCGATTCTAACTTACGATTTGGAGTAGATAGTAAGTTAGTCAAAATCGCAGTGTTAAGCCTGCATGTCATACCGTTGCTATTTTGACTATACAATTTTAACTATCTTCACTTACAATTTTGTCTATCTTTACTTGCTATTTGGCCTATGGCCAAATACACTGTATGACATAGACATAGTCAAAATTGTCTTGCCTCCAGTCTATTTTGCAATGCAATACTGGTCATTCAGATAAATTAGTTTAAGTCATTTTAGTTAACAAACTAATACGAACAATCATTTTTGTCCAATTTCCAGCATTTGGAAGCGAATGGTTGATTGTCCTTTGCTCCCATACATTACCAGATTTTTCTTCCCACCAGACAGATTGGACAAATAAATCTGGAGCTGTGTAAACAGCTTAAGCAAGGCCACACACCAGTATGGCATGCAGGCTTAACACTGTGTGATTTTGGCTAACTTACTATCCAGATTTGACTATCTAGTCAAAATTGAACCATGTGTACACTCCGTTAGAAAAGTCAGATACATATTTACACTGCAGGAAGACATACAGATAGGAAGACTGAAAAGCTTCCCAGCAAAGATATCATTCTCCTTACTCACCTGGCTCTCCCGAGTGACTCTGTACCAGCATCCCCTAATGTCATAACATCAGGTGGTTTGAAGGGGAGACGGACAGAAGAACCTGGGAACTGGGGAGCAAAGTTGTTCCCTTGGGCTGAAGAGCTGAGGAGTCCCCTGCCTAAAGGAAAGAGATACAGTAGCTTAAACAAATCAAACATCAGATGCTGTTTGGTGCAGGAGATGTGAACGCCATGATTAAGGTCCATATTTGGACCGAAACTTCGGCAGTGGCATTGTTGAAATGATGTATACAAATAAATATATTTTTTTTAGGGGGGGGGGGGGGGTGGCTACAACGGACAAGTAGAGGCAGCTAAACTCCGTCACTCTCCTCCAACTAAATCCTGTATTGCCATCCTGAGAGCGCGTGCCCTATATAAACTTTGCACAGAGGTGGGGGAACCTTCTGAGAACACTTGTGGTGATTCTTCTGTGGGTGATATCCTGCTAACCTGCGGCGGTAGTTGCCGCGCTGCTGTCAGCTGAAGGCCTGTGCGAGCGCCATCTTGCTGCTGCTGTATGACCGGAAGAGACGTGCACAGGCCATTCCTTGCCTCCGTATCATATATGGTGCCCTGCTGCTTGGCGCTCTATTTCTGGTGAGTGGGGTGAGGTGCGCTGGTGATCTCCCGGAGTTTGTAGCGGGAGAGCAGGAAGCGGTCTCGGCAGAGACCCGCTGCAGCGGTCCGCACGGGGGGAGCCAGCGCCATGTTGCTCTACATAAACTTTGCTGAACTGTGCTGCGATCCCTGGGACTATCAGCTCTTAACTGCGTCTCAGAAACAACAGTATCTTTGGCCCGGTCTGCTGGATGTCATTGTGAGGAGACTGTGTGGGGTGAATTGCAACTACCGGTCTATTCTTTACAACTGGTGACGTGCTAACCGTCGCCAGCTTCTATTGAAACTCCTGCACCTCTGTCCCTTCTGCCAAGTGAGTGTGTGTATCACAGACACATATGGAGGGCTCACTATATCAGATCCTACAGGCTGTTAATGCCTCTGCAGACAGGCTTGTCGGCAGGCTTGCGGATATGCAGAGTGATATTCTCTCTCCCTACTGCACCAGTGTGAACTGTGTTGAGATGTCCGAGGACTTTATACCTGACTGCCGTGTTGCTGCTGCTGCAGCCCCCACGGCTCCTATGTCTCTACATACCCTGGATATGTGCTCCCAAGGAAATATATTTGTTTCTGAGATGCCGTGGTATATCCTACCCAAGAGCTCTGCAAATGGTGTGGCTCATCTGGGATCGATTTCTTTATATCTAATGACAACTGCACAATTATGGGACCTTTTGTCCATGTATTCTGGACATTCTCCTGATCTGCTATCGATAATTAGGTTATGTTTCTGGACTTTGACCTTTAAGTGCTCCAGTCACTCCTCTATTTATCCTTACGAAACCAGTGATGCAGAGTGCTGGATTGCATGCTGTGACATTGTTTGCTCTATAGCCGTTGCTGCTCTGTTGATCCGGGATGTGATCCCACAGGGTCCTGGTTTAATAATTGGAAGCTCCTCTAAATCCCTGTCCTGCTACTTCATGCTTGCCGACACCCGCTCAGGATTGCCTCACTTTCGTATACTGTGCTCTGCATTGGGCTGGATATGGTCATATTACCATTGTGGAACTTATCCTGATATCCCATTTGATGATGGCGAGAATCCTGCTCCCATAACCGCTTCTTTTCCTGATTCTGAAGACTGACTAGATTAATAATGTACACTAAATTGTAATTCGTGCTCTTCCATCCTATTTGTTTTGAGAAATACGTTGATTGTTTCCTAAGTTCTCTAGCTTAGTGAGTGGCAGTATAGCCTCACTTATACAGTCCAGTATATACTATTTAGATGTCCTATTTTCTTTGCCCCTGCCAGCTATTCAATTAATATCCTTATTTGTGGGGGGGGGGGGGGGGGGGGGGGAGTTAAATTAGGTAGTAGGGTAAGGAGGGGGTTTAGAGGTAGTAGGTTGTAGGGATCCAGGTACACCTAAGTTGGGGGTGGGTAGTACAGGGTGGGGGGTTATATGGAGGGTTGCTTTGGGTCCTTTGGGAGGTTTTTCCTTTTTGGGGTTTATTTTTCTTTATTAATGTTGGTAGTCTATTTAAGTTAGACGGTGGTGTTACTATCAGATGATTCTCTTATGATGCAGATCAATGGTGCTCAGTGAATTGCTATGCGTTATATCCATGTACTTATACCATCCGGTTATCGCTGTGCTACTGGGAACCCAGATGGCGCCTCCGGGTACTCGACTTAATATATGTTCACCTAAATCCTGAGAGGATGGTCTTCATTCTGTATATATCATACATGTTGTGAATGTGAGTGAATATGGTTGCTATTTTATGCTTATCTATATACAATATTTTGGCTGTTACATATCTCCTGTATATGCACCTTTTGATCTACTAGTACACTGCTGTCTGCACAGTTTTTTGTTTGGTATCGCAAAATCAATAAAAATTACTTAATTTAAAAAACAAATAAATATATTTTTTCTGCAATCTGGTGAATGCCCTAAATACTTGCTTTATATAGTGTTCATTCTAGCACCCATCTTTGAAAACCCATGTAGTTCCTCTACCCTGCCCAGGAGTGTAGCTGTCTTCTGTAGTACTTTTAGCACAGTGTGGTCTGTATATCAGCACTGATATGCAAACAAGACCTGTGCTATAAACACCACAGCGACACCCCAGAGAGGGAAGAGGAACTGACAACAACAAATAGTAAGCACTAAAGCAACCCTGTGTAAAAAAATGTTCCAGCTGCTAGCTAGGCGGGACTACCAATCCCAATACAAGAAAAGAAGAAAAGATTAAGATAGCACTAGGAACAGATAAATGTAAAATAAAAGCCAGGCAAAAAACTCATTAACCTATATATTAATCAATTTGGTCAATATACAAAAATTTAATTAAAGCAATAAAAATACATTGATTAGGTGCAATGGCATGTACCGGCTGATACAAGAAAACAAAAAAATAAATAAAAAACTAAAATAAAAGTGTAAAAATACAAAAGCTGTAAAATGGAAAATTCAAAAAATGGTATGTTAAGAATTGTAACAGTCCATGATGGCAGACTGATCTGTAATGGTGCTTTCCCACTGCCTAAAAGTGTAATGACCCGGTATTTGTAAACGGGTCTTAAAACGGGTAAGAGCCATAAAGACCCTTTCCTACTGCAGCTCTTAAACGGTAAATTGCCATTTAAATACAGTTTTTGTCACATTCACATTGTACCCGTTTAAACCACAAAGCAACCCGTTTAAAGCCATTGTAAACATGGGCTGTCATATAAATAGACATTTCTTGCCCCACTGTACAGTCAGCACATGCAGGAAGCCGATCATGTTCTTAACCTTTATTATAATTACTATATACCATGTAAGAGCCTTCCCACTGGCAAAAAAAGGCTCTGAAACAGGTAAAACACTGCTTTTTACCAGTTTAACAAATAAACGGGTAAAGCAACCTGGAGCTTTCCCACTGCACTCGTTTAAAAAGGCTAAAAAAAATGGCAATTTACCATTTAAGAGCTGCAGTGGGAAAGGGGTATTAAGGTTACCAGTTCTCCAATTAGATGGCTGGATCGCACATGCAACGAGCTACATAAATGCTTTTTTATCCCAGAGTACCTGGATAGTTAGAGACTATACCCTGGTGTTAGTCCAGACTCTTTTTCTGGCTATTTGTCAGAGAATACGAATGATAACTCACAAACTTTTCTTTCACTCATGGTTAGTGGTTGGGTGAAGCCATTTTTTGTCAAACAACTGTGTTTACTCTTTTTAAATCATGATGACAACAGAAACTACCCAAATGACCCTGATCAAAAGTTTACATACCCCAGTTCTTAATACAGTGTATTAACCCCTTTAACATCAATGACCAAATTTGTGGTAGTTGTGGATGAACAAGAGACAAAAAAGGGGGGTACACGCGCTAGAATCAATGTATATAGAATAAAATAGAAAATGTATTATATATATGTATTGCACTGGCCAGTGGCAATCAATTATTTAAAATAACAATTGGATATAGTAAAAATTATTAATAAGTACAAAACACATTAAGGGCTGCAAAATTTAAAAAACAGGGCAATCATATCCAGGCAGACTTATTTTGATAACTCCAGAGCAGTTCTTATTAGCTGATGTCTGGCCAGACAAAAATAAGAAAAAAAGAAAAAAAAAATTTAAAAAATGCAAAAAGAAAAAACGGAGCAAAAGATGAAAAAAATAAGAAAAATAATAGTCAATTATAAGGTTATAGTCTATGGGTCCCAAGTTGCTGCTGTCCTACTGCTATATTTGAGGCAGTAATCGATTTAAAAATAAACCAGTACTTGCTTTTTAGATAATTGACAGGCGGATGAGGGATCCAGTTCTGGAGCTCCAGAAAGTGTAGAGGGGGTATTTTAAAAGCTGTATGACGCGTTTCTCCGCCTCCTGTGTAGGTATCAGCGGCTTCATCAGATATCTGATGAAGCTGCTGATACCTACACAGGAGGCGGAGAAACGCGTCATACAGCTTTTAAAATACCCCCTCTACACTTTCTGGAGCTCCAGAACTGGATCCCTCATCCGCCTGTCAATTATCTAAAAAGCAAGTACTGGTTTATTTTTAAATCGATTACTGCCTCAAATATAGCAGTAGGACAGCAGCAACTTGGGACCCATAGACTATAACCTTATAATTGACTATTATTTTTCTTATTTTTTTCATCTTTTGCTCCGTTTTTTCTTTTTGCATTTTACATTTTTTTTTCTTTTTTTCTTATTTTTGTCTGGCCAGACATCAGCTAATAAGAACTGCTCTGGAGTTATCAAAATAAGTCTGCCTGTATAGGATTGCCCTGTTTTTTAAATTTTGCAGCCCTTAATGTGTTTTGTACTTATTAATAATTTTTACTATATCCAATTGTTATTTTAAATAATTGATTGCCACTGGCCAGTGCAATACATATATATAATACATTTTCTATTTTATTCTATATACATTGATTCTAGCGCGTGTACCCCCCTTTTTTGTCTTTTGTTCTCACACTAGGAATTGGCTATTCCTTTTCACGCTGCCTGAACCCTGTGCACATGGGGGATAAACTTTAGACAAAGTGTCTTATAACCCTTTTCCCTCTGAGTGTATCTTGGTATAAAACTAAAATCTGATTACCAAACAGATTGATATAAGTAATTCTGGGACAAATAGAGCAGAGCGCCATTTGTTTTCTTTACCTAGTTGTGGATGAGGCTCTTTATTTTCTCATTCTTCTTGGCAAAAGGCCTCCAGTTCCTGTAAATTCTTGGGCTGTCTGGCAAGAACTGCACATTTGAGATCTCCCCAGAGCGGCTCAATGATATTGAGGTCAGGAGACTGGGATGGCCACTTCAAAATATTCACTTTATTCTGCTGTAGCCAATGACAGGTCGACTTGGCCTTGTATTTTGGATCAATGTCATGCTGGAACGTCCTAGTACGTCCCATGCGCAGCTTCCGGGCTGATGAGTGCAAATTTTCCTCCAGTATTTTCTGATAACATGCTGCATTCATCTTGCCATCAATTTTGACTAAGTTTCCAGTGCCCTTGTAGCTCACACATCCCCAAAACATCAGCGATCCATGTCCGTGTTTCACAGTAGGAATGGTGTGCCTTTCATCATAGGCCATTGTGCATCTTGAAACAACCACACCACTTTTTTTCAGAGAGTCCTGTATTTCAGCTGAAGTTATTTGTGGCTGAAAATTTTGTTGGTCTACCTGACCGTGATTTGGTTTCCACAGAATCACTCATTTTTAACTTCTTAAGAGTTTGGACACTGCTGATTGGCATTCTCATTTGCTTGGATATCTTTTTATATCCCATTTCTGTTTTATACAGTTCAATTACCTTTTTCCCGCAGATCCTTTGACAATTCTTTTGCTTTCCCCATGACTCAGAATCCAGACACGTCAGTGCAGTACTGGATGAAAGATGCAAGGGTCTTTCAGGAGACCAGGAACTCACTGACCTTTTATACACACACTGATTACAAGCAAGCAGATCACAGGTGAGGATGGTTACCTTTAGTAGTCATTCAAACCCATCAACTTGTGTGCATGTTATCAGGCCAAAATCTCCAGGGTATGTAAACTTTTGATCAGGGTCATTTAGGTCATTTCTGTTGTCATTATGATTTAAAAAGAGTAAACACAGTTGTCACCCAACCACTAACCATGAGTGAAAGAAAAGTTTGTGAGTTACCATTCTCAAAATCACAAATTCTGCTAGGGTATGTAAACGTATGAGCACAAGAGAGAGTGTGTGTGTGTGTGTGTGTGTGTGTGTGTGTGTGTGTGTGTGTGTGTGTGTGTGTGTGTGTGTGTGTGTGTACTGTGACTTTTGAATTATTGACATTTCATATGGTGGCAATTCAGATGTCGACATTGTGAACATATCAATATTCTGAAGATGTCGACATGTTGAACCATGTCAACATTCCAGTGCCAACATTGTCACTATATCCCTAGATTAACATAGACATTTAAAAGAAATATGACCAATGTTTAAATGCTTCCACAATATTACAGACTGTATTGTAAGTGAGAGAAACATATCATTCTATCAATGCTAACACAGGACTTACCAAAAGGTGCCTGTCCTCGTCCAGGGCTCATATATGTAGGTGTTTCAAGGCTTAGACCACGGAACAGGGAAGGCATCACATTACTGGTGTCTGGAGGTTTCTAAGAGAGAATGAACTTGTCAAATAATGGAAAATAACTAATAAATGTAATGAACTATATTATGTACAAACACAAACGTAGCCGCGCTCATTGTTGCTGTGGCAAGGGCGCTCGTGCATGCTTTGACGCACATAAGGTACCAGATGAGGCAGCTGTCTTGGGCACACTGTGTAGGATTATCCTGGGTGGAATAGTGATAATTCAGATTGCACACAACCATTATGAAATGCAGCTAGAAAAAAACTGTAGTTTTTACCCATCAGCGTAAAACAAAAAATAAGTCCTTACACTTTAAAATGCTCAAAACCACCGTTTAACTCCTCGTATCAGATGTCCACATTCATGTTTCTATTTTTTAAATTTGTATCTTACAAAAAACTGAGAAGAGAAAGGACACATAGAGCAGTGTTCCCAGCTGGTGATCGGTTATTGGGGAACACTGCTGTCATCATTTAGGCTGCCTGTGTGAAGGAGGGCTATCCCGAGACTCTGGATCCTACAATCTGGAAGGGCAACCAGTTTCATGGATTGCTGATGGTGAACTGAATTGTGGGTAATGCAGTTTTTTTCAGTTTTGATTGTAAGTGTGATATGTAATAAATAATTTTCCTATTCTGTCCTTCTCATCTTGAGTTTTTTTTTAGATACAAATTGAAAAAAAGAGAACTATGACTAAGATACAGTATGAAGTTATGAGCGGAACAAAAGGCTTGTACATGCCTCATTTACTAACATTGCAATTAATTGTGACTTTTGGAAAAGCAGCCAGCCAATCAGATATGTAGGGGTAGAGATACTAAGATGGGAGTTCTAATGAAGATGGGGTCAGTCTACTTTTCTATTCAGCACCTTCTTGAAGAGAATAGATAGAATCTCATTGGTTGCCCATAGCCACATCCCACCTTCAATAGAACTCCCATCTTAGTAAATTTACCCCGTAGTTGCACATTCACACTTGCACTATTCAGGTAGAAGCAAACTGCAGATTTGTTAACGTGCTTCAAAGTCACTGTTGCAGGTTTCACAATGAATTACAAAATGGTGGGAAAATGTCTGACAAGAGAAGGAAATGTGGGTAACTCACCTTCTAGAGAACTAAACATTTTTTTTAAATAAATGTCTAACAAAAGTGATCTTCACAATTTACTGTTTATGTCACCAATACAACTGTTACGTGGTCTAAATAAACAGCAATATAAGGAAAATCTTAACTTCAACCCTACACAAAACTCTGAATTGACTTTATTACTGAACCTACACAATGAAACCATAAGTAGAAATGTATTATTTACTAACATTTATGTAGAGTACACATATTCCCAAGCGCTTTATAAACGTTTCCCTGAGAGCCATTTGAACTTCTAACAATGCCAACGGTTTTATATTGTCTCATTACCTGAAGTGTTGGGACAGCAGAGGGCGTAGCAGCTGCTACTTCCAGCGCACGACCTCGTGATCGTGGAACCGCTCTCCCAATTGATCCCTCTTCCATTACCTCTAGGGATGGAGGATTCACTCCAAAAGGCATGCGAAAGGGAGAGCCCCTAAAAGAGTGCCTGGAAGGATCCATTCTTTAAAAAAAAAAAACACACCACATGTCAATGCAAAAACCTGGAAAACTCGTATTAACCAAATTTTCTAAATAAAAAACAACTTTTACCTCTCTTGCTATTGTATTTCTGCAACACAGGATAAGCTACCGTAAATGACTATTCCATTGCAAACCATAAATAAATTTAATATTGAGCAGAGATATAGTGAAATTCCTCTACTCAAGTTGTGGCCGAGTTACATTGCCCAAACATTCCTGAGTGGGTGTGATGGTGGAGGCTCCCTGGCAGATATATTAACTGACCGACCGACTGATTGCACTCTTTTTCCATTTAGTGATCGGCAACTGTGTACCTGGGATACACACTGGTACAGACCTATCACGTCGGCTGTGGAATAAATCTAAAGATATATGGGAGCATTGTGCTGTGTGTACGGGTGATCCGCCAACCGCCCATGCCCTTACATCAGGAGCTAGAAGTGACTGACAGATCAATTGGGTGCATGTTGTGACATCCGTTATGACGGAACGGACAGTGTAATGCCAATATAATTCTGCAGCTATGTATCAATTATGTTGTACTTTTAAAAAAAAAAAATACACTTCAAATATAAGATGCACCCAGATATTATATAGCCTTTCCAGCCACAATCTATCTGGGTATGCGTCAATTTAGGTCAAAATGCATAGGGTCAACTGAAGGTTGACAGGCCATAGGCCGACACCTGAAATAGAGCAACATGGCTAGGGTCAACAATGTTTTTTTGTCCCAATTGTCGACATGGACACCATCAAAGTGTCCCAATACACTCGGCACACCTTCTATTCTCCCTTCACACCCTAGTGGATGGTAGGGCATGAAATACCGCCTGTTGTCACATGTTGGCTCAAAAAAAAAAAAAAATCTCCTTCCCTCAGTAAGAGCATTGAAGATGGAACATGGCTGGGTCTTCCAGCATGAAAATTACCCCAAACACACCTCCCGGGGAAACTACGGAGTGGCTCCGTATGAAGCATTTCAAGGTCCTGGAGTGGCGCAGCCAGTCTCCAGACCTCAACCTAATCAAAATTCTGTGGAGGGAGTTGAAAGTCAGTGTTGCCCGGCAAAGGCCCCAAAACATGACAGATCTAGAGAAGATCTGCATGGAAGAGTGGGCCAAAATACCTGCTACAGTGTGTGCAAACCTGGTCAAGAACTACAGGAAACATTTGAGCTCTTGTAATGGGATTGATATGAAATCCCGGCATTCAAAATCCCGACAAGGGGGGGGACATAGATCGCCCCCCTTGCGGGCTCGCTGCACTCGCCACGCAGCGGGCCCGGTCCCTCCCTACGCTCGGCACACTCATTTATTCTCCCTCTATGGGTGTCGTGGACACCCAAGGAGGGAGAAAGTGTTGGGATTTCGGCGGTCAGGATTGCGGCATTGGGATTTTGAACGCCGGGATATGAACTGCATCCCCTTGTAATTGCCAACCGAGGTTATAGTACAAATTATTGACTTCTTGATTGTTGAAATATTTATTATTCGCAAGAATACACAAATAAATTGTTTAATGTGATTTCCTGTTTATTTTTCCCACATTCTGAATTGAAGTGTACTTACGAGGGAAATTACAGTCCTCTCATCTTTTTAAGTGGGTCAACTTGTACAATCGGTGGCTGTCCAAATACTTTGTTGCCCCACTGTATGTAGTCACGCCTCATTATGATCATAAAGGTCATGGCTTAATATATTTAATTTTTAATTTATTTTCCAGCAACATTTGACATTGTAGGATTTACCCTCCAAACTACCATTATAGAAACTATTGCAATCATGTAATCAGAAGCTGGTCATTTTAGTTAATTCTCTCCAAGAACAATTGAAAAACCATACAGATAGTTTTACCTTTGTACATTGAAAAGCAATACAATTTTATAAGCAAGAAGAATCACCATAAAATAAAAATAGAAAATAAACATCTAGTTGCATGGAAATATCTGTGGATTAAAAGACTGACAAAATATAGAGTCAAAAAGGTCAACACCAGATGGTCAGTATTCCACAGGTTGATGAGGTCAAAATGGATTTAGGACAACATGCAAATGGACTAATGGGGCCTACATACATAGCGAGTGTGCTGAGCGATCTGAGATATGTTCGATCGCTCAGCACACAGCGCTGCTCAGCACACACAGCGATGAGTAGTGCTGTGTGCTGAGTGAGCTGTCGGCTGGTGAGAGAACACTGGGGATGATGATATTTATGGTTCCTGCTTATTATTCTAACAGCGAACGTGCTGCACCGGGCACGGCTATCGCTGGCCCCTACACACACAGCATGTAAGGTCATTTACTAAGTGATCTCGTCAGACCAGTTAGAAAATGGCTAAAAAATCGCTATGTGTGTGTAGGCCCCATAACTCCTTGTAGTACATAACCCAAAGAATCATGAAAAACGGTGTCAATATTTTGCGTGTTGATCTTTTCAATCTGCCGACCATTTAACTGTCGACCTTTTGACCTTGATCTACTGACTATTTTCCATCCGAATAACCAGAGCCAGCCAATGGTGTTGTTTATGTCTGTTGTTGAATACTTTTGCAATCGATGGGGGTGAGCAAGATGGTGTCATGCCATCAATTGCCCAGAACCACGCGACAATCCTTTTTTTTCTATCTACCTCTACAAAGTGCCAGGATACAGAGCATACTGTAGCTCTGTTTCCAGGTACTCATTTACACATTCAGTGAAACAACAGGAATGACCATTGGGTGGTGCAAACCATCAATGGTCATTAATTGCATAGTTTGTAGCCATCAGTGGTAAATGCACTTTCATCTGCTATCAGAATTTGTATATGTGCCACTATCTATTGGGTCTACAATATCCATCATATTATTTACTGATCACCAGATGTTCCTTTAATATTCTGGATACATCATTACTAGCTGTGGATTTTTAACAACCCCCGCCCCCCTTTATACAATGTATCTCTGTGTAAAGGTCCATACACACTGGGCGATTATGTTCAGCGTGTATGGACAGTGATTATTGCTATCATCGCTGGGGAAGGGGGGACAGCTCAGTGTTACACACTAAGCCGCTTTCCCCTGCCCCAGCAACGGCAGCCGGAGGAGGATGGCTTTGCATAGCACAGCGCTATGCAAAACCGTCCTCAAGGCCGCTCATCTGCTGATAATACCAGCAGATGAGCGGCTTTCCCATTGATGATGCGGGAGCGCACAGCAGTGCTCATCGCCGGGCCATACACACTGGGTGGATTTGAGCTGAAAGACGATCAAACTTGCTGTTTTGAGCGGCTTTCAGTTCAAAGTCGCCCAGTGTGTATGGACCTTAACTGTTAAGCTTGTGCAAGCAAGGAGATATGTATTACAGCACAAGTGCGAATGACTTCATCTTGAATAATCACTTTCGGAAAGGGAGAGCAAAGTATACAACTGCCTGCAACTGCACAAACCACACCTCTATCTACCACCACAATGTATATTTTTAGACATATATACACACCCAGAACAACCTTCATTCTGTGTGTTCCAACATGATGCTGGAACCGTTCTATAGAAATCTCTAATAGTGTATGGTGACATGATTAGCTGGCTGCACAGATATACAGCAAATCTTTTTATAAAGACCTCATGAAGGATTTACAAGCGTGACAAAACACGCTAATTGCATTGTTCTGGAACTGCAATTAGCCAATAACCCCATTAAGTGCCGCATTTATCAATGAACTGCGATGTCATCTTGATAACATCCATAAACATCGCATTGTGATGTTCAGCTACATCACCTGAATGTATGAAGGGAAGTGGGCAGGGAGAGTGGGTGCGTAAAAATACTGCCCGGCGATCAGCAGCGATGCAAAGGAGAAGAGTTTCTCACTCCCTGGACACTCCCCCTTTACACCAGGCCAATCAAGGCCTGTGCAGGAGGCATGTGTACTGTACAGGCACTTGCTGCAGACCACAGATATAAGATCCATGGTGTTTTGGAACCAGTCTTCATAAACTACAAATTATTATTGTAATCTCTGGCATCATAGTAGGGGGGGTGTCAAGGGCAGACTGGGGGCTGGGTGGCTTGCTTTCCCCAAAATTTAACAGAGGCTGCGGGCCGACTGGGGACTGAGCAGCACTATTTTCGTGCTAACATATTGATTGGACGTTCCCCCATGCACATGGTCAACCGCCAGTGCCGCTCCCCAGTCCCCCCAGAGGTCCCTGACTTTTGTGGCAGAGCTTGATGGGGGACCCTTGCAGGGTGAATGGTCCTCAGGTCAGCGCTGCTGTACTGGGGACACAAGCTGCCTCCTGTCGGGACCCCGCTCCATGGGTAAAGTTGGCAGTAATGCTGAGCGGCAGGGCAGCACAGTGACAGGTAAGAGAGGAGGGGACACTTGGGAGGGTTCTAACGCCACTTTCCCAATGCGAGGTTATTGGCGATTATGTTCTGAAAGAGAAATGCTTTCCGAACTTAATACATTTCAAAAGACTGCCGTTCCCATTATAAACATAGGAACTGCGAAAACAGCACAGATGTGATACCTGTGACCTGCTTTTTGCGATAATAAATGCTATCGCTATTTGATACATTTGAGGGTTACTGAAATTTTACGTTAATGGCCGGTTTTCACATTTTTTTGGTCATTATCCCGTTGATAAATGCAGCCCTCTTTTGGGAGAGTGTTCAAATGATTGTGCCTGTGGATGTCAGTGCAATTCAATTGTTACACCATCGGCAGTAAATAGCTGCTGGCATTTCAACTCACAGCACCCCATGCAAGTAGAAATGTGCAAAGTGACCTGTTTGGACTTCCAGACTGTACTTCTTTTCATGTCATATCCCGTACAGTACCCGACTAAATGCAGCACTGCAGGAAGCGATCAGTGAGTTAAAAAAAAAGATTTAATAGCACAACTGAATAAGATTTAATAGCACAACTGAATAGCCCCCTTTAAACTCTATCTCAGGCATGTCCAAACTATGGCCCTCCAGCTGTTGTGAAACTACAAGTCCCATCATGCCTTGCCACAGTTTTGCTATTAGGGAATACTAAAACTATGGCAAGGCATGCTGGGATGTGTAGTTTCACAACAGCTGGAGGGCCATAGTTTGGACATACCTGCTCTGTTACAAATGCATGCTCAGTGCTATCTAATTAGCCCCCATAAGCGGGCAGGAGCCAACGCTTATCAGGGATTTGCAGCGCCTGCCTCAGACAGGTAAATCATAATCACCAAAACAGCCCCGTTTTCAGCAATAAACTGGGCAGCGGCTTTCCAAAAACACACAGGTTTCACTGAACCTACGTGTTTTTGGATGAAGCAGGTCTTTTCATCTGGTGATCCAAAGGTACTATAGCCCCAAGGGAAAAAAACAAAATATTGGGTACTTATGTACTATCTGGGCGCCCGATTTAGAAATCGGGTCGGATCGGGCGCATCGCATGCGACCATCGGATGCGATGCGATGACCCGATTTTTCCATAGGAATCAATGTTAAAATGGACTGAGTCCATTTTAACATGGAATTCAATGGGAAAAAGGGGTCCTTTTCATACCCCTACTATCCAAGTGGGCATGGAGTTGGATACAAACCTGTGGCGAGCGTAGCGAGCCACCGAGCCCGAAGCGTGGCGAGCCCCGCGAGGGGACACAGAATACCGTTTGCTCGCCACGCTTCGGGCTCGGTGGCTCGCTACGCTCGCCACAGGTTTATATCCAACTCCATGCCCACTTGGATAGTAGGGGTATGAAAGGACCCCTTTTTCCCATTGAATTCCATGTTAAAATGGACTCAGTCCATTTTAACATTGATTCCTATGGAAAAATCGGGTCATCGCATCCGATGGTCGCATGCGATGCGATATCGCATTGCATCGCATCTGATTGTATGCCTTAACTTAAGGCATACAATCAAAAAATCGGGCGCCCAGATACTACATAAGTACCAAATATTGTGAGAAGTAAAGTGAAAAACTGACATTTTACGCAAGTTTTAGCGGTGATAATAGGTTTCCCCCCCTTAGTTTGCCTAATATTCAGAATAAAATGTCCCCAAGCAGTGTAGTTATGCTAACCTCAGGGGGCCCATGTCCTGAACTTGAAGCCAGCAGGTGTATGCAGTGCTGATCCGAGGGCTGTGCCCAAAGACGCAGCATCAAATCATCATTGTAACCATTGGTCGCATACTTCACCTTTATGAGTATGCCAAAGCTTACCTAAACTGGTTGCCTGAATTCCTTTGCTTGTGCCAAGAAATCTGCATCCAAATATGCAAAGTCTGGCCTTGGCACACCTACAAAATGGGGACAACATGCCCTGTTTAATAGAACGGTCCCCTCCTGCTCCCAAACACCACCGCATATCATTCATGTTGCTACTAAAGGGGAACTGCGAGCAAATAATGCAGAATCACAAACATCAGTGATGTACATTATCACCGGGTTATCACATACATCTATGAAGCAGAACTTAGTCACAAAAATATTCATGTGAATGATTATATATTGTCTGTAAATAACTATGGTTATAGTGTGCTATACAAATAGCTGTCCATAAATACTCAGGTAGGTTATGGCATTTGAGCAATATTCATGTATTACTAATGGGCCTAAGTGTGCCAGGAAAACATTCCCTATAACAGTGATGGCTAACCTTGACACTCCAGCTGTTGTTGAACTACACATCCCAGCATGCCCTGCTACAGTTTTACTATTTGGCCAAGCTAAAACTGATGCAGGGCATGCTGGGGTGTGTAGTTCAACAACAGCTGGAGTGTCAAGGTTAGCCATCACTGCCCTATAATGTGACAAGACATGTTGGATTCATGGTGTTTATGCCAAAAGTGGGTCTTACCATCTGCATGTCACAGCAAGATTAATTATACAAGGCATGAAGGGGGGGGGGGGGGGTATTCAATCTGTGTCGAAATAGCAGCACTCACCTATTCAATGTTATCGTTATGGACAGCAATGCAGTCAGATCCGACTTTTTTTTTTTTTTTTTTCAAAGTCCGATCTGTTTTGTCGGAAACGGCCGTGGATTGTCAAATTCACAGCCATTTTCCAACAATTCATGCCCAGTTTCGTCAATTTTAGGACTTACTGACACTTTACTGTCAGTTCTTTGAATACTAACAGTCAAATTTCTATCAGAAGCCAGCAAAAAAACGGGATTCTGACAGTCAGGATGTTCCGACAGTCGAAATCCATAATCTTTAACTTTCCAGCCCTGGCGAGCCTGTGCCTCCCATTCCTATTCTCTGCTGACAGTTGTGCAACTTTTCTGCCACCCATCCACTCAGAAGTCTGACAAGTAATGCGCTATGCATATGCATGGAGCTGTTGTAATGCACATTTATTCCGTTTCTGTTGCCTCTCTCATGGCCTCTCTCATTAACTGAGAAATTCCTCCCTTGCAGCTCATTGGACGGGTTTGTGCACCACTCTAGAGATGGTTAATTTATGTATTAACAGTTTCTTATATAGTGCAGCATATTCTGCTGCGCTTTACAATTTGAGACAGTGATAAAACAAACTGGGCATTTACAGAAAATCAAAAAGGTAGGAGGGCCCTGCTCGCAAGCTTACAATACCATTAGATCTGCAGTTTCTGACATACTCGAACCACCCTGTCAGACACCAGCAATCACTCCATGGAGTCACTTAGAATGGATACACACTTTAAGATTAGCTTTTCCAATCTGAGTGGTTGGAATGAAAATCTGGGAACAAATAACAATTGTCCGATTGCTCCTAAACATGGAAAACAGACAAAAATGTTCATTCAGGCAAATTGGTTAAATCAATTTATGCAAATGACTGAAATGGTTGATTGTTATTTGTTCCCATACATTACCAGATTTTCTTTCCAATCAGCCAGATTGTAAAAATAATCTTAACCCCCCCCCCACACACACACACATATAGACGGATTGTAAAAATAATCTCCCCCCCCCCCCCACACAAGCCAGATTGTAAAAATAATCTTAACCCCCCCCCCACACACACACACATATAGACGGATTGTAAAAATAATCTCCCCCCCCCCCCCCACACACACATACACACATATAGACGGATTGTAAAAATAATCTCCCCCCCCCCCCCCACAAGCCAGATTGTAAAAATAATCTTAACCCCCCCCCCCACACACACACACACACATATAGACGGATTGTAAAAATAATCTCCCCCCCCCCCCCACAAGCCAGATTGTAAAAATAATCTTAACCCCCCCCCCACACACATATAGACGGATTGCAAAAATAATCTCCCCCCCCCCACACACACACACACATACACACATATAGACGGATTGTAAAAATAATCTCCCCCCCCCCCACAAGCCAGATTGTAAAAATAATCTTAACCCCCCCACACACACACACACACATATAGACGGATTGTAAAAAATAATCTCCCCCCCACACACACACACACACATACACACATATAGACGGATTGTAAAAATAATCTCCCCCCCACACACATACACACATATAGACGGATTGTAAAAATAATCTCCCCCCCCCCACAAGCCAGATTGTAAAAATAATCTTAACCCCCCCCCCACACACACACACATATAGACGGATTGTAAAAATAATCTCCCCCCCCCCACACACACACATACACACATATATAGACGGATTGTAAAAATAATCTCCCCCCCCCACACACACACATATAGACGGATTGTAAAAATAATCTCCCCCCCCCCACAAGCCAGATTGTAAAAATAATCTTAACCCCCCCCCCCACACACACACACATATAGACGGATTGTAAAAATAATCTCCCCCCCCCCACACACACACATACACACATATATAGACGGATTGTAAAAATAATCTCCCCCCCCCACACACACACATATAGACGGATTGTAAAAATAATCTCCCCCCCCCCCCCCCCCACAAGCCAGATTGTAAAAATAATCTTAACCCCCCCCCCCCCACACACACACATATATAGACGGATTGTAAAAATAATCTCCCCCCCCACACACACACACACACATATAGACGGATTGTAAAAATAATCTTAACCCCCCCCCCACACACGATATTGGTGGCAGTGGGGACATGACGGGTTGTAAGCATACAGAGTGTATAGGATGTTTCATCATCTTTTTTGCCATTCACAACAGATATAACCTGAATTCTGAATAAGTCAAGAATCCTGTAAATCAACAGAATAGCAAAGATTCACTGCTTCATATTTTAATGAAACCGATTTGTCCACAACATCTGCTAGAAGATAGGTGAAAAATAAATAGAAATACCAAAAGATTAGGCTTCTACGTGCATCCTGGTATGGAACAACATGTCTGTGTCAGGGCCGCCCAGGGTAGGTAGGTAGGTGTGTGTGTATATATATATATATATATATATATATATATATATACACATACATACATACATACATACACTATAATATCCCTTCACAGTGGGCCACTCGTGAATTACACTTGTTCTGCGTGAGCATACGTCTGTGAAGCTGCACAGGAAGAGAGGGGTCACACAGCAACTGGGTGGAGTATGACACAGACATGCACATGGGGTGAGGGACAGGGGCGTTGCCCGGTGACCCCTAGCACGAAGACGGTATGAGTGGCCCATGTTAATGACGGGCGATATTACACAAAGTTGGGGGGACACATAATAAGCACTGTGGGGAAATATGAGGGGGTAGGCCAGGAGTATGAGGGTTTGGATGGGGCAGTGATTACGTATCATCCTCTAGTTAGGTTGGTATACGGAGGAGAGGGGGGCAGAGACATATTGCCGGTGAGAAAATAAGTCGGTAACGGGCAGAATTACCTGACGCTCTGCTCTCCGCCGCTCGCTGAAGTCACTGCGCCACCGCCGCGTGCTCCCGCCTCGCGCACAGCCTCCGGATGACGCGCGAGCCACTGATTGGACGAGAAGCACGTCCTTCAGGGAGCTACGCTCTCCATTGGCCCGCGGGGGCGGTGACGTCCACTAAGAACGGAGAAGCGGCCATATTTATGACATCATGTGACTAACCATTTGGAAGGAACGTGGTCGTGGTGCTGCTGCTGCGTGTGTGGAAGCAGGGTGTAAGGAGGCACGATTCGGGGTCCTGGCCTGGCCTGGGTGCAAGTGTTTTCCTCCGGGTCAAGCACTTGCTGAGGTTCAATGCTCTGCAGGGTAGTATGTGCCTGACCGAGGTGCAACGCTCTGCAGTATCCATTAAAGTTTTCATTCGTCTTGCAAGAAGGGTGTGGTCCTGACCAAGCTTTGTAATTTTACAGAGCACTGGAGCCCATTTATAACGTAGGTCCTGAAAATATAATATTATATGTGTTCCACAAAGTCTTTGGTGTTAATTAAGTTTAGGCACGAAGGGGGAAATTTATTAACATAGGAATTCTATTTCACATGGGATGTTGGTATTGACAACCAATCAAACACTATTATCTTCTAGAAGGTGCTAATGTAAAATGTAGCTTCTGATTGGTTGCCCATAGCAACATCCCATGTGAAGTAGAACTCCCATCTTAGGACATTTCTAACAAATGGTGCAATGTGTCATTGCTGCAGAGATTTAACACCATCAACAGCACCTGAAATCAGCCCCACTAAACTGTTTGGAGCTAGGGATGGCCATCGGCACATCCCCCATCGATGGTTGCCATCGATGGCTATAAATCATTCTACCTCACACCATCGATGGTTCCTGCCATCACTTAGCCGTGCATGTGCAGAGCAAGGGGAAGGGTCGCTGCGGGCAGCCTGCCCGGCCGGGATCCGTGTGCATGCGCAGAATAAACTTTGCCATCAATCCAGTTTAAATTATATTGGAAAATATCTCCCAAATCTCAAATTTGCCTTATAAAGTTTTTAATAGGAACCAATCCAGCTATATACTTTTATGACAGAGAATTTAACGTACTGTACTTCTACGTTATTTGTATTCGTATTTTTTACTGTGAATTTAATGCTGGCTGTATTAATTCAGTTATTAAAGAGTCCCCCTGCTGGTAGCCCTGTAACTGGGTGCAGATCTCTGCAGCTCTTGGAGGTCAGAGCAGAACGATACATTCTACGCTTATGTAAACAAGTATGCAACAGCTGCTCTTATTTCATGCAAATAAAGTCTTAAAAAACAATTATGTTGCAAGATAACTGAGCACACATTCTCCTCTGGGAGACAGTCACTGCAGCCGAGGGACTTTTTTTATTCAGCGTTAACTGTCAGATTTGTACACATTTGTCAGTGGCTGTAGAGTGTAGACCAGGGGTAACCAACTCCAGTCCTCAAGAGCTACCAACAGTTAACGTTTTCCATGTCTCATCACAGAATCACAAGTGAAGTAATTAGCTCCACCTGTGGATCTTTTCAAATGTGTCAGTCAGTAATGAGTGCACCAGTGTACCTATGATGTGAGCTGGAAAATGTGAACTGTTGGTATCTCTCGAGGACTGGAGTTGGCTACCCCTGGTGTAGACAATACCATGAACAAGCAACAAGTTGGGATTTTTGTCAGTGGAATTTGCTAGAGCCAGATTAAAGGCAGTATTAAATGCCGGGGGCAAGCGATTGACAGTGAGCAGGTCTGCCTGCTCGCTGTCACCACTCGCCCTATTCAGTATTCAACTGCCCCCCCCCCGCATACGCCGATTCGCCCTTGCTCAGAAAACTGAAGCAGAAGCAGCGGGCTCCCTGCATTAGCTGCAAGCCTTGCTGTTTGGGGGAATCCTCGCTATCCTGTGACAGCGAGGATTCCCCAGGAACATTGAATAGAGTGAGCGACTGGCGGGGATTGCTGGTTTTCTATGATCCCGGCCGTTTAACCCCCTCGGTTGTGCTGCACTAATAGTCGGCAGATGGTACCTCCAGAAACCTCCCCAGCAATGGCTGCCACTACCACTCAAAATACATTGCAGGGATGGCTCCTTTCAGTACCCCTGTCCGTGTGGGGGGAGATTGATACAGGACAGATGTATAAACGCATACTGCAATGTAATTCTGGGTGCCAATATCTTGCCAGAATCTCACTGCAAATGTGATTACTCATAAATGGGCCAATCAGTGACCCCCCTTGTAACAGTGCAATCCAATAATAAAATCAACAGCTCAGAGTGAGGTAATAGTATGGGATCACATTGTGTCCAGTTTATTTAAATAAAGACCTAATCGGTCCTAACAATGCAATGTGGGAGGTTTAATTTCATTCAGCATCCCCTGGTTTGTGATTTGTAAGGGGAACATAGATATAACTGTACATTATCCATAAGCAAGTATTATACAAATTCTGTCCATCATCCTCTATGTTCAATGGGTAGGAATCATGGAGATAATGATCCAATAACATGGATAGAAGAACCAACATCCAAGTATATGTGAAAAGTAAACTCCACAGGATTGGACCAGCTCAGGAAACAAACTGTAACATCACACCCTAGGGCACATAACCCAATTGTGTGTTCCAGTGATAAATCAGTACTATATTAACAAGAGGGGACAATCAGCTGTATGAAGGGATTTCAGCGCTGCCGTCCCTCGAGCAGAGACTCAAAGTCTGGTGAGCAGACAAGTTTATGTTGAACATGTCCCAGGACCATCATTTCTCCTCGCCGCGCTTCCCCAACACTGACGCACACCAGTTCCTGCAAGACAGAAAAATACATCACATACATTGCTATCAACAAGCACGCAAGTGCCAACCCGTTACCAGTACAAGGAAGGACAAAGGGTATTTCATAGGTATCTGGTCAGTCGACAATGTCTAGGTCGACCACAGACGGTCAACACCTTAGAGTAGTCAAAATACACTAGGTCGACATTGACAGAAGGTTGACACAAACAAAATGTCAACATGAACATGGTCAACACATGAAAATGTCAACACAGGTTCTTCGGGATTTTTTTCTTAACTGACTTGTTCAGACTTTACCATTCCCGTGGAATATAACAGTGGGCTGAGCAAAGCGAGGCACTGTGCCCGAAACATGGCGAGCACAGCGAGAGGAAGCGATACCCTTATACAGTGTCCGTGTCGACATAGACACCAAAAACCCATGTTGACCATGTCAACCTTTTGCATGTGTTGATCTGCCAATGACGACCTAGTGTATGTCGACCATTTTAAAGGTGGCCATACATCAGAAAGACCTGCTTACAATCATGATTGTGTTCAACTTTCCCGTAAACTTCCTTGGCGGTTTTTGGACACACAATGTAATCACAATCTGCCATACAATCCATCCGTCGTATTGGAACGTTCTGCACAGCACCAGTAGTGGACTCGTCTCCTTCCTGCTTTCGTGTGGGTCACGTGACTTAAGGGCAGCAGAGCACTTCCTCTTTGCCATCTGACCCATCAATTGACAGATTACATGTGCCATTTCAGTCGGCCCCCAACCCCAACTGATCAGACATGCAGCATTTCTGATTAGAGGACCAATCCTCCAACCCGTGGGCCCAGGCATTGCACGATTGAACCCAATCATACAATCTCAAGGGATTGTATGCACACAATGCCTTTCAGGTGTATGGAGGCCTTTAGGTGTTGACCTACTCGCTGTCGACCATTAGTGGTCAACCTAGTGATTGTCGACCTAGACACTGTTGACCATTTATCCCAGAACCGTTTCATAAGCTTATGACCATGAATGTTCTATGACCAAAAGACTCAAAAACACACTTTAGATTCCAGCAGGCAGAATACCCTTAGCAGAGCGTAATAAGGTGGCCAATAACATGTTTTGAAATATATTACAGCAAGGACTGCCAACATCTATTGATTCAGATACCAGGGTTCAATATTACAATGCCAAAAATATTCTGGCTTGCCACGGATTGGGATCGTTTGGTCGACAGTCATTAGGTCGACACAGGTCAAGGTCAACAGTCAAAAGGTCGACATGGTTTTTTTTTTACCCGAATGTCGACACAATTGACATGGGCACAGTTTCCAGTGCAATGCATCCCCTCGCATCGCTCGCAATGCTTCGGGCACAGTGCCTCGCTGCGCTCTCGCATTTTATTCTCTTACCATGCCCTAGTGGATGGTAGAGCATGAAATACCGCCTGTCGGCACATGTCGGCTCAAAAACAGTGATAAACCCCATGTCTGCCTTTTGACTGTCAACCTATCCCCATGTCGACCTAATGATTGTTGACCAACTTGCTGTAGACCCAATGACCGTATCCCCTTGCCACTGATATTACAAATATAATAGATGGGGAATAAACATGTTTGTGGCTTCCCTGTCCTTCTTGTATTGAAGCTAATGTGGTCAGGTAGGTAATCATTTGTATTCTGGAAACAAAGGCAGTCTGTAGGATTTTGTAATGTTTTTAGACCGACTAGCGGATGGCAGAGTTGGCTCACCAGGAGCCCAGGCCTCACCGGGTATACAGGCCATGCTTGGGTTTTTTGGCTTGGAAAGGCATTAGCAAACAGGCAGCTCTCCTCTGTGGGGGAATGTGTTGGAGAAGAATGGAAGGAGAAGTAGGCACATTAGGGGAGGGACCGACCCTGCAGATGTCACTGAAAACATACTCAAGTGTCACCGTGTGGCACTATTACCAAGGGTATTCTACGACTGTCTTATAAAATGCACCAACCTTGGTCAAATGCTTAGTTATCTATCTTGCCCACTAAATAACATTTTAAATAGGTAATTTCACGTCCCACATGTTCCCATGTTAATGCTGCCTAGCGATTGCCACTTCCTCATGGATTTTACAAAGTCTAATCAAACATCTTTAGTTGAAACACCTCTGGTCCAAAACTATTCCCCATATCTGGCTCTTAAGCTGGGTACACACCTACAGATTTATCGGTCCAATCTGTCTGGTGGGAACAAAAATCTGGTAATACATGTGAGCAAAAGACAATCAACCATTCACTCCCAAATGCTTGAAAAATGGACAAAAACGATTGTTTGCATACATTTGTTAAATCAAATGGGTTTAAACAATTTGTCTGAAGGAGCATTGTCTGTTTTCCAGGGTTTGGGAGCAAATGTCCGATTCTTGTATGTTCCAATACATTACCAGATCTTTGTTCCCACCAGGTAGATTGGACAGATAAATCTGTAGGTGTGTACCTAGCTTTAGGGGTGATTCAATTAGGTAGCCCCGGCATCTATTTAATTGTTTGTCTGTGAGTGCCGATTCTGTTTCTGCCCAAGGTGATGATTAAAAATGTGTCAAGTGTCCTGGGCGTCCAAACAGGACTTTCGCCAGGTTTAACCTCATTATGTGGCCTGGTCTGGATAAAGGGATTTTTGTAAGAACTTACCGTTCGAATCCCTTTCTCTGATATGGTCCTGGTGACACAGCTCAACACTGGGATGTAGGAGGGTCCGAAGGAGCCAGGCACCTATCCTAAAGTTTTAGAGGGTAGGCTCCTCCCCTACTGCATCCCTGGACTCTTCAGTTCATCTTTCAAAGCCACTGGAATACATTAACTCAGTACAAACGCCTGCACATATTATATGCACATTTTATAACAGAAACTGTTAACTTTTAACCATTTTAACATGAACATCATGAAACTTCTGGCATACTTACTGAGCGTAAGGGAGGGATCGCTGTGTCACCAGGACCATATCAGAGAAAGGGATTCGAACGGTAAGTTCTTACAAAAATCCCTTTTTCTCTTTCAATGGTCCTGGTGACACAGCTCAACACTGGGACGTTCCAGAGCCGGTCCTTTGGGAGGGTACGCTCAGGTCTGCAGCTCTCAGCACTGCTCGCCCGAATGATGCGTCCTCCGACGCGAACTCATGGAATCTATAGAATTTGGCAAATGTGTGAACAGATGACCAAGTGGCAGCTCTGCAAACCTGCTCAGCTGTGGCCCCATGTCGAACCGCCCAAGAGGTGGCAACTGACCTGGTGGTATGCGCATTTATTTTGGCCGGTACTGGTCTACCCACTTTGGTGTATGCAAATGCTATCACAGACCGCAACCACCTAGCAATAGTCTGCTTAGATGCAGGCCAACCAATTTTGTGTACGTCATACAATACCAACAATGTGTCAGTCTTCCTGACACTCTTCACTCTGTCCACATATATGCGTAAGGCACGCACAACATCCAAAGTTCTCAACTTGTCCCTTTTCTTAGAACCCTCTGGGGGTTGAAACACAGGTAGAACTATCTCCTGATTTAAATGGAAGGTAGATACCACCTTCGGTAAAAACTGAGGCACTGTTCTTAAAACAGTACTGTCATCATGAAAAATTAAGAAGGGAGATTTACATGACAAAGCTCCCAATTCTGAAACTCTTTTAGCAGATGCTACTGCTAACAAAAACACTAGCTTCCACGTGAGAAACTTAAAGTCAGCCGACCTTAAAGGTTCAAAAGGTGCCTTTTGAAGGCATTCCAAAACCAGTGATAGATCCCAAGGTGCTACTGGTTGCTTGTATGGAGGTTTCAACCTGGATACTCCTTGTAAAAAGGTTTGAATTTCCGGCAAAATGGCTATCTTTTTCTGGAAATAGATGGACAAGGCCGAAATCTGCACCTTCAGTGACTGAAGGCTTAGGCCCAATGAAAAACCATCTTGTAAAAATTCCATCATTCTTGATAGCTTAAAATGAGATGTATGAGCCTTTCTTCTCTCACACCATCGAATGTAAGTCTTCCAGACTCTATAATAATTTGCCGAAGATACAGCTTTTCTGGCTTTTATCATCGTCTGTACTACTGCCTCAGAAAACCCTTTTCTTTTCAAAATGGTGGTTTCAATAGCCAGGCCGTCAAAATCAATCGATCGGAATCCAGGTGATTGAATGGGCCTTGTCTTAGAAGGTCTGGTCTCAGAGGTAGTCGCCATGAGTCCACAGACAACCTCTGAAGCCTCGAGTACCAGGACCTCCTTGGCCAATCTGGGGCCACTAAGATCACTGGAACCTTCTGCCCCTGTATTTTCTTCAGAAGTCTCGGTAACATTGGTACTGGTGGGAATGCATAAAGGAGATCTCCCTGCCAGTGAATAGTCATGGCATCCACTGCCTCCGCCAGTGGATCCCTCGTTCTGGCATAAAACCTGGGCACTTGACGGTTGACCCTGGATGCCATCAGGTCCACATCCGGGGTTCCCCACCTCGAGGTGATCTGGTGAAACACCTGAGGGTGTAAGCTCCATTCCCCTTCCTTGAGCTCCTCCCTGCTCAGGAAGTCGGCTTCTATGTTCTCTATTCCTGGAATGAATATAGCCGATACAGCTGGAACATTCTGTTCCGCCCATAGGAAGATTCTGGACACTTCCCACATGGCCAATCTGCTGCGTGTACCTCCCTGGTGATTCAGATACGCCACAGCTGTGGCATTGTCGGTCTGAATCCTCAAAGGGAGGTTCTGTAACCTGTCTCCCGCCAAGGAAATCACTTTCCAGACAGCTCTCAGCTCCAAGATGTTGATCGGTAACGCTGATTCCTCTGCCGTCCACAAGCCCTGAAGCCTGAGATCCAGGACTACTGCCCCCCAGCCCCTGAGACTGGCGTCGGTAGTTACTACCAACCAGTCCCAGGTCTGTAATGACCGACCCCACTGAAGGGAATCTACTTCTGTCCACCATTTCAAGGATTCCTGAGTGTCCGAAGACAGCACTATCATCTCGGATTTCATGGTCAAAGTGTTTCCTGACCAGGCTGACAAAATGTTCCATTGGAACCTCCGAGAGTGGAACCTGGCAAATTGAAGCGTCTCGAATGACGCCACCATTTTCCCCAGGAGCTTGAGGCACCTCCATACTGAAATGCTCTGAGCCCTGAGAATCTCCTGAACTAGGGTGACCAGATCCCTGGCCTTTATCTCCGGGAGGAAAACCCGATGAAGATGGGTGTCCATTATAACTCCCAGGAATTGGAGTCTTTGTGACGGTACCAACTGAGATTTTTGCAAATTTAAAATCCAGCCGTGAGCCTGCAAAAAACTGATGGCCTCTGCCAAGTGACTCTGCAGCATGGCTGCTGACTCCGCTTTGAACAGGAGATCGTCCAAATAGGGTATTACTGTGATTCCCCTGAGCCTCAGCACCGCCGCCATCACTGACATTATCTTTGTGAATACCCTTGGCGCGGTTGCTAGCCCAAAGGGTAACGCCCGGAATTGTAAATGCAGGTCTCCTATGGCAAACCTCAACAAGGTCTGATGCTCCGGGTGTATAGGGACGTGCAGATATGCGTCCTGGACATCCATGGACGCCAAAAATTCTCCCTGGTCCAGACTCAGGAGTACTGACCGTAGAGACTCCATTTTGAAATGGTCTACCCATAAATGAACATTTAGAGACTTCAAATTTAGTATTGGTCTGAAAGACCCGTCTGGTTTGGGCACCAGGAACAGCGTGGAGTAAAAGCCTTTCTTCCACTCTGTCTTGGGGACTAGTGTAACCACCCCTTTTTCCAAAAGGGAGTGCGCTGCTCTCACAAGAGCTGTACGCAGCCATGCCTCCTTTGGTAAGGATGTGGGAATGAACCTCTTCGGAGGTGGCCCTCTGAAAGGGATTATGTAACCCTGTGTTATGATGTCTAGCACCCAGGCATCCTGGCCTAGAGAGGCCCAAGCGTCCCTGAAGAGTGTGAGACGCCCGCCCACTTTTGTCACTGTCGGGCAAAGCCCCTGACAGTCATGCAGAGGGTTTATCCTCTCCTTTATTGGCAGGCTTCTTGTGAAAAGAGCCAAATTTTGACTTTTGTGTCTTGCCTCTAGAGGGCTGAAACCTTCCCCTGAAAGACTGTCCTCGAAAGGACGCACCACCTCTAGGGGAGGGCCGAAAGGACGGCTTAAAAGCAGAAAATCTGGATGTCTGCTTTGCTGAGGAGGCCGGCAGGAATGTACTTTTGCCGCCTGTGGCCTGTTTTATAATCTCCTCTAATTCGGTACCAAAGAGTACCTTTCCTTTGAAGGCTAATGTTTCCAGAGCCTTTTTGGACTCATTGTCTGCTTCCCAGGCTTTAAGCCAAAGCACTCTCCTGGCATTAATGGAGACTGTGGACACTCTGGTTGCCATTTTAATAGCTTCCTCCTCTGCTTCAACTGCATATTCTGCTGCTGCCTTAATCTTTTCTGCAAGCAGTAATGCACCCGGGTCAGCCTGCAGCATGGTGCATAATTCACCAGCCCACTCTATCATGGCCTTAGAAACCCAGGCTGAAGCAATAAGGGGTCGTAAGGTAAACCCCACCCCTTCAAAGATAGCCCTGAGGTTTCCCTCCAGCTTTTTATCCACAGAATCTTTAAAAGCTGCACCGCCTTGTACTGGTAATACAGTAGCCTTGGACAAACGTGCCACTGAAGCGTCCACAACTGGGACCCTTTCCCAGAGCTCCGCATGAGACTCTGGCATGGGGTACAGACTAAGGAATCGTTTTGGCATCTGAAGCCTCTTATCAGGAGTTTTCCAAGCCCCTTCTAACAATTCCTGTAACCCCTCATCTGAAGGAAAAGTAACAGCCTCCTTCCGCTGTCGCTTAAAAACACCTTTAACAGGAGTCTTATCCTCCACAGTCAGCTTTAAAGCCTGCTTCACAGCTACAATGAGATCCTCTATACCAGCAGCAGAGTTCTCTTCCAAATCATCACCCTGATCCCAGGGGATGTCAGTATACTCTCCTTCCTCTTCATCTACCACAGTAGTTAAAGCATAAGACCTTCTAGGGGTCCCTGCCACATCATCCATTTTGTCCAGCATTTCACTGAACCTGTTAATCCCTTTTGCAGTATCCTGCATCACCTGGATAAGTGCAGGATCTGCCTGGGTAAGAGGCAAGGAGCCAGACGACTGCTGAGATGATGGCATAGGTCTCTGTGATTCCACCAGCCCATCACTCTGCCTGTCCAAAAGCTGCACCAAAGCGTTTACTGACCTGCCTAGGGCCCTGGCCCACGCAGGTTCCATCTGCTCTGCCCTATGGGGATCACTGCCCATGGGTCTCACATCAGCGCAAGTAATACATAAGCCCCCCTTGGCCATCTGCTCAGGGACAAACTTTTGTGTGCAAACATTGCACACGCTCAGTGCATTAAGGGCTCCCTCCCCCAAAACCACAGCCTGATGCTCAGACATGATGCAAGTGATAAATGTATATCTATCAGTATACACAGTGCAAACAATGTACAAGCGTTTATACAGAGCAATGCACCCAGTCACTTATCTGTCTGTTGGTTTCAACTGCGGGGAAGCGATGCCCAGGAAATCCAAGTCACTCTGCCAGGATCAGTAAGCCAGCTCAGCTCCGCTGCAAGCGTTCTGAAAGGCGCCAAAGTCAGAGTGAAGGAAGAGACCACAGGTCCCTGCTGCTGCGGGGTCCGTGACCTTTTGGCGCCAACCACCCCCAGCAAGCCGCTCCTTAGGTAGGATTTCCTAGTTCCAGTGTCTCCCCCTCAAATGGGGATCACTTGGAACATGCCTGTCACAACGCTGCTGTCCTCTCATCTAGGAGCTCAGCGTGTAAGCTCCGCATAAAATGGCCGCCGCCATCACGGAGCGCCTGTCCCCCATGATCCCCACCTAAACGTGGAGCCGGTTTCAGGGTACTCCGGAGCCCAGGCAGCCTTTTAGAAAAGGCTATAAGCGCTGCACAGGGAGACCAGACAGTGTCTCCCCTGTGCACAGTGAGCTGACAGGACGCGCTTCTGTCAGCTCCTGCTGCGCAAGCAGTGTGAGGATTCACTATGAGAATCCTCACACTGTGCCTACCTAGCTAGGGTAAAGTTAATAAAATAATAAAAATCCCCTAACTACTCTAATTCTTCGGCTGCTCCTGCAGCCCTTTAGAATAGCACCCACTCCAGTGGGCACCTAACACGAACTGAAGAGTCCAGGGATGCAGTAGGGGAGGAGCCTACCCTCTAAAACTTTAGGATAGGTGCCTGGCTCCTTCGGACCCTCCTACATCCCAGTGTTGAGCTGTGTCACCAGGACCATTGAAAGAGAAATACTATCTACTGGTGCCATCTATAATGACTGCTAGCTGTACTTAAAATAGAAAGATCCCGTACTGCTCTCACTAATGGTCTCTGCAGTGCCTCTGGACAAAAAACAGCCCTCTCCGGGAGAGAAACTTATTGTTTGGTCCATAAGCATAATATGGCAACTGCTGCTGGACCAGTTTTCCAGCATCCACTTCTCTGTGACCATGCCGCCGGCCCTCCTGCTGGTGGGATCTAAAGTGAAGAGGCCTGCACCAGCCTCTTCACTGTGGATCCCGCCAGACTGACACTTGACAGCGACTGCTCCAGCCAGGCACATCATTCAGTGCTCAGCCTGCAAGAAGCAAGTCCAGCCATTGCTGATGCTAGCACTAATGCTGGATTCCTGGCCAGTTGGCCCCTGCAACTCCCCTCTCTTGGCTACGAACCTGACAGCAGCATTAGAAGATCACTGGCACCCCTTCATCCACTGCATCCTAAGCTCAACATCCTGCAGCGGCTATAACTAAGAAGGGGTTGCAGCAGAGGAGCAAATTTACTACAGAAATGTTTAACTATTAAGTGCCAGCTCCCTAGCCCTAAAAAAAACCATGATCAAGAGATGAAGGTAGGAGAATAACTATTTAAATTATATAATAATTAGCACCTCATTTAAACCCTGCAATAATGAGTGCCGTTACCTGTAAGAAGGAACAGGAAGTCCCCATGGTGACATCTAGAGTGACCTTGCCAAGTACAAGCTGCACTTTGCCCGATTTTCGTATAACCAGTCTACCAATCTGGCCCTCGGCTACATCTCGCAGTGAACAGCTCTCTTCCGCAGCCTGCGTCTCCTGGGGAAAATGTAAATACAATCCAAATAACCATGGGACATATACAGCTGAAACATGCCACAAGTACCACATACACTTACCATAAATATTACAAGTGCACCAACATCTTTACTCAGGTGAGATATACAAACATCTCTGTGCATGCTCTCAAGTATTCCACTCAACAAACAAGAATGAGGGCACAGTCCTTTACTAGCTGTACAGCCAGCATGGTTGCAATGAACTGTAGATTCTCTCATTGGTATATTGTTTACAAATAAAATGTATTGAAGGGACGATGAAAAATAAAATAAAAAAAAGATACTTATTTTGAGGAAAAGTTGATCATGTCACAATTTTTTTTTATAAATGTATCAGAACTTAATAGGGCATTCCAGTTTGAGTGGTGCCAGGGCCAGATTAAGGGGGGTTCCAGGGGGTACGTAACCCCGGGCCCCCATCTCTAATACCCCTTTTACACCAGAGCTGTGAGCCGGATTATTGCTGCTCCAATCCGGGCCGGGGTCCTATTACCCGGTGTCCGACCCAGAAAAAGCTCAGGGTCGGACACGGGGCTTCCCCGGAGTCAGGGGCCGTGTAAATGGGTAACCCAGGTCATCCGACCCAGGGACCCATTTCCTCCAATCAGGTAGCCCCAACCTTCAGACCACGGCACCTTGAGGTCAGTCCGGAGGTTGTGCAGTGGCTGCGCACAGCTTTCGCTGCTGTCTGCGGCACTATGCAGACAGCAGCAGAGGTGAATGGATGCCTGTGTGTGGCATCCAGGGCTATTTTTCAGCAGGCTCCAGCAGGAACTGAGGCCCTTATTCTAGTTCACTCTGACAAAATATTTCTTAGATGGACAAAACCATGTGCACTGCAGGTGAGGCAGGTGTTAAACCCCACCCAAATCTAATTATCTCTGCACAAGCAACACCTGCCTCACCTGCAGTGCACATGGTTTTGTCCATCTAAGAAATATTTTGTCAGAAAGAGACAGAACTAAAATAAGGGCCTCAGTTCCTGCTGAAACCTGCTGAAAAATAGCCCTGGTGGCATCCATTCACCTCATGGACGGAGGCTGGGGGCGCACAGAGGTTGGGGGCAGCCCAACAGCTTGCCCTCCAGCATGTCGGTCGTCGTTGCGGTCGGTGGGTTTCCCGGCGCTTGGAGAGGATGTCATCTCTGAGCACCGGCTCAGGGCCCGAATTCACCGGCGTCCCCTACCCGACATAATGCCGGGGGACACAGGTGTAAAAAGGGAACTGCCGGGTCGCATCCGGGTCCAAAAACCCGGGTGCGACCCGGCAGTTTTGGTGTGAAAGTGGTATTAGGGGCCCCCAGTCCCTGCAGATGGAGACATGCTGATATCTCCTTCTTTGCAGGGTCGTCCAGGGCCTCCTGCGCGGCAAAACTAGATCACGGCTTGTTGCTCATACAGAGGTCCAGGACCAGCAGAGCTCTCTGGCAGCAGCAGAGGGAGCTAAAGAGCAGGTGTAGCCCCAGCAGAAGCACTCCGGATCTTCTCCGGTCCCCTTCTCTTGTGGTTAGTGCTGTATTGTGCGTGTGTGTTCTCTGTGTATGTATGCTTTTGGTGTGCGTATGATTGCTCTTGGTGTGTGTGTGTGTTTGTGTTGTACGTGTATGTTATCACCCGCCCCCCTCGGTGAATGCTAACACCTGCCCCCCCCCCCCCGGTGAATGCTAACACCTGCCCCCCCCCAAGTGTATGCTAATACCTGCCCCCCCCAAGTGTATGCTAATACCTGCCCCCCCCAGTGTATGCTAATACCTGCCCCCCCCCCCCCAGTGTATGCCAATACCTGCCCCCCCCCCAGTGTATGCCAATACCTGCCCCCCCCAGTGTATGCCAATACCTGCCCCCCCCCAGTGTATGTCAATACCTGCCCCCCCCCCAGTGTATGCTAATACGTGGCTCACCCCCCGTGTATGCTAATACCTGGCCCCCAGTGTATATTATTACCTGCCCCCCCCCCCAGTGTATACTAACAACTAATATCTGCACCCAAGTCTATGATATTACCTGACCCCCTCCCCAGTGTATGCCATTACCTGCCCGCTAGAGATGCAACACCAGTTCTTGGCTCCGGTAACACAGGGTCTAGATCAGGCTTGTCCAAACTATGGCCCGCCAGCTGTTGTGAAACTACAAGTCCCATCATGCTTTGGCACAGTTTTGCTATAAGGGAATGTTAAAACTATGGCAAGGCATGCTGGGCTATGTAATTTCACAACAGCTGGAGGGCCGCAGTTTGGCCATGCCTGGTCTAGAATCTCCCCTCCATTTGCGGTTTGTGGGTGGCATCTTTTTTTTTTTTAATATCAAGTGTATTTATTACGTTTAAATAGGAAAAAAAATAAAACAGCAATAAAGCCCATTGCAGACATGAGTCAGGCAAGCACGAATCAGTAACATTACAACAAAAGGTAATAACAGCCCAGAACTTTGCTATAATCCTGGTAACACAAGTATAGTACAGAATGTGTGCAGAGCATTATGTTCTCATGAACAAATACAAGTAAGGAGTGGGCGGGCGGCCCCCTGGAGGCTATCACACAAGACCAGTCTCCCCCTTTCAACCTCTGTGACTATAGCAAGAGAAGTACCACAGGGACCACAATACAACTCAATGGGGACCGAACCGTTTTCCAGCTACAATAACCTTAACAGCAGCCTGAATTGTATATGTCACACCTTAAGGACTCTTCTAACCAAATACCTCTTAAACCCAGCGAGCAGGTGAATGCAGCCCATCCGTGCACACAGAGGATAAATCATTCACATCGATGTAGTTCGATAATCACTCAGGCTTCAAATGGTCATGTGCAGTCCCCCTTTGCAAATGGCTTCAGCGAGTTGCATAGTCGCCGAGCCACAGGGATCGGTACAGGGCAGGGGCGGGTGTCGCCCATGGGAACGGGGGTGGGACGAAGTGTTCCGGGCGCACACTTCGTCCTGGCAGCCGCAAATAAAAAAGTGAGTCGGGGACAATCAAATGATTTCTCCTGCAGCGGCGGTGGCATGCGAGGGGATGTGTCTTTGTTACACCCTGCATATTAGTGACGTGGCTCGGTGGCGTGGGTATTCGGAGGGACTTGCTCTCTGACACTTGGTAAGTTGCGATCCTCGCAGCTTACAGAGTCAACCAGAATCAGCCCCTAAATGACACCGTTACTACTATTAATCATCAACCTAATGATGCCTTTGGGATGTCTCCCCATCACACCTTGTCCTTGACCAGCAGCATGTGACCATCCTCACTCTGCACTTCAGTCTTGACCGGTCGGGTGTCCTGGGTGGGCGGCTGCCCTGGGAGAGTGTCAGGAAGCTGCATGAAGAAGAGAGTTTCCTCTCCAGAGATGCGTAGAGATTCCAGTAACTCTGGAAGAGACACGTCCTTCCTCTCGGGGGCTTTCTTCACTGCCGGAGGCTTGCTTGTAGGGACACGAGACTTAAATGCGCCCTCCTCTTCCACTGGTTCTTCCTTCACTGGACGGGTGAAAATAACGTGACCCTTTTTAGATTTCAGTTCCCAAATAAATCACCTACATTGCTATAACTGTCTTCTAAAGTGTGCATTCGACTGCGAGGTTATCAATATCATATTAATGTGTGAAGATGTTTGTGGTCCTAATCATTTCCCACCTAACCTGATGGACTATTATGAGGCTTGTATTCATGGGTAGATCATATGCACATGCGATTTTATTGAAGGTTACGGACCTTTGACTGATGAGGGTTCCACTTCCATCTGCTCCTCTTTGGGAGCCATCTGTGGGGGCTTTGTGTCCTCCTCCTCCTCTTCTTCCTCCTCCTCATCTCTGAACAGCCAGCCTGACTGTGCAAGAGGAAGCTGCACAGGCTGATTCTGTACATCGTTCTTTAAACCGGGGTCATCCAAAAACTACAGAGGAGAAGCCAGTGAGACAAAGACAGCGGTTGTGAAAGGCTAAACCATTGGGATTAAAAAGCATAAAAGGGAAGAAGATTTAAAGTGAAGCTACAGTATTGGGGAATAAAAGTAACCATCGATTGATAGGACGCTTCCCATTACCTTGTCATTTTCCAGCATGCGCAGGATCTTTTTAGTCTCCTCTTCAGTTTCCCTTTTCTCCCGTTTTATGTTAATGATGTGCGAGGGACCAAGTTCACCGACATCCGCAGGCCCATCCCACCCAGCTGGAGGCAAACAAGAACAAGGTCAGTCAGCAATACAGTGCGTAGAAGCATGGAAACTAGACAAAGGCCTCTCAGGTATTGGTGAATTACTTTTTTTCTTGAGCTGCTCCGCCGGTCCCTGCTCAAATATGGAGTGACTTTGGATAACTTGTGGTCTTCCACGTCCTCTCCCTGGTCCATCCCCTCGCCGGTCTCGGTTACGCTCAGAGCGTTCATGTTTTACAGACACCTCTTCTTTAGGCCTGATTGAGGAGAAACAGTGGGAAGATGTATCAAAGTTTTATGAGAGATAAAGTGGAAAGTACCAACCAATCATCTTAACACTGTCATATCGCAAGCTGCGGGCCCGATGCCCTAAGTATCAGAAAGTGATAAAGTAGAGAGTGATAATGAACCAGCTGATCAGCTCCCAACTGCCACGTTACAGGCAGGGACTGAAAATGCCAGTAATGAGCCAACTGGCGGCTGCATTGTCACTCGACACTTTATCGCTTTTTAAAAGCGTGGTGCATCTGGCACACGCTTTGTAAAATGCCAGTTAGGAGCTGAATGGCTAGTACTTTTTTACTCTCCACTTTATCACTTTTTGAAGCTGGGTGCATCTGGCCCGGTGTTTGAGAAATGTCAGGAACTGATTGGCTGTTAGTTTATCTATTGCCACTTCATCCCACACCAAAATAAAGAGGATATGTGCATTAAGACTGGGGATGAAGAAGGGAAAAAACATGAACACAAGATAGAGTTTTTATGGTTTATAAGTGGAGGTAAATGAAGCCACTGCGGAGAAGGAGAATTTGGGGAAGTAATAAAAATGGAAAATAGAGCATGCTGGGAAAGGGGGCAAAGACCCTTATTAGTAGAGAGGAAGGCTATGTAGCCACATCCTTACTCTTCTTTTATTTTCCTGCTGATTATGTTTGGAGCAAACGTTTTCTGAAAATAAACAAAATATAATAAGTAACGTGACATGACAAACACACAAAAGAAAGAAGCGAAACCCACCTCACAGACATCTTTGTCTCCCCCTCTATATTACAAAACTGAGGTGACATTATAATCCATTCCAGATATTTCATTATATTCTCCCTAGAGGGGAACCATATGATACCCTGGCAGTCGAAAGACCGACTCCGGCATCCCAAATCTGGCATTTCAACAGGGGCTCTGTAGCACCTTAACCCTCCCTTGCATATGCGTAACCTTACCCTTACTTCCTGCAGCCTGACCCCACTGCCTAAACCTAATCCCCCCTGATCCTAACCCTAAATCCCCCACTAGTGCCCAAACCTAACCCTCCCTGGCCTCTCACTCCCTGACCTGGACATCAGCTCCCTGTATTCTGGAGTCTGCACCCCGACCTCTTTGCAGTTCTAGTGCTAATCTTCTGAAGGCAGTCTAGATGCCAGCAACTTTATACTGAACGCCGTAATCCCGAATTACCTCTACAGTGTTGTCATAACCTGGGTGTGAGTAATCTCACCTTCCTGACACCACCTAGGGTAAGATCCCGGGAGCGGATAGAAGGAAGGCGGCCCGGTGTGAGGGGGGCAGATGGTCTGCGCCCAACCAGGCCTCTGGCACCTGCAGCTGGGGTCCTGGGACCGCCAGAGGCAGAATCAGTCTTCTTAGTGGCATCAGACATCCTGAGAAGTGGAGAATGGGACAAGATATAAAACGATTTAAAAAATGTTGTATGTATACATATACACACACACACACACATAAAGGGAGTTATTCACACCTGATTGCTGTGGCCGCTGCCCAGTGTTGGCTTCCACCTTGTGAAAGGACTGCAAAAAAAAGTAGCAGGATTTTATGGCAGGATGGCCTCACGCATGCGCGCTATGACCCGTACGCATGGGCAGTTGTTTAATAATCACTCACGTACGCATGGGCAGTTGTTTAATAATCACTCACACTGCAAATTCGTAGTTGTGCAATCAGGCCTGAATAACACCCTTAACACAGTTCTATAAGTAAACAGTTGCTGTACAGTGACAGAATGTGAAGAGTCTACAGCAACATTACATAGCACAGGCAACCACTGTATAGCACCCATGCACGGACGTACTAAAAAGGAATGAAAGTCTGGTCTGCTGAAATGGAATGCCAATTGACTATAATGAGAGAAGATTTCATTTATATGCATATTCAGCAGACCAGACTGTCATTCCTTTTAGTACGTCCCCAGATGCACTACACGGCACAGCCAGGCACCCACTACAAAGCACAGGAGCACTACACGGCACAGACAGGCACCCACTATAAAGCACAGATGCACTACACAGCGCAGCCAGTCACCCACTATAAAGCACAGGTGCACTACATCATGGCAAAGGCACCCAAATATAAGTGCAGACGCACTACATAGCACAGCCAGGAAAATACCTAGAAATAGAATAGCCGCAGTAAATCTGACATGATCAATGCACGTATGATCCCTCCAGACCTCACCTGTCTGCCGCCGGCCACCATCACATGTCTTTAACACATACACAGCTAGCAGCAGCCGGGTGACGGATCTCTGTATTACGTCACTTCCGTACCGCCCGCAGCATGCCGGGCAATGTAGTCCCTGCCTGTGTCGAGGCAGCAGCAGCAGGTCAGAGGGGGGCAGCGGTGCAGAGCATTTCAGGCTGTGTCCTACAGAATGGTGTAATCACCATGGCAACACACATTACATTATGTGATTACATGATCATTAGGTGCCAACACGGGTTTGTTACTTGCAGCTGCCATATGGCTGATCCACTTAATGTGATTCATGGAAGCAGCAGACTGGCAGCAGCATATGTGCTACACAAGGGCCTGGTTTCTTCTTCTACAGCTAAAGGGTTAATACATTAGTTAGTATAAAGTATGTCCCCTACTGCCCAATGCATTACATCATCAGATTCAGATGGGGATTGTCACATCAGCTGTCACCTAGACTAGTCTGTGCTGCTGCAATCATTTTATTTTATAATAGATTCTCCATAACTGGGCGGCTTAGTATAAGCACATATAGACTGATTATGGTTACAACCAAAGTACAGTATATAAATTAGCTGTCCTTAGAACAAGATGTTCCGGACTTCCAGAATTCATACTATATTATAGTATTTATTTTATAAAATAATATGGCTTTAGTCTTTATTTTCTAAGTTTTTAGATTATTCTTTTAAGTTAATTAAAAGTTTCAAAACAAAGTTTTTAATGAAGATGAATGTGGGGGTGTATTCTGTATTTTACCTTTCTGTTTCCATTTCATTTTAAACTAATCCCCACCAGACAGATTGTTTGAGTTGTGAATTGGCCACCCGAGGCCATGAAAGAAACATGGCAGAACATAGTGCAAGACGTGTATCCCAAGCACTGAGGTCCACGCCTTCCGCTGACCCCCCATCAAGACATGGATTTATGCTTCTACTCAAACACTAATGATTGGTACACACTAGATTGGCAGTTCCCAACCTTTTTCTCTCCATTACCCCTTAATTAGGCTATTCATTTATGAGTACCCCCTCCTCTCAATTTGAAAGCCTGAGTTTGAAGATACCCATTTACTATGTTGGGTATCAATAGGATCTATAACATGGGCGCAGTGGTGAACAAGGGAGGCAATTTGTGGTGTAACTGTGAGTATTGCTGTAAAATGTGAGCACTTCATTGACCCCCAAAACAATAACAGCTTCAAAGGGCAGTATCAGAAGATAAGACATCTGGACATTAATCTAACCTAATCTAACCAACCACACCCTCCAATGTGGGACCCAAAAAGGGGGTATGACCTCACTGAATGGGCGTGGCCTAATAACAGTGGATGCCTGGAGAGACAGCGGATGCCATCAAATTTCCCCCTTAAGCGTCTCCAGAAATCAAATCTCTCCCCCTTGAGAACCATCAAGTCTCTGCTCATATTGTGTCTCTGGGTGAGATGTAATAAGCCTTGAAAAGTGATAAAATGGAGAGTGATAAACCTTTAAGCAATCAACGGTACTTGTTTAGTTTCACGGCGGCAGCATGGCCGCGCGCTACTTCCGGTTTGGCGCTTGCCAAACTTTCTAAAATAAACTAAATAAACTCCATGCCAACGTGGATAGTTCATACCCCCACTATCCACGTTGGCATAGAGTTGATTTTAGATAGTGTAGCGAGCCACCGAGCCCGTAGCGTGGGCGAGCGCAGCGAGCCCTGCAAGGGGACACAGAGATGCGCACCCATGCTGCCGCTGTGAAACTAAACAAGTACCTAATCAACTCCTACCTGTCATGTTTTTAAACACAGCCTGTGACATGGCAGGTGGGAGCTGATGGCGCTCTCTTATTATATTCTTGACATGACCTTAGGTCCCACCAGTGTCACACTGCTAGAAGCTGCAGGAGCTGTATGATCAGTGCTGGGCTGTACAGGCTTTCTGCTGCTCTGCTGCCTGTCATGTGTGACAGACAATTGTGCAGCAGTGCCAGAAAGTCTGTACATCCCATCGGAGGACATCAATTGTCCAGACTGCCCAGATGCCCCTAGGCCAGGGGTTCCCAAACTTTTTTGAATCACGGCACCCTAGACCATGAAAATATTTTCAAGGCACCCCTAGGCCGAATGCTTCTTATCGAGAAATTCAGAAAAAAATATGGTACTTGTTTCCTAGCACGGCCACAATCGTATGGATCGTGTACCTTTAAGTTAAGGTACACGATCCATACGATGGACCCGACTTCCTTTGAAATCAGGTCCATTTGGCCGGCTAGGACAAAATATCGGGGGCATCGCGTCGGTCGGGACCGTTAACAATGGTCCCGACGCGACCGACGCGATGCCCCCGATTTCCCCATAGACTTCAATGTTAAAAAATATTTTAACATTGAAATCGTGTCGGGAAAGGTAAAATATCGGGGGCATCGCGTCGGTCGGGACCATTAACAATGGTCCCGACGCGATGCCCCCGATTTTTACATAGGCTTCAATGTTAAAATATTTTTTAACATTGAAATAGTGAAAAAATGTGAAAAATGTGAAATGGGCCAATATGACCCATTTCACATTATAGATGTCCCCGTCGTCACCCCACGATAGACGCCAACCCGAAGCGTGGCGAGCGCAGCGAGCCCGCGAGGGGCGGCGGTGCGCGTCCTCCGACCTTTTCATTCCCCTACTATCCACTAGGGCGTGGAGTGAGAATAGAATAGTGTGGCGAGCGCAGCGAGCCACCGAGCCCGAAGCGTGGCGAGCGCAGCGAGCCCCGCGAGGGGACGCGTATAACTTCACAGGTATACGCGTCCCCTCGCGGGGCTCGCTGCGCTCGCCACGCTTCGGGCTCGGTGGCTCGCTGCGCTCGCCACACTATTCTATTCTCAACTCCACGCCGACGTGGATAGTAGGGGAATGAAAAGGTCTGAGGACGCGCACCGCCGCCCCTCGTGGGCTCGCTGCGCTCGCCACGCTTCGGGTTGGCGTCTATCGTGGGGTGGGTTGTACGCCGTTACATTTGGGGGGGTTGGGAAATATTTTACATTGAATCCAATGTAAAATCGGGTCCCAGGGACCCGGTTTACATTTCATTAAAAAAAAAATCGGGTCCAAAATCGGTCGGTCGCGTCGATCGCATCGCATGCGACCAAATCGCATGCGATGCGATCGACCCGATTTTTCCGACACGACCACCCCGATGTAAATCGGTGTGGCCGTGCTAGGAAACAAGTACCAAAAATATTCAACGAAGTGCATTGTGTGTATATGTCACAGTTATCTGGTGAGGGGCAGGATTTGCTTCTGTTTGTGCACATATATTATTAATGGCAGCCACAGCACTGGTTTTGCCTGTTACGTTGACCATTAATAATATGAATTGATCTTGGTCCACCAACCCAAGGCACCCCTGCAAGTTTCCTGAGGCACCCCAGGGAGCCTAGGCACACAGTTTGGGAACCACTGCCCTAGGCTTTTGCCTATACTGCCTATGCTGCCAAGGGCCGGATCTATATGATCTCTGTGACAACGATCCACCTTCTCTTTATCTAAACAGGTCTTCCTCCAGCGACCTGATCTCTCTTTTATTACTTAAATATGATTATCCTAGCAGGGAATCACAGGAAATACACAGGGGGAGATTTTTGGAACGAAAATCTCCTTCTATGGTACTAGTTCCATTTCAATGGTAATGGAGGGCAAACGTCACGGTCTGCAGACACATGCAATCTATATCAGTAAATGGAAAGTATTGTCACTGCAATTAGAGAACAGTTGGGTGCTCGTTAAAAAAGGTTATTGCGTTCTCCAGGCCTCGGCGGGACAAGGCACAGCTTCCTAACAGTTATGAAACAGAAGCTACCATCGTGTTGCCTTGGTTAGAGGGATGGAAGTTTTGTGTCAATAACAGCTGGCGATGGAGGGGGTGTTGGGGGTGCCACCAGCCCCGCTCCATGCTGTCTTTCTGATGACTGACAATGGTTTCCTCTGCTCAGCCATAGAGTGGATTAGAATTGGGCCTATTATTGGCAACATTAATGAGATTAATTAATGCCTTTGAAATACAGTCTTCAGCGCTTGCCAGCAGCTGATGGTGGATCTCACTGATATTTATCTTAACCCCAAACCTGCTGAAACAGACACCCCCTTATAAAAAACAGCCTCAGAGAACATGCAACCCTTTCATTGCTGCATAACAAGGTTTCTGCGCCTTTGGTGACAACACTCGCTGGTCACCTACTGTCTCTGCGCCTTCTCTCGCTCTCTCTTCCTACTTTTAATCTTTATTTTGCATTTCTAATTCTGTCCTCTCAGTGCTGCCTCCTCTCTCTTTTCCTCGCCTCCCTCTCTCTCGCACTCTCACTCTCTCTCTCTTTCTGCCTTGCTGTTACCCTCCTACTCACTATATTTTCCTCTCTCTCTCTCTCTCTCTCTCTCTCTCTCTCTCTCTCTCTCTCTCTCTCTCTCTCTCTCCTCCTCCCTTCTCTTCCTAGCCTCTCATTCCTTCGCTCTCTCATTCCTCAGTGAGGTGACAGGATATTTCCCAGGTATGTCACATTTCCATCTGCTTTATCTTCCTGCACCCAATGTCCCTGTCTCCCTTCCCTGGCGCAATGTGAGCGCTCACCTGTATAGGCACACAGGACGATGCTCTGCAGGCAGGTGACACCTGCCATTTGTGTTTGCTTCCCCTCAGATCTGAACTGTTTATTACACATTGCTCTGCAAGATGTTGAGCAAGACTAAACATGAAATGTGGCATTCTGCAGAACTACACAGAATGCTCTGCGTAAGATTGTTCGGCAAAACATGGTATCAGATGCAGCAATGGAAAAGATTTGGCACGTGTGATTTTTTTGTACATAAATTGCGACGCGCTCTCACGTTTTCCTATTGAAACAGTAATGCGCTGCAGATTACAGAATGTTAATGTGTGCGATGTGTGTGTGTGTGTCATATATATATATATTATATTATATATATATAGAGTATATTTATTTAGTTTCAACCTTTTGCCATCTGGTGCGAGGAGAAAACTATGTTACTATGTTGTACAGTTATGTAAGGGGATGATTTGCAATATGTGTAATGCTCTGCAAAGCGTGTGGCGTTCTGTATAGCTCATTGTTCATAGTTAATTCACTGCTAGCACCTGCGTTTATGAGTAGACTGGTTTCAGTCCATGTTACGTTTATCCAGCCTCTTCAGATACTTTGTTCTAATTTAATCTTAACAATTTGGGATTACACTGTAAGGATTTGCAGTGCTTTGGGTTTGAGAGGTTTTCAGAGTGGGATTGGGGACATTTCTATATGGGGTGGTGGGATGCAGGTGCTGGACTGTGTTCTGCAGTCATTAGGGGCCAAATGATGGGATCTAGGCCAGCTGTGAGTGGTTTACACGTGTGGGAGTAAAAGGAGATATTGAGAGATTAGTACATAACATCATCCCACAGACTGTGTTTCTATTGGAGTGCAAGCATGGTAGAAATGAGCCGAAAAGCAGCAGTCATATAGGGCCTTATTCTAGTTCACTCTTAGAGGCAAATTCCTACTCAGATGGACAAAACCATGTGCACTGCAGGTGGGGCAGATGTAACAGGTGCAGATATAATTAGATTTGGGTGGGGTATAGAAGTGAGATCTATATTGCAGTGTAAAAATAAAGCAGTCAGTATTTACCCTGCACAGAAACAAAATAACTCACCCAAATCTAATTCTATCTGCACCTGTTACATCTGCCCCCCTGCAGTGCACATGGTTTTGTCCAGCTAATAAGGAATTTGCCTCTAAGAGTGAACTAGAATAAGGCCCATAGTGAGGTCCTCTGATATTAGCAAAGAATCGTTTCCAAGTGGCACCTGACTCTTATGCTGGGTACACACCAGGACGATAAATCAATCTAGATCCAATTCCGACCGATTGGATGTAGATTGTGTGGTGATTGGGCCCTTTTATGTCCTGGTGTGGACCGATACCGATCTGATGGGCGGTCCCACGGATCGGTCAGTCATTATTCAGATCCTACCTGCAACAGGTGGGATCTGAAGAAGGACCATACTCCCGGGTGCGGGTCGCCATCGGATCGGACCCACTCACGGTGCACATCGTGAGCGGGTCGTGCCCCCCGCGTCATCGTAAGTGGGTCGGAAGAAACACTGATGACCCGCTCACAATGTGCATCGTGAGTGGGTCGTCCTGGTGTGTACCCCGCATCAGGGGTAAATTTACTAAGATGGGAGTTCTATTAAATATGGGATGTTGCCTATAGCAACCAGTCAGATTCTACTTCTTATTTATTTATTTAACACCATCTAAAAGATAATACATAGAGGGCCAGACAAACTAAGCTTCAAAAGTGATAAAATGTAGAGTGATAAACAACCAACCAATCATCTCCTACCTTATATATTTCAAACACAGTCTGTGACATGACAGGCAGGGGCTGATTGGCTGGTTGTTTATCACTCTCCATTTTATCACTTTTGAAGCTTAGTGCATCTGGCCCTGAATTGGTTGCTATGGGCAACATCCCATCTTCAATAGAACTCCCATCTTAGTGCATGTACCCCTCAGTCAGGTAATGCTGCTTCTTAATTACCCATGAGTGTCTTTGTGTGACAACACATTTTCCCAGTCACCCTGTGTTCCACTAGATAACAGTGGAATACAACCATTAGTGACGGTTAGCAATCGCAATGTAGTGCCAGTTTGAGTGACAGGAAGATGGAGTTGGGGTGGGGGGCAGTACTGGGAGTATTAGAAAGTCGTTTTTAAGGTATGTCTCTGACGTCAGAGCAGACCACTTCCTGGCTGTCTCAGTCGCAAATTACAGGCAGCCTCAGGCCTACTCACAGACAGCAAAGACACTTGGATGTTCCGGAATTTTGCGGATGGATCTGCGAATGGTTAGCAGTTTGTGATACACTCGCAAATTTGCAAGGGATTCTATTTTCTTTCAGTCTGTGCAGCGGATTACATCGTGTAGTCAACCGCAATGTCTCAGATTAATGATTCATGCTGAATAAGGGCCAATGTCTCTCTCCACATTCCTGAGGGGTGGGAGCTATCACAAGGGCAAGCACTGAACTTTACCTTTATATATATATATATATATATATATATATATATATATATATATATATAGAACAGAGGTGCGGCACTCATAGCAGAAATAAAGAGGCAATAAACGAGTTTCTTAGATCCAACGTTTCAATTTCATTAAGCAAAATTTTCATCATGATCCTGATGAAAATTTTGCTTAATGAAATTGAAATGTTGATCTAAGAAACTCGTTTATTGCCTCTTTATTTCTGCTATGAGTGCCGCACCTCTGTTCTATATACCATCCACTCCTGTGAGGGCACTGGCTATTTGAAATACATTATTGGGAGTGCCAGACCCCTGGCTGCTATATATATATATATATATATATATATATATATATATATAGATAGATAGAGGTGAAGGGCTGGCACTCCCGCAGCTGGGTCCAAATACCCCGGTGCCTTCCAGGTCTGGTAGGTAGAAAGATGGAAGAGGCGGCACGCAAATGGGATTTTTTTCAAGTGTATAATTGCCAGCAAAATAGGACCAACGTTTCGGGGTCTTGGTCACCCCTTTGTCAAGGTGCAAGTGGAAATGATTTCCACTTGCACCTTGCTGCCTCTTCCATCTTTCTCTCTCTCTCTCTCTCTCTCTCTCTCTCTCTATATAACATTTGTCACAACATGTAAAACCACGGCTTAGCTGTTTTTCCAAATGTAGCAAGTAGATGGTTTATAAAAAAAATTTTTTGCAGCAGTAGAATTTTGATATGACAAGAAGCAAATTTTTAGAAAAATCACACAGCCTGAGTTTTGCAGTCCAAGGTGTGCCAAATTGCCGTACATAGCACAATAAAACCAAGATTTATGAGAACGCATATCTTACATACATACATACATACATACATACATACATACATACATATATAATTTTTCGGGAGTGTATGCATAGTATATCTATGCCCACTCCAGGGAGAGTTATAGGGCTGAATGAATGAGACATTTGGACAATGGGTACTCAGAGGAAGTGCTAGCTATTGATTGAAAGAGATGTTAGTTACAAATTGTGACACAAGGTGGCACTGTTGCAATAGAAATAACAACTAGCATTACATTTATTCAATGTGTCCTCCAATTTGGTCAACAATAGTTTTCATTTGAAATACATACATAGATGTACTGATAACACTACATAAACCACGAGTATGAGCTAATTATCCCAATGTTTTGGGATTAGTAATTGTTGTGGGCCCTTTATTTTCTATAGAGACCCTCTGCTTGATGCTCAGCTTATGATATAAATAATGATGTGTTTCTATACAGCCATTAGTAAAGTATAACTCTATCTGTAACGGTAGGTAACCTGTGGTATCTCCAATCTCTCCCTCACAGACTTTGCCCCTCTCCCACAAGTACAGACCATGGATCCCCCTCTTACTGCTCCACATGATATTCAGATTAGTGACATAACATGCGACTCATTCCGTGTGACCTGGGAGATGCCACCCTATGACACCAGGCGGGTGACCCACTACTTCATAGACCTGAACAAGAAAGGCGGGCAGAAGGAGAACAAGTTCAAGCACCGGGTGAGTGTTTGGTATTGTAACACTCTAATGCAGAGGTTCCCACACTTGGTACACAGGTCCTCGAACAGTTCACGTTTTCCAGGCCACCTGTGGATCTCTCAGTTGGTCGTATACCTGAGCCCAGCTAAGTGTCCTGGAAAATACCTGCTAGGTGACTGGGTACTATGTAAAAACCAGACCCGGACAAAACCCCGGACCGCCGGGCATCAAACTCTGCAGTCCGGAGCTTGTAGCGTCCGGTCCGGGGGGTGTCCTGTCCTGGGGGTGTCCTTTCCGGAGGGATGCCTGTGATAGCTATCACCAGGGACATGGGGAAGGGGTGATTACAGTCACCCTGTGTGGTCCAGAATGTTCTGTTTTTTTGCTACATGCCCGGACCATCAGATGCGGTCATTTGGTCTACAGCATGAAGGTCGACAGTCATTAGGTCGACATGGGAAAAGGTCAACATGGGTCTAGGTTGACATAGGAAAAGGTCGACATGGTTCTAGGTCGAAATGTCATTAGTTCGACAGGTCGTTAGTTCGAAATTGTCTAGGTCAACATGGGGTTTTCTACAGTTTTTTGAGCCGACGTGCCGGCAGGTGGTATTTCATACCCTACCATCCACTAGGGCGTGGCGGGATAATAAAATAGTGTGCCCGACGCATTGCGAGCGATACGAGGGGATGCGATGCACTTTAAACTGTGTCCATGTCAACTGTGTTGACATTCAGGTAAAAAAACTGTGAAAAACCCCATGTCGACCTAGACAATGTCGAAATAATGACTTGTCGAACTAACGACCTGTCGAACTAATGGCTTTTCGACCTAGAACCATGCCAACCTTTTCCCATGTCGACCTAGACCCATGTTGACCTTTTCACATGTCGACCTAATGGTGTCGACCATCATGCTGTAGACCAAATGATCCCAACCCCTGGACCATACAGGGAGGTTTTATTCTCCCCCTTCTCCTCTCCCTGGTGACAGCTGTCATGTGAAGCCCCCAGACAGGACACCTCCCGTATCGGACACTACAAGCTCCAGACTGCAGATTTTGATGTCCGGTCTGGTGGTCCAGGGTCTTGTCTGGGTCCGGTTTTTACCCATACCCTAGGTGACTTTGGGTTCTGATGAGTTTGGGCACCACAATGATAGTGCATTGTCTGTCAGACATTACTGTTTTACTATGTATGATGATGGTGTTGCTTTTCACAAAGGATGTGCCAACCAAATTGGTGGCGAAGGCAGTGGTCCTGCCTATGACGGTGCGTGGCCATTGGTTCCTGAGTCCCCGGACCGAGTACACATTAGCCGTGCAGACTGCAGTGAAGCGCAGTGACGGGGAGTACACAGTGTCCGGCTGGAGCGAGACTCTCCACTTCTGTACAGGGGGTGAGAGCTGACCGGGCCGGATGTGAAGGGAGTATGGGTGCTGTTACAGATTGTTTACATATAGATATAGATTTATATACAGTATCTTGTTAGCACCTGCGTCCTATATCCTAAAACGACAGCATACAGATGTCCAGTCTGGTAAACGGCTCAGAGTGGTTTTGGCACAGAGGGATGTAGCAAACTTTGGGTACAGTGGAGAGAGATAAAGGCCCTGCTTCATGTATGTAATAAAAGCCAAATAAACAAGTCACTTTGTGCCTGTAACAACAACCAGCCCTGTTGCCATGCAAAGGAAGCAAATATATTTCTGTGCAGGGTAAATACTGTTTGCTTTTGCATGTAGCCCATAGATGTTATACAGCTTTATTAATAACATTGCCATTTAGATTTCAGTCTGGACACACCCCACCCAACCCTAAAGCCCCATACCCACTTGACGATTCGCTCAATGAGCAATATCATTAAGTATGTAACCTTGCATTCTCAGGAGAAATATACTGAGCGTACATACTGATCAGGACAGGACACGGGAGGTGTGCTGATCGAGACTGATCTGAAAACGCCAGAAATAAGAGTATGTGACGGGTGACTTCTTTGTCCTTCACACAGACTACGCAGTGGAGCAGGTGCGGCAGCTTCAGGAGAAGGCAGAAGGTATTGCGGGACGAATGTTGTCATTCCAAGTCTTCTACAGGAATCAGACTGCAGAGTACTTCCAGCATGCCAGGTACCCCTTAGCTGCCTTATGTGACTGGGGGGCTGGGGTTCCGGGGTGTGGATCAAACCTTTGAGAGAAATAAAGTGGAGAAGTTGCCTATAATCCTGGAATTTAGGCTACACTTCATAACAGTGCCCTTTTGGCGGCTTTAACAGAGTGAAATATTGGTTGTGCACACTGGTCCTGGTTGTGTTATATGCAAATATCACAGAGAATGGTCTTGTTCTATTCAGTTATCATTTATTCTACTACAAATAATCTATGGTTGATTCAAGGCAGGCAATGCCAACAATGAGCAATTATAACAGCCCTGGAATCCCCCAGTATCCTTCTGATTCCACCCCTAAATTGCACATTTATGACCATAGCCCCATGGTAATGCATACAAATACGGGCGATTTCCGGGCGACTATAAGTGCAGCACATACATGCTCTAGACCAGTGGTTCCCAACCCTGGTCCTCAAGTACCCCCAACAGTGCACGTTTTCCAGGTCACCCGGCAGGTGCACTCATTATTCAGGCACATTTGAAAAGATCCACAGGTGGAGCTAATTATAGCACTTGTGATTCTGTGTGGAGACCTGCAAAACATGCACTGTTGGGGGTACTTGAGGACCAGGGTTGGGAACCACTGCTCTAGACCACAGGCATCACCCGCATTTGAATCAACCCTTTGGTCTCAGTGAATAGATAAATTGAATATCAGTTCACCGTATAATGTTTATGACTCATTACATGGTAACTTGGTGCCTTATTGAATCATAACTCCATACCGTTCCATCTCTGTACAGGGATAAATGGGGAGGCCTCATGCTCCCATCCTTAAAAGACCAGAGCGGCAGCCACGGATCACCAATCAGTGGCACACTCCATGGCGTATTCTTTAGTTGCAACACAGAGTTCAACACCGGCTTGCCCCAGAATGATTCGCCCTATGGGAGATGGAGGTTGACTGTGCCAGCTGGGAAACTCTTCAACGAGGGCACCCATCTCTACTTTGCTGACTTCTATTGCATGTACAGTGCCTACCACTATGTTGTCCTGGTGCTGGCCCCGCAAGGCTCACAAGGCGATGCCTTCTGCAGTGCTCGTTTGCCACTGCTGGACCCTCAGAATAATCCTTTTCTGACCCGGGGTGAGCAGGGCAGTTACTGGCACGCACAAGATCTTATCCTAGAGATACTCTACACGGAACCCGTTCCCCTGGGCGTAGGGCAACTGTCAGAGATCAAAGGGCATCAGCTGATGAGTCTCTCCACAGCGAATGCCAAGAAGGATCCCAGCTGCAAGGTGTGCAATATCAGTGGGGGGCGCTAGGGGGCACTTGTAGCTTGTCAACGATGTTTGTTAAGTAAAAGGATGTTGTTGTGTGGCTTATGGTGTTGAAAGTGTGATTAGTGCATTTCCAAAACCAGTCCCCACAGAACACAGAGTCTACCGGGATCCACTTACAGGCAGACATGTGAGTGACGGAAAGGGGGGGATGGGCGGACAGGTCAGCCATTGTTTAGTTGTACTGAAAGATTTTCCAACAGGGTATTGTAGGGTCTCAAACTCAAACTAGAGAGACAGTTATGCCCTGTCTGATGCACCTAGATGTCCTCCAGTACAGGAAACCCGACATTGGGGCTTGCAGAAAAGGCCTGGTTCCTCTCTTGGGTAGAGTAGCTGTGGGCTACGGTAGGGTGGGTGGCTAGGCGAGGACAGGGATTGTACAGTACATGCCGGCTGTGGCTCTGAGAAGTTCTTTGGCATGATCAGTTATGGAAGTAGGGATCCAGGTCAAAGTCATGCTGTAGCCACTTTGTGCAAAGCATGATACTAATTAATGGTCCCAGTTCCAGCCCACCTAACGCAAACAAAATCCCATTGTCAGACATGTATTGCTGTGTTGTATACACTTGTTTATAACAATATGTTGTACAAAGGTTGTTGTTTATATCACCATGTTAAAGTGGTACACAGTTTTGAAAACATGTTCACAAATAACATATCTAATGAAACCTGATGCGGTTGTCTTATTTTCACGACGGAAGCAGAATAATGTGCACACGAATGTACTGTGCATCGCATTGATATCTATGGGGCATTGTTATATCATTTATCATTGTGCAGACAACGCCTGAAACCAGCTATTTATTTCAGTGCAAAGACGGACAGCGGGATTATTCCCTGTGCAAATTGACTAAAGGACACAAACACTATGTTAATTACAAATGTTGAAAGAAGGTATCCATGCATTTTACGTTCTACAGTAAGCTAATAGTGATTACCTACTAGCATCAGTCCCACATTCCTTACTTACCATTGAACTATTATGCTCTGCCTATGGTCACAAAGTCATTTCCATAGCATCCCCAGCAAAATGGTGACACATCCTGACCTGTGACCCTAGTGAGGGCATCTTCACATATGGGACAATAAAAGGGCAGCCGCCACAGAATACATTTCCTGAGTAAACACAGCTGTCCTGACAACTAGCTTCCTCGTGTGTTAGTATAAGGCACAGTGCGTAGAATAGGGTTACCAGGTCAACCATTTCTACTTTGCCAAATATGAACCAGGCTACATGGGGGGGGGGGGGGGGGGGGGGGCAGGACAGATGCAGATTGCATGTCAGCAGTAATGATCATGAACCATGAATCCAGGCACATTCCATAGAACTCATGGTAGTATAGCCTACTTGGGGCAGCACAGATGGTGTAATGGTTAGCATTACTACCTCACAGCGCTGTGGAATATGTGTGCGCTATATAAATACCCGGTAAGAAATAATAAGGGTCTGGCTTCCTGTGACAGTAATAATGCCAGCTTTACAAGAGCTCACCTTTAACTTGTCCAATATATTAAAGAACACGGTTCAAGGACAGACTGAAAACCAGATTCACTACCCTGGCAAAGGTCACAAATGTAGTGAATCTATCGATAAGTTAGCTGCAGTATACAAGTCTGTTGTAGCGGATTGTCAGTGTATACATTCCCAGGCACTGATCACTGGTGGAAAGGGAAAAGGCGCCAATCCAATGCTCAGCAATGGAGAAAATGCTGTGCTGAAATACCTGTATACTCAACGTCTTTCCGGATGTCTCAACCTGGTGCCTAAGCTGATCATTTTGTGTTCTTACTTCTCTTCTCAGGCATTACACACTGCTCTTGGATGCTTCAAGTTGATTTTCAGTTTCTAAAGATATATCAGGTATATGAAGGTGGGAACAGAAGATCCAAGGGCAGAATTCAGGCTTAGACCTCAAGTGGTGAACCTGTGCCGCTCACTAATAACATCCTTTACATTTCAGGAATATTAATGTGGACTTAGTAAAGCCCCATATACACTCAAGGATATTGTGAAAGATATCGCTCAGAAATATAGGCTTCTGAGTGATATCAATCACAATATCGTCTAGTGTGTACATGCAATATCATTAATGCACGCTCCCACACAATTATTAATGATGATGATGTCTGCTGAACATGCTTGTCAATTTGGCTATATAGCCAAACAACCCACATGTTCAGCAGGTCCCGGTGATGTCACCGAACGATATCTTATATTGTTATCGTTCAGTGTCTATGCACAACATCGGGACTCATGGCCTATACTATTAATTATATTGGCCGCAGCTCCTATCATCCAGTGCAGTGATTTTCAACCTTTTTACCTTGTGGCACACTAAATAAGACTTTAAAATTGCCAAGGCACACCATGAAATCCCCACAGAAAAACACATTGGAAAAAAAAAAAAACATATTGGCTCCCACATTAAAAACAATCACACTGGTCCCCACAGGTAAAAAAAATAAAATACATTGGCCCTTTACATGAAAAGAAGAGACCAGTAAATAACATTTGAACTGGTGGTGGCTGTAAACGGGTTTGGGTATCTCTAGATCTGGGGGCACACTTGAGAACAGCTCAAGCCACACTGGTTGAAAAACACTGATCTAGTGTATATGGGGCTTAAATCATGAGAAATGGGCCACTTCGGAAATCTTGGGTAAATCTTGTTCTAATTGCTCTGCCCAATCTCGCCCAGGCCAAAATCTAGATCCAGATGCTTGCCATATACATGTAAATCCTTGAAATTCACCTGGGTGTGGACGTTTCTGAGTGTGTGGCCATGATGTACTGACTGCAGTTGTCAGGGTGTTTGTGTTATGAGGGCAAATGTTTGTGTTACTTGGAAAAACTCAGCACAGGGTAAGAAAGCCAGTAATAGAAATGTGTGTTTCCTAGTTATCCTCCCACTGTTCCTCAAAGGTAAATGCTGTATTGCAGGTAATGGTCAATTTTATATTGCTGGTCCATGATGTACACGTCCAGGGGGTACTACGGGAACGCTCTTAGAGGCGTATGCAATCTACTGCCGCAATTTCCGACATGGGAAATAGCGGCAGCTCCCTATTCAATACTGTCATTAGCGACAGCATTAATGCGGCATCACGGCAGAACAGGCCCGACTTCAGAAGCTGTCGGGCCTGTTCTGCCGATAACGGCTGTGGATTGTCGTTATCCAGGCCGCAGATCGACAATCCACGGCCGTTTTCACGGCAACGCACCCTTTGCGCCCATCGGCAGGTGGGACATTGAATCCCTTCTGTCGTTTTTGCGGTCGATCTGACCGCAAACGGGCCCGGATCACGGCTATCGGTGGGGATTAACAGATATCCCCCTTATCTGATTGTCCTTCATTTAAGAGTTGATCTATGCCAGGTTAAGGGGTATATTCAATCTGGGATCACGGCTGTCGATCCCCGCCGACAGCCGTGATCCGGGCCTGTTTGCGGTCAGATCGACCGCAAAACGACAGACGGGATTCCATTTCCCGCCTGCCGATGGGCGCAAAGGGGGCGTGACAGCAAAAATGGCTGTGGATTGTCGATCTGCGGCCCGGATAACGACAATCCACGGCCGTTATCGGCAGAACGGGCCCATTCTACCATGATCCTGCATCAATGCTGTCGCTAATGACAGCATTGAATAGGGAGCTGCCGCTATTTCCCATGTCGGAAATAGCGGCAGCAGATTGCATACCCCCCCCTTAATCCGTAAAATGTGTCATTGCTGGTTGCAACATCTGCCACATTTCCCAATCCATGGTTGTAACAGAGCACGTCCAACAGCCTTCTCCCTACATGTGCCTTAAGGTGCATATACACTTCTATTGGTTCATGTATTAAAAAAATCTTTCATATCGCACATACACACTGAACAATATCGCTCAGGAACATCCAAGGAGCCCCTGCTAACGTTACAGTTGTTTCAGGATATATCAAATTGAGCTACTTGCCCGAATGACAGGGGGCTTATTAACCATCCACACTCACACATATTGTCTGTAACATACACACTGACCAATAATTTTAAACAATATTGCTCACAAAGTCCAAAATGAGCCTTACCATTTAAAAAAAAAAATATACAAAAAAAAAAAAAAAAGAGAAAAAACCTTTAAAGTGGAGCAATAATTTCATAAAAATCATGTAACCTGGACCTTATTCTAGTTCACACGCCAAATTCACTCGCACAGCTGAGAATGGATGTTTTGCATACACATTCATTTGCAGTCTTGTGTGGGTACACCAAATCATTCGATGGTCACTGACCATCGAATGATTTGGCACGTACACGTAAAAATTATGATGCACGATGGTGCACGATGATAGGGAAACGATGATATGGTGCATATGGTGCACGATGATGAGGAAAATAGCTGCATACACACTGTGCATTTTCCCCAGGGTGGACAACTTTCCATAGCAGGATGCTATGGAAAGCCAACCCATCCATGCGGTCGCTCATCCGCTGGTAATACCGGGGTGATGCATCCACCGGCTGCCAACCCACAACCTCCACCATCACTGGTGGGTGCAAATTGGATTCGCACCCTGGCATCTGCACATGTGCAGACGCCAAACATCAGTCCCCTGTGCAAAAGCACAAGGGACCAAACGAACCAGAATAAGGTCCAATGTGCACACAATGTTACTGAAATGCTGCCCGGTATTTGTGTGACACTTGGCCTGATTCAGGAGTAGAAGCAATACTGATGTCAGTGCAGTTGCTTTCAGCTACTGTACATGTGCGATAACTCCAGCACACCCACACGGCACATGTGTACCAGATAGCAATGCTGCATACAAGGAGACGGATTCTGGTTTGGGAATAAAGTAAAAAAGAGAAAGTAACTGAGTATCAGGACAAACCATGTTGTATTGCAATGCAAGGGGGGAGAATACATACAGTAATTTGCATGCAGAGAAAATACCAGCTGCTTCTGCATGTAGCCAGTGGTGTATTGATAATGGGTGCAAAGTGCGTGGTACACACCGAGGGGAGCCCACACCGCACCCATTCTTTAATACTCAGCCTCCAGAGTCCCGTGATGACGGCAGTAGCAGTGTCAAAATTACGGGAAAAATGGCTGCGGCACCATTTTCCTGTCAGTTTGCGCATACACAGTAAACTGTGCACTAAGTGGCGGGTCGGCACTGCTCGGCCCATAGGACGCTGCACACGGGCCTCCTCCTCTCTTAAAGCACCCCTGCATGTAGCCCACAAATGCAGGACAGCTTTATTGTCACAGTGCAATCTACACTTACAGTTAGGACAAATCTAGCTCTCTGCACAGGATACAACTGCCCCACTGCAGCATGGTATTCTCAGGTGCAAGTTACAAAGTTATTGGCTCCTACTTTGGGCCTAATCTCAGGACAAATTTGATATCAAAATGGGCAAAACCATGTGCACTGCAGGTGGGGCAGATGTAACGTGTGCAGAGAGAGTTAAGAGGTGTACACACGGAGCGATCCGTCTAAGCGATTTTGACTACATAGTCAAAATTGCTTAGAAGGTTAGTAAAGATCGCTGGCAAGGTTAGACAAATCGTCCTATAAATATCGCTTGGTAAAAAAAAAAAAAAAAAAAGTTGCCAGCAGTGTGATCTCTAAGCTGTGAGCGCGCACACAACAACTCGACGAGCGTGCGCAAAGACATTACAACAGAGCGCACAAAGCAGCAGTGGTCCCTTTTTGCAGTTGTGGACTCAATTAATGTGTTTCACCCATTAACTACATTGTGTGCTGTGTTTTGAATGTTTAAATGTTTAATATCATTCTGAAGTAAAGTTAACACAAATGCTGAACGTAATTTTCCAGTTATATATAAGTGACGCACAAAAATGTTAATTTCCTTCCAAAGTTGCGCAGCCAAATCTTTTGCCGCACACAGCCTTCGTAAAATTAGAGGGAACATTGGTCGCCAGGCAAGAATAATTTGACTAGATCGCTGGCTGTCTAGTCAAAATAGCTGGTATTCATTGCTGAGGGAGATATTCACTAGGCGATCTGCAATGAATACCAACCAAGTATGTTAATTCTAGTATAATCAAAATCGCCCATAGGCAAAATCGCTTAGTCAAAGTCGCTCACTAGCAAAAATCACTCCGTGTGTACATCCCTTAACTCTCATTGCACATGTTACATCTGCCCCACCTACAGTGCAGCATAGTTTTGCCCATTTTGAGAACAAATTTATCCTACCATCAGGTCTGAATTATTCCCTTTATTCCCAAATCATATACAGGCCAGAAGTCACTAGCAGGAAAGCCAGCAGCGCACAAGAATGGGAGTTACTGGACAGTGGCCGGAAGTCTCCACAATGCAGATCCACATCCACAAGACGCCATGTTTAGAGGAATTGGAGAAAAAAACTCCGAGCAGGCTAGCGGCTGTCCCACAAGTTGTTGGTGCACAAGGCGGACCAAAATTAACATTTGCATATTATTGCAATAAACCCAATAGCAACTACGCCTAACTTGTGGCTGACAAAAGATTTCTAGAACCACTTGCTAGGGATGGCCATCATTGCCTTTGCCATCGATGGCAAAAGTGCAACTGACCATCGATAGTGTAGAAATATTCAGTGGATGACCATCGATATTTTTGCATATCGATTGTCATCCATTTTCTTTGATTGATTGGTCTCATCTACACATATATCAGCATGCACAATACCTAGTGATAAGGCAAAGTGGCAGCCAGCATGCAGCTGGCTCAACCCAAAGGGAAGGGACACCTAGGACACATTAAAGCTCTATGCCAGCCTGTCCGCACATGTGGTAAGGACTGGACCAGATACGAGTACACTCACTTGCACGAGCATACGCAGGTCACCGGCTGTATGTATTGCAAACTGCGTAGAATCCACAATCACACTCGCGTGCATTCACCTTCCTTCTGTAGGATACATGTAAACAGATCACCGGCCCAACACGCATTCACAGTGCGACCATCTTTAATGAGTCCATAGCTTACACATTCATGGCAGAGGCTCTCACTGAGTGGTGGGATTAGGAACCTGTATATGGCTCAGTAAGAAAAACCCTGATATTTCCAATACCGATGGAAGCAGGGAAGTGCCTATAAAATGCTGAAAACCCTTTAGAAGGCTAAGGATATGAGCAGAAATAATAAAAACTAACATTCCAGGGGTTGGATAGATCATAGGTGCAAAATGATCAGGGTGAAGGGGGACAGGAGAAATATTTAAAGTGGGAAAAAAAAGTGGCAATTTTAAAATTGTAGAGGAAAGTCTGAGCCAGCCCGAGCATACCGGCTCCAGGGAATGTAACCAAGAAGCAAAGTTCACAGGATAAAGTAGGTTCCCCATTAAATACATAACCGGCACTCGGCACAGGGTCCAAGCAGGTCAGGCAGAGAGTATGTACGATTGTCACAGGGTGCGTGTATCAGAGAAAGTTAATGTTCATCTGCCAACGTGAGTCTGTGTCCTTGGATATCCCTGAGACTCATCTTGTCCTTTATCCCATGAGACGCGGCATGGAACGAAAAACATCCACAGATCAGATATTGGGGGACCTGTCGTCCAGGATTCATCCCCACAGAAAAACTTGGTCCCAGACACAACGAGGCGGGGGGACAGAGCTGGTGGCCGGTCACTTGCGGACATGCAGAGTGTCCTGGAATTTAGTGCTGGTGTATCGGATGTGAAATCCCTTTTTGTTAATGGAGTCATCGGAGTGGAATCTGAGTGTCAGAGATTCGCCGGTCGAGTACACTTCCTCTGGAGGCTGCGGGCAAGAAGTAATTAATGATATGCTGGTATCATATAGTAAAAAGAGGAGCAGAATACATTCAGGGAGGGGGGAGCGGGAGGCCGCCATGATTTAATGGTCAGATACACAATGAATAATTTTTTTATTTTTTTTAAAGTAAATATTCCCCAAAGTGGACACTAAAGATAAACACGAATATACAAAGATTGTGCGTAATAAAGCAATCAGGCAATAGATGAGCTATTTACTAATATTGTCCTGTAGTTCTCTCATTATACAAAGTGCAGCCATATGCCTGGAGTGAAGTAGGGTTGGCCATCGCCATCAATGGCAACAGTGCACCTGGCCATCGATAGTGTTAAACTATGCAATGGATGACCATTGATATTTTTACCTATCGATGGTCATCCATTTTGTTTGACTGATTGGCCTGTGGGCCAATCAAACATGGGGGCGGAGCTTCACAGGTGTCAGGGGCATAGCTATGCCCTGTGTGCCAGCACTTTGAAAAACAAACAAAAGCAAAACATCGGTTTTGCTGTGCCATCGATGGAGGAAAACCATCTAGTTCTCCACCATCGATGGCAAAAGTATTCAACATCGGCCATAAACCATTAATGATTTTAACTCATTGATGGTCGATGGTCATCCGTAGAGTGGAGCAGGGATTCTGTTGGCTTTACCAATATACTGTATACTATACACAGCAGCACAGCAGCCTGTCTATTCACTAGGAACCACGGAAACAACATTCACCAGTGGGGAAGATCACCGGAATCTGTGCCACACTATGCCATAGTGTAGTTTTAGCATTCCCGAATAGCAAAACTGTGGCAAGGCATGATGGGACTTGTAGTACCCAACAGCTGGAGGGTCATAGTTTGGAAATTCCTGCTGTAAGGTCACACATGTCTAGGGTTTACAAAAATACAGTTTCTTCCTTAACCCAATTTATACCACTTTTTAATTGATTAAAATCTAAACCACCTACAAAATTATGTTAATTTAGAAAAGAGAACGATTTTATTCCTTCTGAAGAGATATAAAATTAATTAACATATACTTGTGTTTGATCTTTTATCCCACGTCCCAGTATTCAGAAAAGCTGGAAAAAGACAGGGAAATGTGACAATATCAGCCATAGACACAAGTCCCTCCTATAGACACTGCAATGGGCACTGCTAGACACAGCTATACACAGGTAGGAAAGCTGGGACAGCATTGGGAAATAGGAGAATAGACTTAAATGATGGTTTCACTGCTCCCTAAAATGCTTTACCCAGTAAACATCAGTGTCAGTCATCCCGATGCAATATCTTGCAGATGCATTTATTATACGGGGCTAGAAATGCATGCCACATTCTAGAACCAGTGACCAAAGTTATCAGCTTGTACTAGGGTTGGAAACCCAGCTCTCTCCGTTAATAGACGCTGAATAAATAATTTCTTGGAACCTCCAGAATGGCCTCCTGTTATGTCCACGGACCTTAACTGCAACCATTCATTTTCTGTATGGAAACAGCCGCTGTGTGTGCTGAGGCTGGCAGCAATTATACCAGGATTAACGTGAGCTGGAGCCAGGTCACTATTTCTGATGTTCTATATAAATATTTTAGTACACCCACAAGGTAAAATAATTATTATGCCCTGGCTGATTTTCTTTAGTCATGTCCTTTTTTTGCCATATAAGCTTCGCATAAGGCAGCACCTGGCAGCGGAGGCCCAATAGATACACTGGCTTAGCCTATACCCCATGGAGCTGTTCTGTGTGAGGAGAGGGGGATGCTGGTGTCTGGCAGGTATAAATATGGCATCATACATGGAAGTACAGACATGCTAATCGCGTGGTTCATGCTTAAAACGTTAGACAAACCAGACAAATAACACGGAGCAAGGGAGGACAGACATGGGGAATAACTCAATACATGTAGCATTCATGTTACAGCAGACATTTTTGGTATGAGAGAGTTTGGATTAGAGGCACCATCCTGCACAGCTTTCAGTGTCAGCCTTCAGCCTGGTGGGACCACGGCAAAATGGTGGCAAAAACCTTTTCCCATTTAGCAGAATAACCCTGACTAAAAATGAGGCATGTGCAGATCCGGATTTACCCGGATCTCAAAACGGGATCTTATTGGCCATTAGCCGTCATATTTTTGCTCGAAAACACGTGACAACCAATAAGATCCCATTTTGAGAGCCGGGTAAATCCGGAACCGAATTCCCGCTGTGCTGGTTTCCTGTACTTTTTACAGTAGTCAGGAAAATCTTAGAGTTTCCGCTACATGAAGATAAGCAGGGAAGAGAGGCCCTGTCAGCGGTTATAGAGATATCAGAACTGTAAAACAACATCTTTTGTAGAATAGCTGAATTTGTGTTAAACGTAGCATATTTCAAAGTTTTTATTGAGGGCAACAAGACATTCCACCATCTTACCCACAATTCCACCACTAGGCTCGAAGCTCCGTACATGTGCAAGGGTGAGATTTCATTGTATTTATGATATCTAATATAAAACCAAAGAGAAGGAAGGTTCTCTGTTCACCATGTTTTTATTTTAACGGCAATTAATTGCATTTTATCTTTATGTAGTGGATGCAGCCATTTCGTAGTATGAATGGAGCCATCAAGTCACTGGGTCCTTTAGAACTGACTGAGGGTTGGTTCAGTCCACCAAATGGCTGCCTCAAATATGGGATAGATTTTATTGTACGGAAAGATAAAAATGAGCTCGGCCCTGATGTGGCAACAGCTATTTAGTTGTTAAGTATACCAGAGGTGACCAAGGGAGACACATAGAAAGATGGTGAAAGATGCATGGATGATGAAGAAATTATGAGGAAATAAAAGAAAGAAATACGAGTGCACATAGACGGGCATTACATACCCCTGACCCGCAGTATCTCCCCATCCTGGGGGCATTTTCGGTCGGCCCATCATACAGCTCTATGTAATCGTATCCACAGTCCTGCTCTTCCTCCAGCTCGAAGCTCTGGAAAACCAGCTCTACTCCATAACGTCCTTCCGACACGATGTGCCAAACACACTCTGAGGCGGACGGGTGTATATCATCTCCAAATTTGGCATGGGAGTAGAGGTCCTTAGTGCGAACCTCTGCCTGCATTGTCCCTCCGCACACTGTAAGTGGAACATACCGCAGCATAATTACCTTAAAACACATCACTATATAGCAGAAAATCACAGAAAAGCGCACTAGTGACTTTGCAAAACAACGCCAGCAATAAACTGCTTGAAAAGAATTTTCATCAAAACAAAATGTCCGTCGCTGTGTCAGAGAGTGGTACTCTAAAGGTGGCCATACACATGCAGATTTATCTTCAGATCTGGCTGGTTGGAACAAAAACATGGTTATGGATGAGAGCAAATGACAGTTGACCATTTGCTTGGAAATGCTGGAAAACTGACAAACTGTCACTCATCCATAACCATGTTTTTGTTCCAACCAGCCAGATCTGAAGTTAAATCGTACTAGTGTATGGGCACCTTTAGCATTGTTCCAAAGCTAGCTATCGCCATATAACTAAACTAGAAGCCATATCCTAAATCCCACACCTTTGCAGTTGTCCTCTTCCAGCCAATTAATCTCCCTGCCTGTTTATATTGTTTAGCACTATACAACATAGCGGACTGTTGTCATTACGTAGGTGTATAGATAAATTAGAGGTTTAGAAATGTGTGGGCGTTGTTTAGACTGTTACATTTTGTACAGATTGTTCCATGACATGTGCCGGGTAGCACCAGGCAGTTAGTGGTGTGTAGGTGGTCTGTTTGTGGTCAGCAAGCAGAGATTTTACAGCAAGCTGCATCGGAAGTAGAGGTTGGGTGGGTTCCTGGTTGTGCAACCCCTCCAAAATCATGTGTTGTGTAACTGTGTCACGTTATGGTTGAACTCCATGATTTATAAAAGGATTGTTAAAATTGAATGTGAAGTCAGCCCAGAAACCATCTAAAGTTGTAATATGTATTATGGATCGGTTTAGATGTGCGTTTAAATAGCATTTATTCATATGGCACCGCCATATACAGCAGCGTGCTCTGTGTTTCAGTATACAGTAATACTTTTTGAAAAAATGAACACATAACCATACAAACAGCAAAAGAGATGTGCCCACTGTCAGCCATATGTCAATGCTATTACGTCCACTATTTCTTTCATTTTCCTATATTATGTAATGCCAGCATAGTACATAACGTTTTACAATTGGGAGTAAATAAAGCAATAAAACAAGAGATGAGTAACCACAGACATACAGAGGGGTAAGAGGGTGCTGCATACAACACCAGTGCCAGAGCAGGGCAATATTGCAGCCTGCATCGGCCCTGTCCCCGACAAGTGAGGGTGTGAGGCTGCAGACGCAAGGAAATCCAGCACAGTCCTGGAACTTACAAACCTTGGAGATCTCTGCAGTCTTTTCTGTGCAATGGGTGGGAGGAGGATGACTCTGGCAGAGAGCTAGTAACAGCCACCGTCTGATTCAGAGGGGAGTTCTATTGAAGATTTGATGTTGCAAATAGCAAACAATCCGATGCTACTTCTTATTTATTTAGCACCTTCTAGAACAGTGGTTCTCAACCTCGGTCCTCAAGACCCCCAACACAGTTCACGTTTTCCATGTCTCCACACAGAATCACAAGTGAAGTAAAGGAGTGCTACTATTAACTGGGACTGGTGTAAAATGTCATATATAACATTTCCAGTGTACGTTTAAACAAATGTTTTTTTCCTTAATTGAATTGTCCACTATCTACTTAGTATTTATTATTTATATTTTATTCCGAGAATGCAACGCTATCAAATGAACCGGCGTCAAAGTGAAGGACTTGCGGAACGTGTTTTACAGTTTTATAATACTGTGACAAACAAAGACTCGAATGTGACCTGGTAGAATTTCAAAAAAGCATCTATCCTCAGGTATATAAAAAAGATCCAGCTTTCTAATGAAATAAGTTTCAATAAGTTTCAAAAAGAATCCAGGTCGTACACCAAAGCTAGCGACCCAGAGAAACATGGAGGAGATCAAGAAGCTTTACAGGAAGTACCCCTCCAGTACTGTGGCTGCAGCGGCGAAGAAAATGAAAATATCTTGGGTAGGAAGAATTAAAGTTGAGAAGTTGGGCATCAAGGCCATAACAAAAAAAACCTCTCCCAAATACACCCAATTTCAAGAACCACGCATCCAAGCAGCATCATTCAGAGAAGGGTGCTGAAGTTGAATATCAACACAAATTTAAGACCAAAGGTAAATTTCCTAAGTAATTCCTTGTTTGGCAAGCTCTTGACTCTGATGAAAAGGTTTCAAAACCCTTTGTTAGTAACACCTCCATGGACCAACGGGTGTACCTTGAAAATTGTATTAAAGGTATATTAGTACACTTCATCCACCAGAATCATTCTCTAGAATCAGTACTCTTCTGGCCAGACATGGCAACATGCCATTTTACAAATGCTGTCATTAACCATCTTCAGGACATTCAGCTTGGATTTGTACGTCGAGAAGCAAACGCTCCGAATTTGCCCCATTGTAGACCTATTGAACGATTTTGGCCTCTATGTAAAAAGAGATATTCAGACTATCCCAGAAAACCCAAAAGTTTGATTGGATTCAAGAGAATTTGAAAAAAAATTAGTTTTGAAGTTGCAGCTTCTCATGGAAAAACGCTTATGGAGGGGTTAAGAAAAAAAGTCAGGGCTGTGGCCAACAAAGGAGAAAAGAAGGCATTGGAGGATGGAGTTTTGTAGTTAAGACCTTTGACTACTTGTATCTGAAATTGTAATTAAATATATTTTGTTGTATAAGAGTTATGACAAAATTTGTCCAGTCTCAGTTAATAGTAGCACTACCTTAATTAGCCCCACCTGTGTATCTTTCAAAATGTGTCAGTGAGCAATGAGCGCACCTGTGCACATGCTGGGTGACATAAGAAACGTGAACTGTGTGGGGGTCTCGAGGACTGAGGTTGAGAACCACTGTTCTAGAAGATAATAGAGAGAATCTATCGGCTGTAATCAGTGGTGCAAGTAAGATTTTTTTCTTGGTGGTACTGATAGCCTCCACCAAAAATGGGCGTGGCCATGTGTCATGAGGGGGCGTGGTCACACAAAGCTAGAGGAGTGACTAAATGACAATAGTAGCATGGCATCAGGAGACAAGGAATGAGAAACAGGGAAAGACTGGGGGTGGGTTGGCTCTTGCTTGTGCTTACAATTGTGGAGCCTGCTCTTCATGCTGTCGGCGCTGCTGATGCCAGTCAGTGTGACAGGCTAAATCATCAGTAGCCGATAGCTGCATCCATCACCAATCATAACGCTGGGTGGGCGGGCTGCGGATGCATTATATTTAGACTTAAAATAAAAATAGAATTGACAGTGGGTCAGGGGGTAAGTGGTACTGCGTACCTGCAACATATTTCTTACAGGTACTCCGTACCACGCCGTACCCCCTTACTTGCAGCACTGGCTGTAATGGACAACATCTAATCTTCAATAGCGCTTTCAGCTTAATAAATTTACCCCCAGAGACTCTAATCTGGGGTGTTAGAACCATACATTGATTCTCCCAGGTACAGAGAGGAGAGCAGAGAATGACCAGCAGAAGTCACTAGAAGTATCGGGAAGATGCGAGTAATTGTGAAGCGACTGTCCCCAGCCAGGCTGAGCAGACCGCACGTCTCACCAGTTGTAAGCTCTGCCAGAAATCCCTTTTTCTGCACCGAGTTGTCAGACATAAATTTCAGGAACATGCTGCTTCCGGGGGCGATAATGGGATCCGGGACCTTACTGCCACAGAAACGCGTGAGGACGGGAGACTGGGCATCTCCGCCAGAATACACTTCAACATGGTCATACATACATTCCTGGTGGGACTCCAGATCCACATCCTTTACCACCTGTCAAACAGAATATGGCTTTGATACATCTTAATCATTTATTACATTCCATACATTTGTCCAATAAATCAAACTTTCTCCATAATCATCTAAAGCCATCTTTTCAGGTGGTAGCTGCTCTAGGAATCGCTGATCTTTGGCAAACGCTCATTGGATTTCAGGGAGCTTATAGCACAAGTCTGACTTTTTACCAACTGTAATATACCCCGATATTGGTCTTCAAACATTGTAGTGCAGTGGTTCCCAAACTGTGTGCTGTGGCTCGGGACACATGAAGGGGTGCCCTGGGTTGGTGGTCCAGGACCAACTCAAATTATTAATGGTTAATTATTTATGAGAAAAACCAGTGCTGGTGGCTGGCAATCATAAATGGTGTACAAACAGAAACAAATCCTGCCCTTTACCGCATAACTGACCCTAGGAATCGCATATAAACCCAATCTTATACATTTTTCTTTATCCTAGGGGTGCCGTGATTCAAAAAAGATTTGGAACCCCTGTTGCAGTGAATAGTACAATTCAGGATATAGAAGCAGCTTACCAGTTTCACTCTGTGCCCTGGGGTGGCGGTCACTTGCCACGTGCACTCCTTTTTGTTGGGGTAGGAGTCTGGCCAGTTAGGGCTTGAGATGTTCTGATTACTGGCGGTGACTTTGTGGTTACAGCCGGCTAGAATGAGGCAGACAATGAGTGAGGAAGTGCTAAGAGCCATTGCACAGAGAGCCTGATTCAGAGTTGATCACTGTTCAGCGAATTTGCAAATAGAACGGTTATGAAACGACTGGGTATGCATTGTGCATGCGCAAGTCCAAACATCGAGAGAAAACGCGTATGCATCGTAAACACAAAGCGGACAAAGGTTGACTGGCAGCAAGCTGACTGTTGGGGGCGGTAATCAGCTGATTTCAGGGAGTGTCCAAAATAAAACTCTCAGGCGTGCCCAGGTGTTTATGAAGAGGGTCTGTGACATCAGAGGTGACCTCTTCTAGCCTGTCTCAGTCACAGATTAAGGGTAGGGTCAGACCTACTCACATTTGCATAGACTGCAAAAACTAATTAATGATCCATTTAGACAGGGCGGGTTTTCTTACTGTCTGGGAGGCAGTTATGTACTCTCCGTTATCTGCAACATTGCACAATAGCGATCAGATCTGAATCAGGCCAAGAATTCTGAGAACCGATCTCTACAAGCTGAGTATGCTCTGAAGTGCATCTGCCAGCGTCTCATTTCAGGAGGGCAATTCGGTCTCACTCACACTGTACACTTATTACTCCATAGATCTGTATTCCGCACACCCACATTGCAGGACAAATGCAGATTCAGAGAAAGGGTAACTGAAAAAGTGCAGCCCCACATGGGGGAGCAGCTACAGGTGAGCCGAGGTAAATCTGTTCCGTATAAGCAAGTCTGGCATAACTCTAGTGCCCATGGGCCTCACTCTACACCAGGCATTCCCAACCACGGTCCTCAAGGCACACCAACAATGCAGGTTTTAGTGATATCCAGGCTTGAGCACAGGTGACTTAATTAGTATCTGAGGGATTCTGATTAAACCATCTGTGCTGAAGCCTGGATATCAGTAAAACCTGCACTGTTGGTGTGCCTTGAGGACCGTGGTTGGGGATGCCTGCTCTACACAGAAAGACATATAATCATATGGCAGCTAAGAACCACTTGGCCCACCTCATCTGCCAACGCTTTTTTTTTTTTAACCTTTTGTTAGCCTCTACACTAGTAGCTCCTCAGGTCTATCCTAAGCATGTTGTAATTGCTCTACTGTATTAGCCTCTATTACCACTGATGGGAGGCTATTTCACCTATCCACTACTTCTTTATAGGTATAAATATACCATTCTTTGAGCCTGGCATTACCAAGCATAAATTATCACCAACATGTTTCCAATTCAGCATTCATCCCATTGTGTGATAAGAGTCCATCTTGCACCCCGACGCCCCTCCCTGTTGCCTATGTAGGTGTATAAGCTGCCACCACCACCACAGTCAGCCCTGGCATATATGGAGGAGGGCAGTACTAGGCACACAGTATTTGGATTACCCTCTTTGCAGTCGTGCTTGTTCTCGTGCAGGGCGAAACCACTCCGACAATGGCAGGAATAGCTGCCCTGAGTGTTGGTGCACTCATGCTGGCAGCCGCCATTATCCCGAGAACACTCATCCTTATCTGTAATACAGGGACAACAGAGAGATCACCGTGGCGAATGGAGAAGAGAAGAAAAGAGGGACGGGCAGGATAGGTCATCACACCCCACGTACCCACCCCACCCCAGATATACCAGCATCATCATTACCTGCAGAACAGAGGGGGGAGCACCTGGTAAGACCAGAGAAGCAGCTTGAAGAGGGGGTTCAATGATGGAAGACATTCATTGACAATCTGGCAGCCATTACTATCCTGCCTCCCTTCATTCACTATTTTATAGGCCAAAGTAAATATCCTGCCAAGGGTGACAAATTTCCAATATTCCAACGTTCCCTCCCCTCCCCCCACCCCACCTTTAGGCACTAATGTACGGATGCGTCTTGTAAAAAAACAATAAAAATAGATATTTATTTACTAAAATAATAATAAAAAAGATCAAATTAACAGTTGTTTGCCAAAACAGAGTCCCCACCAAGCCCAAATGTCTCTAGAGAGTGGCGGGGGCCATTCGGAAGGAATGTGCTGTGGGGAGTGGGCACTGGACGGAGAGAAACGGGCATAGAGGTCGGGCAAAAAGTTGGTGAGGGGTGACTTATAAAGGGTCGCGGGGAAAAAGTTGGAAGGGGGGGGGGGGAGGGGGCTTTCATTAATGGGGGCGATTCTTTTTCGATGTCCTTCCTCTCATTCGTGAGCGGTTCCGATGGAAAGACTGCTGCGGCTGCTGGTTCATTTTTTGCAGCTGTATTAACTTCTTATTGTTCTTCATCTCTGTAATGAGAGAGGGTGGGGAGAGGGAGAGCAGAAGGAGAAGAGAAGGAGCGGAGAGAACAGTAAAGGAATGACGAGGTGAGTGGGGACGGGGAATGTACATCAATAGGAAGGAATAGTGGAAATGAGTGATGGGAATCATGCACAGGCCAATAACATGTAGTATAAAATGTGGAAGCGGAAGAAGGGTAAAGAGCAAAGAAAATAAGGAGATGGGGAGAGGGAGGGGGAACACGAAGTGAAAATTTAGAAGAGAGGGGGAATTGATAGAGACAAGACAAGAGGGATGGGGACAGACAATGGAAGGAGTGAGCAGGGAACAGGGGAGGGGAGTGTAACCGTTTCCTTGTTCTGATCCACGATGCAGAGCTGGGAGCCAGAAGCTGGAGGCATAGCGTGCAGGGAGAAGGGGCGGCATGCAGTTTAGATGCCAAGCACTGCATGCAACCATACAAGGGAAAGGACCGGGCTCAGCCATACCCCAAGACTAATACATATTTCTTCACGACAACACATCAATGGGACATCTAGCTCTAACTCAAATCATGGCTGTATTACAGTTGACCCAGTCTAGTCCCTTGATGTCCCTCATTAACCAAGCAAGCACCCATAGGACACTTTCAGGTTAGATGCAGATGCATTCAGCCCATTACCTTATTCTAGCCCCGTATTCATGCGATCAGCCTTTGAGGCACAACAAGGAGACTGACCACTAAAGCCCAGCAAATCCACACAAATTCAATCGGTTACGGAACTTAGCAGAAAGCTGGAACTTCTACCCCAAATAGTTTTTAGTGATCAAATCTAAAAAGCACAGAGTATTAAAAATATCCAGCGGCAGCATTAGCAGCGGATTTGGGGCCAGATTCTTTAAGCTTCAAAAGTGATAAAAGGGCTTGTGATAAGCAGCCAGCCAATCAGCTCCTTCCTGCCATGTCACAGACTGTGTTTGAAATATGTCAGACAGGAGCTGATTGGCTGGCTGCTTATGACACTCCCTTTTATCACTTTTGAAGCTCAGATAATCTGGCCCTTGCTCCTCTCTAGTGCAATGTACAGAATATGGCAGAAACTAATGTGTTAGAGCCACTGTTAGACCTCCCTTCTGCCAGCATGCCGGAATATCCTCCCTTCTTTGTCCTACAGATCAGTATCCTAAAACTCTGGACCTGCAACAGTGCATGATTTCATGGCATCCCTTTTTGATCCCATCAGAGATATACTGTTCCTCTATACTCTCTTGCCAACACCAAGCCCAATTTTTGAATGGGAACAGTGTCGGAACTTTGAAAGGGACAGAAACATGGCGTATAGGGCGAAGTAACAAAAACAGTCGTAATAACACTGAAGGTCAAACCATTATGTTTAAGTCATTGGTGGTTTATTATTTAGAGCAATATAGTGAATACAATGTAATGCATATATAAAAACAAAAACCACCACCATTTTTAGTGACTACTACATATATTGCATTATACAATATATGTGTGTATGGGGGTATATAGAGCAGCTGCTACCAATATAGCTTAGGACCAATAACAAGGTATTCAGGGGTAGATGTATGAAGCAACGATAAAGGTAGGAGAGGTGACCAATCAGCGCTGAAGTAACATCTATAATTTGCATAATATAAAATGATACAGAGCAACTGGTTGGTTGCCATGGGCCACTTCTCCTCCCTTATCACAGATTCAGAAATCTACTCCTCTGTCCTTTGTAGTCTGACTTAAGGGGTCTTCCAAGTCAGCTGTTACCAAAACCAATCTGCAGGGTTGTGTATCAAGAAGGGAAGATGAAGTCACGAAGCAAGGCAGAAATGTTACCAGGACTGCGCGGTCATCATGCTGAGATAATGATCATTAGACCCAATAGCACCCCCTACCCTCCAGCAGCAGTCAGACAGAAGATGGGGGAGGACACCAGCATGCAGAGGGAATGCTCACCTGAGTAGTATGTAGCCCGGAATCCCTTCTTGGAGACAGTGTTATCAGATTTGAACTCTAGGCGCATATTGTTGTACTGTGATGTGATCACCGGGGGGAGCTCTGTGCCACAAAATGTCCCGAGAAGTTTGGAATCTGCTGTCAGCCCGCTACGAACTTCCACGTAATCATATTTGCAGACCTGGCAGCAGGGGACAGAGATCAGAAGAACAAGGAGAATGAGAGTTAGGACCATGATGAATAAGCAAGGTCTGAGAGAACAGGGTCACATGGAATACAATAAAGCGGTGATTAGGGTAAGAGTGTGAGCAAGCGATGTCATTATACAAGGAGAGGATACACCGTAACACTGAGGTCAGGGGTACAGACACACAGGCATAAGATTTCCTCAATCTACCCTATCTGTCATATTTGTAATGGATTGCAGGTCATGTTGACACCCCAAAAAAAACAAAAATATTGTATTAAAAATATGGTGCACCAAAGCTGGCAAACTGAGAACATCTGGGAGGGGGGAATGCAGAAAACCTTGGAGAGAGATAAAGTGGCAAACCTATAACATTCTGTCATGTCCTGTCAAACACGGCCTGTAAAATGGCAATTAGAAGTGGATTGGTATGTCTTTAGTTTCTATGTACTACCAAGCCCTAGAGAGAGATAGAGTTGGACAGAGATAAAGTCCCAACCAACCAGCTCCTGTAAATTTTATTATTACCAGTTATTTATATAGCGCACACATATTCTGCAGCGCCGTACAGAGAATATTTGGCCATTCACATCAATCCCTGCCCCAGCTTATCTATGGTTCCCTACCACTACCACCCACACACACACACATACACACACACACACACACACACAAACACACTAGAGTTAATTTTGTTGGGAGCCAATTAACCTACCAGTATATTTTGAGAGTTGAAATCGTAGTAACCAGATAAAACCCACCCAAGCATGGGGAGAATATCCAAACTCCGCACAGACAGGGCCATGGTGGGAATCAAACCCATGACCTCAGTGCTGTGAGGCAGTAATACTAATAATTCCCGCTCCTAACATGGAAGTTCGGAGCGGATTGGCTGGGACTTTATCTCTACACAAGGATTAGAACCTAGATCCCTTAGTGACAGTCTTTTGTGTTCTGCAGTAATTTACGTAAAACGTGATAAAAGAGCAATACAATTACATTTCCATATCACATGTAGTCTGGGCAAAAGCTTCAACCAAGAGTCTCATGTACTAGTTCATAAAAACCTTCCATGCGGCAGTAAGTATCCTCTATCTCAGAACGGGATCTGGATAGGTCGACAGTGTCTCGGTTGACACTGTAAGGTCGACATGTATATTGTAGACATGGTTAAATGCAAGGCAATGGACACAAAAAAACCTCATGTTGACATTTTCATGTGTCAGCCTTTTCCATGTTGATTTTTTTCCCTGTGTCAACCTCTTGTCGACCTTGTGCCCCGCAATCTTTTGGGGCCGACCTAGGCACTGCCAATCATATGATTCAATGCTCTCAGAACAGTTTAAACCGTATAATGTTATAATATTGCCTTAAGTTAGATCAGGGCTGAGTCAGCCATTGATTGGTCTGCATCTATTTAAAACCTGTATGTTTGCTCAGGGCCTTTCCTGAGCCGCGTTCCCCTCATTATGTTACATTACCGAGCAGATCCTCCAACACAATAATTCTCCCTTCCCTCAATGACTGAGCTACAAGGACCCGAGGCTGCACTGGCTGATGCTCCCAGCAATAAGCTTTGCATGTCGGGGAAGGTTCTCATGGTGGAATGGAGAGATTCCTATGTCACTTACAGCCATGACAGAAAAATTCCATCTGATCAGCCCACAGAAAATTCCTCCAGTTTCCCCATGGATCATTCATGTCAGTGAAACATTGAGATGAGCAGTTGTTGTCTGCCTCCCCCAGTGCACAGCTCTCGGCCTATGGTGACCTAATAAACAACCAGTAGATCATAAAATCGGGGCAACTTGTAATGCGAGCCGGGCCCGCCTACCTTTATTTGGGATACGGTTTCTAGGTCTACAAGCATTAGGATCGACATCCAGGAAGGTCGACACAAGCATTAGGTCGACGGTCAAAAAGGTCAAAATGGGGTTTTCACATTTTTTGGGGGACCGATATGTATGGACAAGCAGTATTTCATGCCCTACCATCCACTAGGGCGTGCCCGAAGCATGGCAAGCGCAGCAAGCCATGCTAGGGGACAGTGCTACGTTTCAGTGTCCATGTCGACATTCGGGACCAAAACAAAATGTTGACCTTTTGACTGTCGACCTTCCTCATTTCGACCTTCAGTCATGTCGACCTTCAGTCATGCTTGTAGACCTAGCTGCTGTCTATCCAATAATCCCATTCCTTTTTATTTGGCTGTCTGTATCTACTCAGTTTGTTTTATCAGTGTTTCCAATTGTAATGTGCAATGGAATGGGGCAAGTTATCAAATAATTTATTGTAGCCGACTTAAAATTTACCACTGTAGAAATAAGTTGGGAGTTTCAAATATTACAAAAATATAAAAAATGTTACCACGTTCAGCAGGGCTATTTTTGTGCAGGCTCCAGCAGGAACTGTGGCCCTTATTCTAGTTCACTCTTTCTGACAAAATATTTGTTAGATGGACAAAACCATGTGCACTGCAGGTGAGGCAGGTGTAAAACCCCACCCAAATCTAATTATCTCTGCACAAGTTACACCTGCCTCACCTGCAGTGCACATGGTTTTGTCCATCTAACAAATATTTTGTCAGAAAGAGTGAACTAGAATAAGGGCCACAGTTCCTGCTAGAGCCTGCACAAAAATAGCCCTGACGTTCAGTAAAAGCATGTCAAAGTTTTTTTTTTTGTAATTCAGGGGAATACAGTTACTGGTTGGGGCTGCTGGGTACTTGGCTGCATGCATACAGATTATACAGCTGATGTCCCATGCACACCTCTGTTGGTGGAGGTGGATGAGATGGGACATCACAGAACGGTACACATTGTCCAATCGGCTAAACTAAATTTCTTCCTTCAGTTGTTCAGGTCAGATAGCAAGTCATATTTATCCAGATATATAGAGGATTGCAAAAGGCCATAGTGGTGGGTGATAAAACTATTGAATATAAATTTTTAGCTATTTAAAACTTATTGCACATTATAAATGCAGGTAATCAGCCCCCAACTGTCATTTTCGAAGCAAGCGACAAGTGCTGATTGGCTGGAGCACCAGTTTTCAGGAATGAAGTCATTAAGTCAAAAGTATCTAGGATGACACACGCAAAAGGTCGACATGGGGAAAAAGGTTGTTGTGAGTTTTTCATGATTTTTTTTTAACCAACTTGTTCACTCTTTACTATACCAGTGGGCATAGGGGAGACTAAATCAATGTGTACTTGTGGCAATTCTACCGTATGTCAGGGTGATGCTGGAAAGCAAGTGCCCCAATGGGTGAAATATGGCCAGTGTTGGCTGTACCTCAGGCAAGGGAGAGTTTAGTTGGATTTTCAGGGAACATTGGACTTGTTATTTGTGAAACAGTAAAAGATATCCAGAGGTAGGAGACAAGGATTATGGTGGAGCAGACAGTGAGCTGGTGCCAGTGCAGAAGAGGAGAAAACAGAGGAAAGGACAATTCCAAAGCGTGAGGAGAAGACAGTTCTGCACCAGATTAAGACTCACATCATTTCCTTCCGTCTCAAACTGAGCAAACTTGAGCGAGATGCGGAACTGTGTGGGCGCCACCAGCTGCCAGATGCAGTTCTTGTTGGGTGGGTACTCCTTGGGCCACCCTGGGCTGGTGATGGAACCATTCAGTTTGGTCAGGAAGCCACCGCAGGCCGCTGCAAAATGACAGACTACTGAGAAGGTCGCCAACAGGACCCAGTTACCGCACTGTGCAGGGGCAGGCCGATCTCATTGGTAATGCTGGCCTTCACAATAATGGTAGATGGACACCTGTTTGGAGGTCCATAGCAAGTGAGAGAATAGGTCTCCCCACATGCTCACCTTCACATGACTTCTTGTCTGGGGCAAGCTCGTATCCCGGCTCACACGCGCACTTGTAGCTGCCAAGCGTGTTCACACAGCGCTGTTCACAGCCTCCTTTGTATGGTCGGGAACACTCATCTACCTCTGAGGACAAAAGGGAATACACCATATATGTTAGTTAGTTGTTGTTCATACCAACTTATGGTATGAATATAAAAGTGCCCAAATCAGGACAAAAGCAAAAATAAATACATAAAAAAAATCTTAAAGACTAATCATTATGAGCCTTTGCATGCATAAGTTATCTAGCATTCGGTTGATAAGTCGACAATATATAGTTTGACAAACACAAAAAAGGTCGACATGCACAAAAGGTCAAAACAAGCCAAAAGTTGAAGCGAGAGATTTACTGACCTTTGAAGTAGTTGATGGAAAAGCCAGCCTTATTGATGGAGCCGTCAGATACAAATTTAACCCACAGCTGATTGCTGGAGCTTTTGAGGTCTTCGGGTTTGTCATAGCCACAGAAGCGGCCAAGCAGGGGGCTGGTTTCGGTGTTGCCATCCCGAATCTCTAGATAGTCGTAGGCACAGCTGTCATGGCGCTCGATCTGCGGAATGGAAAGGTACAAGATTCAGGGTACATAAACTGACCTGTACAATAAGATACTCTGCCCCCCAACTTGGAACGTCAGGTGTCTGCTAGAACAGTACTCCCTGGGACCACTACAATACTAGATTCTTCCGCTGCCTAAGCATTGTCCACACAGAATTGTATTTATTTCATTTTCTTTTATGAAAGGGAGAGGGGGGGGGGACGGAATTAGAGGAAAGAAAGGCTTAACGTTTTATTTAAATGAAATCTTAAATAAGCAGCCAAAATAAGACAGCTACGGAAGGTCCATATTGCAGCAATCATACCATCCCTAGCATACAAAAAACATATTTGTCATCACTAGCCGGTATACGGAAGCTAGACATGACTGGTCACAAGCTGCAGACTGGCCGTGTTTCCTGCAGTCCAGTCTGTGTTCCCAGCCTTTCCCTCAATACCACATTTCTCTTCCTCCACCAGCTATCCACAGACGGTTCCTCCCCCAGTGACCAGCTCCCCAAGCCTCTGACCTCAAAAGACTGAAATGTGATTCCAATGTGGAACCCTTCAGACACTCGCAACTTCCACACACAGGCCTTGTTGGGTCTGTAATCGTCTGGGTAGTTAGGGGACTGGATGTGACCATTATCCTTCTTCAGTTCCCCTCCGCACAGGGCTATGTACAAGCAAGAACAAAGACAGACAAATTGTAAATGATACATACACCCCACTTAAATACAGTAAACATAGAAAACATCCTAAGTATTTAGAACACAAAGAGGTTGGTAATAATGGTGGCCTGTGGCAGAAGGTCTCAGGCCAGTGGTGGCTTTATAAAAGAGACAGCATTAAGCGCTTCTCAGATATTGAATTTGAAATGTTTGTGTTATTAGACTTCTGATAACGTCTGTTTTAAGCTGGCCATACACTAGGTGATATACATGCAATTTGGACACATTGCATGTATCTGACAGCAGTCCCGTGCGCATCGCACCAGAGGCAGTGAGTCGCACTGGCTGCACAAGCAAAAGCAAAGATTTATGGATGGAATAGGCCCTGGTCACCTCCTATCATTGTACCTTCATACACAGCATGAAAGCCCTTTCCCACGTAGTTGCTGCTGCTCCGAAATTCAATCCACAATCTACTATCGCTGGATATAATTGGCTCTGGGATCTTGTCGCCACAGTAACGGCCTGAGAAAATAGCAGTGAAGTACGGTAACCATTAGAGATCATACAGCCCCACTGTGTTTATTTCAGATGGTGAGGACTAATAGCTGCAGGACAATACCGATGAGTGGGGCTTTCTTCCAATGTCCATCTCTGACCTCTATGTAGTCGTACCAGCAGAGCCGGCTACGGTACACATCCAAAGAGGTAAAGTTCAGCATTATCTAGAACAGAGGATAAAACAGAATGTGCTACATAAAGCACTGCATACAATCTGCATACAGCAAGCACGGAATACAAAGATCATTTCTAATAAACACGAGCCAATGTAAAGCCGCACTACCACACCTACAAACTTGTCAGTTGGTTCCGGATAATAGACCTACAGCAGGCATGTCCAAACTAGGGCCCTCCAGCTGTTGTGAAACTACAAGTCCCATCATGCCTTGCCACACTTTTGTGATTAGGGAGTGCTAAAACTATGGCAAGGCATGCTGGGATGTGTAGTTTCACGACAGCTGGAGGGCCACAGTTTGACCATGCCTGACCTACAGTGTCTAGATGGACCATCAATAGGTCTACTCCAAAAGGTCAACGTGCAATAGATTGACAGGGTCAAAGGCCAATGTGAAAAAGCTAGACACATGACATGACTATTTTTTTTTTTTAACCAGCGTTTTTTCCTAGCTTCACCATCCATGTCAGCATAGAGGGAGAATATAATAGTGTGCCAAGTGCAGCAAGGCATCGAGCCCAAAGCCTGGTCAGCCATGAACGGGTACGCATGACACTAATTGGGGGTCTATGTCTACATTGACAACCCCCCCCCCCTCAAAAAAAAAAAAACACCTTTATGACCCTGACCACATTTTGGGGTCTATCTAGACACTGCCTATCTACCCCTTGTCGGTTCTCATAGGAAATAGAAAGCAAATATGGCAAAACCATGTTACCGTGCAAAGGGAGAGTTACACTTTTTGGTACAGTTAGAATTAGGAAAGGGGGTGTCCTATGTCACCTCTAAACTGCAGTGTAAAAAAAATGCCCAGTAAGTGCCCGCATTTGTGTCCTTAATATTGCAACATGATTTGTAGTGTAACAGAAAAGCATAACGACCTATACACCCGCACACATGACACTGAAGTATAGATACCTTCTCCCCGGGCGTGACAGACAGTCGCCATACACAGTGCACATATGCCGAGTAGCCATTGGGGTAACCTGGAGATGAGAAGTTCCCCTGACTTTCCTGCAGTGTCTCCCCACAAGCTGAGGAAAGATATTAAAAACAAGAGTGATCAGTTATATTGGGGGGCAGGGACGGACATTATACTGCTACACAGTCTGGGGGATAGAGGACTGATGGACATGGCGGGGGACGGACATAATACTGCTACACAGTCAGGGGGATAGAGGACTGATGGACATGGTGGGGGGGTGGACATTATACTGCTACACAGTCTGGGGGATAGAGGACTGATGGACATGGCGGGGGACGGACATAATACTGCTACACAGTCAGGGGGATAGAGGACTGATGGACATGGCGGGGGACGGACATAATACTGCTACACAGTCAGGGGGATAGAGGACTGATGGACATGGCGGGGGACGGACATTATACTGCTACACAGTCAGGGGGATAGAGGACTGATGGACATGGCGGGGGACGGACATAATACTGCTACACAGTCAGAGGGATAGAGGACTGATGGACATGGTGGGGGGTGGACATAATACTGCTACACAGTCAGGGGGATAGAGGACTGATGGACATGGCGGGGGACGGACATAATACTGCTACACAGTCAGGGGGATAGAGGACTGATGGACATGGCGGGGGACGGACATAATACAGCTACACAGTCAGGGGGATAGAGGACTGATGGACATGGTGGGGGGTGGACATAATACTGCTACACAGTCAGGGGGATAGAGGACTGATGGACATGGCGGGGGACGGACATAATACTGCTACACAGTCAGGGGGATAGAGGACTGATGGACATGGCGGGGGACGGACATAATACAGCTACACAGTCAGGGGGATAGAGGACTGATGGACATGGTGGGGGGTGGACATAATACTGCTACACAGTCAGGGGGATAGAGGACTGATGGACATGGCGGGGGACGGACATAATACAGCTACACAGTCAGGGGGATAGAGGACTGATGGACATGGTGGGGGGTGGACATAATACTGCTACACAGTCAGGGGGATAGAGGACTGATGGACATGGCGGGGGACGGACATTATACTGCTACACAGTCAGGGGGATAGAGGACTGATGGACATGGTGGGGGACGGACATTATACTGCTACACAGTCAGGGGGATAGAGGACTGATGGACATGGCGGGGGACGGACATAATACTGCTACACAGTCAGGGGGATAGAGGACTGATGGACATGGCGGGGGACGGACATAATACTGCTACACAGTCAGGGGGATAGAGGACTGATGGACATGGCGGGGGACGGACATAATACTGCTACACAGTCAGGGGGATAGAGGACTGATGGACATGGCGGGGGACGGACATTATACTGCTACACAGTCAGGGGGATAGAGGACCTATGGACATGGCGGGGGACGGACATTATACTGCTACACAGTCAGGGGGATAGAGGACCTATGGACATGGCGGGGGACGGACATTATACTGCTACACAGTCAGGGGGATAGAGGACTGATGGACATGGCGGGGGACGGACATAATACTGCTACACAGTCAGGGGGATAGAGGACTGATGGACATGGCGGGGGACGGACATTATACTGCTACACAGTCAGGGGGATAGAGGACTGATGGACATGGCGGGGGACGGACATTATACTGCTACACAGTCAGGGGGATAGAGGACTGATGGACATGGCGGGGGACGGACATAATACTGCTACACAGTCAGGGGGATAGAGGACTGATGGACATGGCGGGGGACGGACATTATACTGCTACACAGTCAGGGGGATAGAGGACTGATGGACATGGCGGGGGACGGACATTATACTGCTACACAGTCAGGGGGATAGAGGACTGATGGACATGGCGGGGGACGGACATTATACTGCTACACAGTCAGGGGGATAGAGGACTGATGGACATGGCGGGGGACGGACATAATACTGCTACACAGTCAGGGGGATAGAGGACTGATGGACATGGCGGGGGACGGACATTATACTGCTACACAGTCAGGGGGATAGAGGACTGATGGACATGGCGGGGGACGGACATTATACTGCTACACAGTCAGGGGGATAGAGGACTGATGGACATGGCGGGGGGTGGACATAATACTGCTACACAGTCAGGGGGATAGAGGACTGATGGACATGGCGGGGGGTGGACATAATACTGCTACACAGTCAGTGGGATAGAGGACTGATGGACATGGCGGGGGATGGACATAATACAGCTACAGTCAGGGGGATAGAGGACTGATGGACATGGTGGGGGGTGGACATAATACTGCTACACAGTCAGGGGGATAGAGGACTGATGGACATGGCGGGGGGTGGACATAATACTGCTACACAGTCAGGGGGATAGAGGACTGATGGACATGGTGGGGGGTGGACATAATACTGCTACACAGTCAGGGGGATAGAGGACTGATGGACATGGTGGGGGGGTGGACATAATACTGCTACACAGTCAGGGGGATAGAGGACTGATGGACATGGCGGGGGAAGGACATTATACTGCTACACAGTCAGGGGGATAGAGGACTGATGGACATGGCGGGGGACGGACATTATACTGCTACACAGTCAGGGGGATAGAGGACTGATGGACATGGCGGGGGATGGACATAATACTGCTACACAGTCAGGGGGATAGAGGACTGATGGACATAATACAGCTACAGTCAGGGGGATAGAGGACTGATCGACATGGCGGGGGAAGGACATTATACTGCTACACAGTCAGGGGGATAGAGGACTGATGGACATGGAGATAATAACTTCTTATATCATGGGCTTACTAATAGCAACAGAACTTTAGAAGTGGCCAGATCACAGAAGCCCAATATAAATCCACTGTCCCGGCAGAGATGTAATAAACCAGTATTGGTAGCTCCTGCTGTGTTAGATCAATAATACATTGTGCAGACAGTAGGTATGTATGGGAATAACTGTGCATAGTCTCCTGCACAGTGGCACAATGGTTAGCATACCACTAATCACATTAATGAGTGGTTTTAATTTAACCTCACTGTCCTAAGAAAAAGAGGGAAAGCATTTTTTTGCATGAATGCCTACAATCAAATCTCCATCAGACTGAAATCAGTATTAAATAATGAATTGTCTTTTATAACATTTAATCAGAGCAATAACTAGGAGCAGATGTTGAAAACAAAACCAAACAAAAATAAAAAAAAAACACCTAGACATAAGATCCCAGCTCTTCCCCACACATAGAAAGGGCAGACGAGGTGGCCGGCGGAGACAGTGACTGTCTAATTGCATGTCCTCTGTGGTACAGCTCTTCCCCTAACCTCCAACCCTCCCCACCACTCTTTCTGTAGTCGGCCTCCACTCGTGATGATGTCATTGTCATGTGACCTCCAGATCTGAAACAGATGTTAGGATTTGCGATACCCACTGGAGGCTACAGACTCATATCGGTGTCAGACGTAGGGTTAATATACCTCCCAAGCGGGTGTTTTTTATTGACGCAAGGCACCAGTGTCCTCTCTTTCCTTCCGAACCTACCCTATTTAAAAAAAAAAGGTAGAATACTACAGAAATCCATGGAAAATCTCTGCAATTGAATGCCCAATAAATGTCCGCCAGGCCCCTGAATTTATGACAAAATGAACCATATGTACTATCGTTTCCCCCTGGAAGTACAGCAATGTGGTTGTAGTGTTGTCATTTGTGTTGCATTTCCCATTTATTGGAAGTTGAAGCAACCATAAAATTAGCAGTCGCAGAACAGGAAAAGGAAAGGCAGCAAAGGAATTTAACAACACTGGCTCATAATGTTCTGCGCAATGGCCTTGAGGATTCTGAAGGAATGGCGTGCTAACATATGGGGTCAAATGTAATAGGGTGCGAGAATTAGAAAGTGAGAGATTCGGGGAGAGTTTCACCATTTATTTATTTATTTAATGAAATATAAAATGGTAAACCAAACTCTCTCACTTTCTGATTCTCACACCGTATTATATTTTGGGCCATGTGGAGTCTTTAGTTTCTATATATTAAACCTTGGACAGAGATAACAGTGGGCGGAGATAAAATACCAGCCAATCAGCTACTTACATGTACATCATTTTTTTTTTTTAAAACACAGCCTGTAATATACAGGAAATAATGCTGCTGATAGGACCAAGCGCTGCTAATCACAATCATTATAATGAATTCTGCAATCTAACAGGTCAAAACCGAGATGCTTGGCACACTTTAGGACCCAAAAAATATTGGTCCAGTTTTCCAGGGCCATGTGAGCTCACCTGGTAGGTCCCTAACACAGAGACTAAGTCCAGGGTGCTGGACCCCTTAAAGGCAGCACACTAGTGAGAGGCGAAGCTGTTAGTGTAAGAAGCAAAAGCTGCGTGTTTTTGGCTAAAAAATATTGGCCCACCAATCAGGGTTCAGGGACCTCATCTGGTAGGTACTTCAACCTAAAGTTGCCCATAAACAGGTCCGATTTGGACGGATTCCGATGGTTCAGGCCGATATATAAAATCGGGTGAAATCGGCCATGTTTGACATGTGATCAGATCTGATGCACGTTCCTGTACGCATCGGATAAGAACCTGTAGAGGTGCATGTATGATCTATCGGAATGGCTCCCATCAGTGGCACAGCGTGGGTGCTTTTTTTACAGCTGCGATGTAATGCATCCGATTCCCCTTGAACTCCCAGGGAGCCCTAGCAGGGAGCTCAAGGGAAAAACAGGTCAGACTTGTCCCTCACACCAAGCACCTCCATTTTGCTCTATGTTAGATTGCGGAGTTCATTATGATTATTCTGCTTAGCAGTGTTTGTACTATAAAGCGGACATCAGCATCCTTTTTTTTTTCTGTGTGGAAGTACAAGTCTCAGCATGATAGCGCCTCTCATTAGGTCTGCAAGTAGGGTGTGCAGTGCAAGGTCCCCCTCCCCCACGCAGTCTGCAACATGGCAGTTAGGAGCCATTTGGCTGGTACTTTATCTGTCTTCAGGGCTTAGTACATAGACTTTTATCTGTGGCAGCTGGAGACTGACGTATACTAAACCTGGGGTACTATGTGGCAGGCATATACATAGCAAAGTTCTGCACTTCTCCAGGAGACGATGCGGTTAATCCCTCCGCTCCTGGAGTAACACTGCACTGACACTTCTGACCATTGCAAACAAAATACTTCCTCTGGTTGTCAGGGAAATAGGGAAAGCCTCCACTCAGAGGGAGAAATAATGGGAGCTTGTACAGGGCATGACTGATAGGCGTGAGAAGAAAAAGAGACAAGTATTTAGAAGAAGGAAGGATAAAGCCAAGAACAAGCGTATGCTAATATATGGACAGCGGGAGCATTGTGTCAGCGCAGTCAGAGTGAGATGGGCTGAATGCGGACAACACTAATGTATAAGATCAGACAGAAGGATTTCATGCCTGGTGCCCGGACCAGCGCTATACATTACCTAATGCCGGCACAGTGCGATTCCGCGCTGCACGCGCTTTCTGCATCAGTGCTGTACAACCTGATTACGGAGGCTCCAACCAACTTTATAAAGAGGTTTTAGCACTTAAAGTTGTAAACAGGACGGAGTAGCCAATCAGCAACTAGCTATCATTTAGCATCCTAGCAAATGGCAACTAGAATCTTACTGGATGCTATAGGCAGGTGTCAGAGGTGCCACTATAAGAAACAGTGGGCCTGCAATACAGATGCCGGGTGTGCATGCGTCTAAGTTGCAATGTGTAGACTAGATTGTAAGATCCTCTAGCTTACAATCTTACCCTCTTCCCTCTTATTGTCAGAGCTCTTCTCTTCAGCTCTCCCAAACTCAGCGATCATCTTCATCCACACACATCTCCATCTTTGGCCACCAGCACCTAGTAGTACGCTGATCTATTCTACATCTAAGCCAGGGGTGGCAAAACCGGTCCTTGAGATCTACCAACAGTCCACGTTTTCCAAATCCCATAGCTGGTGCACAGCTGTAGCCATTACTAACTGTCACATTTTGAAACCTGCTGCATTCATTCATACTATAGATCCACAGGTGGCCTGAAAAACCATGAACTGTTGGTAGATCTCGAGGGAAGTGGTACATCTGTCAGAACAGACTTAGGTCTACAGTCATTAGGTCGACCCCGGAAGGTCGACTGTCCCCAAGGTCGACATGGCCCAAGGTCGGCATGGGCCAAGGTCGGCATGGGCCAAGGTCGGCATGGGCCAAGGTCGACATGGGCCAAGGTCGACATGGGCCAAGGTCGACATGGGCCAAGGTCGACATGAGTTTTTCACTGTTTTTTGACCCGAATGGACACAGTTGGAGTCGAACCGCAGCCGCTCGCTATGCTTCGGGCACACTATTTTATTCTCCCACCACGCCCTAGTGGATGGTAGGGCATGAAATACCGCCTGTCGGCACAAAAAACAGTGAAAAACTCATGTCGACCTAATGACTGTCAACCTAAAACCATGTCGACCTTGGCCCATGTCGACCTTAAGTCATGTCGACCTTAGTCTGGTCTGACAGATGACCGTTTCCCATCTCGAGGACAGGTTTGCCCCCCCCCCCCCCTGATCTAAGCTGTACTGTGTACTGAATTGTGGCACTCGTTACCTATACTTATTTTTCTTATTTATTTACTGTAATGTTAAGGTTTTGTCTCCCTGTACTGTTCCTTTGCATGGCACTGCGAAACACGTATAATAAATAAAATATAATAATAATAATTATAGACTATTTCATTCATACAGAGTTGCAATCTCAGACACATTCATGGAGAAGCACCGAACTAGGTGAATATGCCACAGCCTACACACAGACATAGCCTAGAACTGGGGTAGCCAACCCTAGTCCTGGAGAGCTACCAACAGTGCATGTTTTGCAGGTCTCCTCACAGAATCACAAGTGAGCTAATTAGCTCCACCTGTGGATCTTTTAAAATGTATCAGTGATTAATGAGTGCAGCTGTGCAGCAGCTAGGTTGTCTGGAAATGGTGAACTGTTGGTAGCTCTCGAGGGCTAGGGTTGGCTACCACTGGCTTAGAATATATAACAATGATCCAGCAAGGTGTGTATAGCACAACCTGTACACCAGGTATGGGGAACCTTCGGCCCTCCAACTGTTGTGGAACTACACATCCCAGCATGCCCTGCAACAGTTGTAGCAAAACTGTAACAAGGCATGCTGGGATGTGTAGTTCCACAGCAGATGGAGGGCCGAAGGTTCCCCATCCCTGCTGTACATAGACACAACTAGGATGTATAACACTGATCCAGCCAGGTGTGTATACCACAGCCTGTACAATAAAGAACTAGGGCCCTTATTCAGATCTGATCGCAGTACAAATTTGTTCTCAAAATGGGCAAAACCATGTGCACTGCAGGGGGGGGGGGGCAGATGTAACATGTATAGACAGTTAGATTTGTGCGAGTTATTTTGTTTCTGTGCAGGGTAAATACTGGCGCCATCATTTTTACACTGCAATTTAGAGTTTCAACACACCCCACCCAAATTTAACTCTCTCTGCACATGTTACATCTGCCCCACCTGCAGTGCACATGGATTTGCCCATGTTGAGAACAAAGGTGTACTGCGATCAGATCTGTATAAGGGCCTAGGTGTGTATACAAATGCCTGTATGCTAATACAGATAGTGCATACACCATGCCAGTGCACAATAGCGTTACCTGTGCAATGATACAGCTTTCTAGCTTGTGCAATGTCTCCAGCACTGAGTCGTGTTCTCTGTCCGATTGATGGTTTCACTCCATTGACTTCATATTGTGGTAGGATTGTGTCTAGGAAAATCCCTCTGTAACAAATACAGCGAGGAGGGAAACATTAGTCATACATGGACTTTTTGCTTTGTTCGTGTCATTCAGAAAGATACCCAAATACCCAGCCAGCTTTTCATTCTACCTTCTTCATGTGCATTTCAGCCATGTCTTTATATAAAGAGACAGTGTTGTTCCTTAGACACCGACAGTATGACCATGATAAAAGCTTTAACATTGTCTGTACACTCAATTAAGATTACATTTACCCAGGTTTTCTGGATAATTGCAAAAGGTTAATAAACAAACAAACAAACAAAAAATCAACAATCATCTGCACGACAAATATAAACTTCTGCGGTGTTGTAATATAGATCATGCAAAAAAAAGTTAACACTCCCTGTTGCTTGCTGGCCAAAAGTCCTGAAAGTCTTCTTGCAATATACACTATAATTTTACAGAGAAAATCCCCTCACCACCATACACAGAAGAAGCTTCTTTTATACAATCCTCACCTGGAAAAAGTATTGCGAGCATAGTGCATGATGCTGTCAAAGTCATAGATCTCTCCTAGAGATTCCACCTCTTCTGGCTCCATTTTCAGGAAGTTATACTCCTGTCCTGAGGAAATAACAGTCAATCAGATAGAACCGCAGTCTATGATTATCCTAAAAGATTCCTAACTGCCAATCAGAAACAAGGAAATTGCTGGCACCACACCTGAGGAGTCTGGCGTGTCCATATTCTATTGCTTTTGTTTTACTACCTACCCTTATAATAGAAATGAACGGTTTTCATGGAAAGTCTACACTATGCTTATAATAATAATAATAATAATAATAAAAACACATCTGACATCATAAAATATAGTTCCTACAGCCCCAGCCCACCAAGAACCCGGTTGGATCTTCTCCCCTTCTCAAGTACCCGGCTGAATGTTTTCCCGAATGATGGACACGTGGTCGTCCCGATCTGGCCTTGTGTGTTCATGCCAGAATCCTATGACATGACCCAGCTCATGAACAACAATCCCAAATTTGTCACAGTTCTTTCCAATGGAGATAGCTTGGGGGCCTCCTCCACGTCGGCCCACATAGGAGCAGCATCTGGATAGGAGAAGACAACAAATAACATGGAATATCTCAAATTGTAGAGGCCCATCCCAAACAAGTTCAGCTTTTGAAGTGTATTGGTACATTACCCGCAAGGTCGGTAAGTGAACACTATATAGCTGTCCTCGTCGGTCCTCTCCAGGAAGGTGACACACGTGTGCTTTTCCCAATGACGCATTGCTTGGCGGAATATGGCTTTCTGACTGCCTGTGACGTAGGCAGGCAAAGATCAGGAGACAGACAGAAGGTGAGAAGATCATAAAGAAGGAAAATCATTGACCATAAAATGAGGAGAGCATATACAGTACATATGGGAATGGGAGGGGGAGCTGTAGCAAAGCTTGGAGAGAAATAAAGTAGATACAGTTCTCTCTCTATCTCTCCAGGCACCTTCTGTTATTTTACTGGATGCGTAAAGTACCAACCAGTGGGGCAGATGTATTAAGCTTGGTGAAGAGGTAGTGGAAGGTGATAACACGCCAATCAACTTTTAACTGTCATTTTTCAAACAGCTGATTGGCTGGTGCATTATCACCTTTGACCAGGCTTAATCCATCTGTCCCAAGGCAGTACAAGGATGGGGATAATCAGAAGGCAGAGGTAGGACAGAACAGAGCACAGGGAACATGATAATATGTACAGTAAGTAGAAATAGCGAAGGACACTAGGGGGGTATATTTGCTAAGCTTTTATAAGTGATGCTGCCCACCAATCAGGACTCTAGAGATTATTTTCTTGATGGAGATAAATACATAAATGTTATGTACTATCTGATTGGTTGTATGGGCAACATCTCCCACGCAGCTTAATAAATAAGCTCCGTGGGATGTTCTTGGAATTAAAATAGAGATACAATAGGAGGCAATACAGTAAAAGGAGACCCAATACCAAAGAGAAATCTGAATGTACAGAAAAATATAATACAGCTAGATTGTTCTCCAGGGATAATCTCCAACTTGGTCCCCTGGACAATGAAACAACTTTGTTCTCTTCCTTTATCCCAAATTATCCCACCGCTCACCAGTGAAGTTTCCACTGACGACATAAGGAATGATCCCATTAGGCCACACTCGCTCCGGTCGAGAGGTAGCAGCTCGTCTTCCACGAGAGACCCTTCTGTCTGTCCTTCCACGTCTGCCGGCCTTTGATGAGCCATTCCTAGCAGCACGGAAAACTGGGGAAAGGAAGCGGATACTAAACATGGACATCGAAAAACAGACACAACAACAGCAGCCACCAGAAAGAGAGAAGATAGTGAAGTGGATAGGGGACATAGTATGGGGTTTAGGAGAAATTGGTGGGGGGATGGACACGAAAATAAAAGAGGATTTAGGAGTCTTTAAAAGCAGGAGATAGAGGACGAGGGGGATACCGGCTCATAGGGGGACAATTAAAGATGCTGGACCTAAAAGACTACAACACAGAATTCTTGTACATGTGACAATTCTGGGGACTGACTTATCTAGTACTGGGTAGGAACCCCCTATCCCTTGAATCAACCTGAAATCATTGTGGCATGGATTCAGCAAGGTCCTGTAAACATTCTATAGAGATCCTGGCTCAAAGTAACAAAACAGCATCACTTTGTACACTGCACTCACTCTCTCTAGGGTCTACCGCTCCTGACCATGTAAACCTATGTGATTCTCGCATGAGATTTGAACTTTTTAGTTCAAACTGCACTGTGTTTATTTTGCCTTGTGATGCGCGTTCCCGTGTAGTCCATATCACAAGGCAAAATAGTAGGTGCAAGCATGTTTGTACTACATTGCATCGTGTCTAGTTCATATAGCACTCTGTATAGGGAATCGCATGCGATATGTTCTTTACAGATTTAGATTACATATTGTAGTCTAGTCCAAATCCTATGTAGATCAAATAGCACAGTGTATAAAGTGCAAATCGCATAGCTATGGAGTCTAAATTGCATAGCACACTGTGTGTGGGCACTATTACTGTATAACACACAGCCCTACATCATTTAAACCAGGGGTGGGGAACCTCAGGCCCGGGGGCAGGGCCGGTGCAAGCCCTGTTACCGCCCCAGGCGACCTGCAGCCCCTGCGCCCCCCCGCGCCGCTCCGACCCAGTCCACAGGGGAGGCACACGGGGGGAGGGGGGGTTGACAGCAGGCACCACCTGCGGATTACAGGGGGGTGGGTGCACGCCTCTCTGCAGCTGACTGGGGGGGGGGGGCAGCGGGCGCCTGCAGTGGATTGCTGCGGTCTAGCAGGGAAGGGGGGTACAGTGGCACCACTGATTGCCAACTAACTCCCGGGGGGGGGGGGGCAGCGGGCTTAACACTGCAGGCAGAAAGGGGGAGCGGGCGCCTGCAGCAGATCGCTGCCGTCTAGCAGGGAAGGGGGTGCAGTGGTGCCGCTGATTGGCAACTAGCTCCTGGGGAGGCAGCGGGCTTAACACTGCAGGCAGGGGGGGCGAGGGCGGGGACGTACGGCTCACCTGCTCCCTGCTAGTACGAACTCCTGGTCACGTGCTGTACAAGGCAGCGCAGAGCTTTCTTCTTCCTGCTCTCCTGCAGCTCTTTACCGCCCTCTAGTGGCCGGCGCCCTAGGCAAATGCCTAAAGCTGCCTAGTGGTGGCGCCGGCCCTGCCCAGGGGCTGTATGTGGCCCCCGTAGCCGGTCTGAGTGGCCCGTCCACCTGCCTGGCAGCTTTGCCAGGAGTAAAGTAAAGTACAGGGGAAATCTCGTGTGAGGTTGGTAGGTTCTCGTGAAATTGCTCTTTATCAACAGCAGCCGGAGACTGTCAGTGCTATTCAGCGGCAGCCGCCGGAGCGTGGGGCCTCAGCAGCAGGACAATTTGTAAGATAATTTTTTACATATTGTCCCCGAAGGATTTTTTCCCCATACAAATGGCCCTAGGCACAAAAAAGGTTCCCCACCCCTGATTTAAACCACTGAAAATTGAAATGTTTATTTAAGGAAAAATTTGGCAATTGTAGTGTCCGCTCAACATCCATTTCAACAACAGTAAGGGGTCTATGTACTAATACTGGGATAGGTAGTGGGAGAAAGACTACAAAGCTATCCACTCCCAACTGTTATTTTTCAAATGCAGCCTGTAACGTGGTAGTTCTGGCTGGTACTTTCTCTCTCTCTCCAAGACATATTGGGGAGATGTCTCAAGCCTGGTGAAGTGATAAAGTGGAATGTGATAACGCACCAGTCAATCAACTCCCAACTGTCATTTTTCAAACACAGCTTATTGGCTATTACGATATCACCTTCCACTTTATCACTTCTCCAGGCTTATTACATCTGCCCCAAAGTCCCAAAATATTTTTTATTACTGATCAAAAGGACATGTAGTACTTCCAGATTTGATCACAGGTCTAAAGCCATGTACACACGGCAGCTATAGGGGCTGATATCGCTGGGAATATGGTCGCTGGCGACCATATTGCCAGTGATGGGAGTGTGCCCCGGCGATAAATCGCCGGGTGCGCGCTCCCGTTTTCAGCCCCGTTCTAATCGCTGATACCGACGGCAGAGGTTTCTTTTCATCAGCGACCATCTCTGGTTGCTGATGAAAAGGGGGCAATATATGGCCCCCCGTGTGTACGCACCTTAATTCAGATAACTAGCCGAGGGGAAGCGTAATCAATTATGTGTGTTTTCTGCAGGCTTCGATCAGATACATTTCTCTTAAAGGTGCCCATACACAAAGGTACAATTATTGTATACAATTTGGACTAGATCGCATCGCATCTCATAGGTTTTGGAATGCAATGAGATGAGATCTAGAACAAAAACTGTGTGCAGCACATACCATTTCAGCTGTGCAATGAGATGATTGCTGGGAGCGCACATCTCATTGCACCGAGCAGTTGTACCATGTATGGGCACCTTAAGAAACTGGGGACAGTAACACGTGATGCAACTGCAAAACTTCTAAAAATCTATGGGGTTGATCCCATCAACCCCAAAGGTTTAGAGGTACCGTTTTAACGCTGAAAATGGCACCCAAATTAACCCTAACTCGCACCCTTCGCAGGGTCGAATTTGCTAAGAATTGCTCATACCCCTGCAAGCATTTTTCAGCAAATTCAGCCCACTGTAAAGTGCGCCTGGTGTTGTGATGATTCGCAAACACCGGGCGCATCCGCAGCCTTCGGGTGTAATAGTATCGATCCCTATATATGAGATTTTCCCCACATTCAGTGCAATACCACTGGAATAACCATCCAGTGATGTCACAACACACGGCAATATGATGTACAGATACTATATAGATAATACAGGGAGGATTCAATTATCCACAAGAATGTAAGAGAAAATTCATCAAACTAAATATATATAAATATATATAGGAATTGAAATATTTTTTTCCCCCAATAACTTTGTGGTCTATAGCATGGCCCTCCCGCTGTTGTTGAACTACATGTCCCAGCATACCCTACTAGACTTTTGTTATTTGGCCATGCTAAATCTGTAGCAGGGCATGCTGGGATGACGTCTAAGAACCAATTGGCAACATTTATCATATGCAAAGTGTTATATATAGCTAAAACTATAAATAGGCCAGTGTTGCACACCTCTACAATCTTAAAGGAGGCACAATAATCAAATCTGCATATGGTCGTAGATACACGCCTTACTATTAGAGGTAAACAACCTCTACTATGAAATGGGGAAATAAATCTGCCACTATTGCCTCTACATGTGCTGGGAAATTCACAGGAACAAAAGGCTACTTTATATTGGTGTAGCCAGTTCTTCAAATCCTCTGCCTTTGGAACCCAAGTTGTAGATTGTTGTTGAATAAAAGAGGACACACCGGCAATAATGTTATTGGACATCCTTCAGGGATGGATTGATACCACAACCCCACAAATCCCTCTATTTTTGACTAAACTCCACTTGTTTTTATTCCGTATGGACTGGATAGAGGCTACTGTTGATAGAGGCAAATCTGTGGATTTTTATTTTATTTTATGGGAACCTTATATACCTACTCTCCCGTCCCTCTTACCACAAGACAAATGATCCATGCTAGCTTAATAACCACTACATTGTATCTAACCAGAATGAGAATGTGATTGTAATATTCACTGCCTCTCCTTAAATCAGGGGTGAGGAACCTTTTTTGTGCCAAGGGCCGTTTGAATGGGGAAAAAAAATCCTTCGGGGGCCATATGTAAAAATTTCTCTTACAAATTGTCCTGCTGCAGCCGTCCCACGCTCCGGCGGCTGCCACTGAATAGGACTGACAGTCTCCGGCTGCTGTTAATTAAGAGGAATCTCACAAGAACTACCAACTTCTTGCGAGAATTCCCCTGTACTTGACTCCTGGCAAAGGGTGGGAGGGCCACCCAAACCGGCTACGGGGGCCGCATACGGCCCCAGGGCCTGAGGTTCCCCACCCCTGCCTTAAAGTAACCTTTAAGTGTCTTATATGATGGCTGGACAAATACAATTTAATATGTTCTATGTTTATTTGAACTTTATATTCTATACGACAATATGTTTGTTGTGTAACATATATACGTCTCAATAAAAAATAAAAAAATAAAAATGTATGTTATTTGACGTATTTAGGATATACACCTCCACACGTTAGAAGCATGGCTTCAGAGTTCGCCAAAATCCTGCTCAGCCTCATCTTTAACAAGCTGACAGTCGTCGCCACATCTGCAAGCTATCATTTGGGCTGCTGACCCAGACGTTGCTGTAGGATCAGATGGGTGAATGTATCCCAATCTGGGCTGGTCTTCCTCACAACCTTCCCCAGGCTAGCAGCCAACTTCGCCACTCTCTGTGTCAGTGCCATGTCAGCGCACTTCGAGCAAGAATTTCCCTAGTGCATGCAAGTGATCAGGGAAGTAATCCGTAGTAGGTACATACAGTACAATTAACAAGGCTATATTACATCATACAGATCGCAAGAACACCAAGAAACTTGCACTTTATCTTTAGCACTTAAGGAGAATGTATAAAAGAGGTTTCTTGCTTTAATGAAAACAATTATATATGTTTAATCAGCAAGGCCAAAACTTGTCACTGCCAAGTACAAGGACGTCTCTGGCCGTCACCGTGTGTATGTGAAGATGTCGTCACTTCATTTTATACTGCTGATGAAGCAAACACCACATGATGCACATTGTTTGTGTACTTCCCTGTCATCGCGCCATGACCTTACTTATCAGGACAAGATTGATAATGACAGAACACTCTGTACAGACATGCAGAACCCCTGCAACACTCTCCTGCTGAATTCTCACCAATCGGTCGTTTCCCCTACTGTATAGGTGAGGGAAAGGATTCCAGTAAGAGTTCAGAGGGGGCAGCCATTTTGTGCGCTGAAACTATCAAATTCACGGCTTAGCAATGGTAACCGTTTCTATTGTATTGAAGGGCTGAATTGTAAAATGACTGTAGTTCAGCCCATAAAATAAGTCCACTCTGTGCAGGCTACATACACACTCTAAGGAGTTTAGTAGACAAGCTGTCACTTGTTTTGCTCTCAGCAAAAGCAGAAATTACCTCATTGTGTTAGGTAAGAGATAACTCTCCATCTGGGAAAGGAAACTTTTCCAACCTACGGTAATACGCTCACAACATGCGCCCCTTGGGTTGGCTCGGCTGGGCGTAGTCTGAGCATTGGTCTCATCAGCAGAGCTGTCCTTTACGGATTTAAAAATTGCACATTATGCATATGGTTTTTACTAAACCAGAAGTGGTGGGATGTATTACATTCAAAATGCAATGCTTGATACATTACACCCACATAGCATTGTCCAGGCTGTTATTACACATGGAAAACAACCACTGGTTAGGAAGCAGTTTGCTGACCAACTCCAAATCACATTTATGTGATGGCAATACAAGAAAACAAATATAAAAGTATACTAAGACAAATACTACTGTATGGAACCCCAAAACACCATTGCAGTACCAGATATGACCACTAGGCTCATGAGAGCTTTTCCATTCTATTCTAACCAGATGAATTTAAAAGGACTATGGGGTAATTTCCTAAAGAGTCTAAAAGTGAAAAGTGGGGCAGCTGTTGGCCATAACAACCAATCATGTTCTAATAAAAATTTACCCCCACCCCCTCCCCCCCCCCCGATACCTGTGCAGGATGCATAGCCCGATGTGTAAATTCCGCAGGTATGCATGGAATGCATACACTTAAACTTTCATGCACCAGCTGACAAAGTAAATGTGGGCTGAAAGCCATGAAGCCACGGGCTTGTCCTGACAAAATGCACCATTTGCAGACATTGCAAACATCATTTCAGTTTGTGGGATTATAGGGGTGAGTGGGCTGCTGGAGTGTACAGTATCATTCATTCCTGCAGATGCCATCCTAATACTAGATCTGGTTATATTCTCTCTCTCTCTCTCTGGTATCTTCTCTCATGTCGGCGCCACTTGAGGAAAGCTGGTCTCTGATGATTTTGCAAAGTACACACTTCTGCCTGTCAGCTGCATCCTCTGTACATCTTCTCTATAATAAACCACAATTAAATGATAATCCTGCACGTTGTTGGACTCCCCACTTAACCTTATCATTTTATGCTGACAACTGTAAAGCTGGGCTTTTTCCTGTAGTCTAGATTAGCTAGCAATGGCTTGCCAGCTGCTGCGTGTAGAGCTGCAAGTCACGGCATGCGGAGAATATTAGGGACATATGTATGACACAGTTCTCTTCCCTATCCGGGCTCCTGCTTCATTGCAGAGCAGGACGCTTTAGCACCTGTACTAAGTGGGTGAGCACATGGGCAGCCCCCTTCCCAAAACCCCAGCATGCTTGGTAAGACCTCAGGTAAGAGCGCAGCACTGGTCACATTATACATTGCTGCAAGGGGAATGTGAACTTTGTTCATGACTAATTATACTTGTTAGACTCCAGTACTGGCCCCCCTTTCTGCCTGGGCCCAGGACATAGATGAGATACAAGACTATGATCCACTCTCCCAGGAGTCTGCTAGATCCCTACAAAATATATCACACCAAAGCTCAGGTTAGCATTACTGCCTCACAGCCCTGAGGTCTTGGGTTTCCGACCAAGTCCCTAAATGTGTAAAGTTGAAGGTTTTCCCTGTGTGGGTACATTGTCCCCTTGGGTACCCTCCAGGTACTCCAATTTCCCTTCCTCCCACATTGCACATACGCACAGGATGTTACTGTAAGCTCCACTAGCGCCCAGATTGATTGATTGGTCAGTATTTTATGTAATGCGCTGCAGAATATGTATGTGTTATATATAAATAACTGGAAACAAAAATAGAACCAGAAGTATCAGTTTGGTTGTACAAAATAGAAAATAAATGATAAGAGACCTTGATACATTCTCACGCAAATCTAACAGGACAAATGAACAACAGAGGTCACTGGCGTAAGTAGGAATACTCTGCGGTTTATTGACGGATTGTGTTTATGCACAATATGTAAAAGGGCAATGGTTTTACATGGCTGGGTCTTGCTAGTAAAAGGCATTGGCCATATAAATATTGGGCTTTGTAAACAAACCTCTATCGAAAAACTGTCAGGTGGCACTCAAAGGGTTAAATGCATAGGGTCATCCCAGATTAATACTACTATAGGCACAGGCCATAACCATCCGTCCCCCCCACCCCCCCCCCCCCCCCACCCCCACCGCCACCGCCTGGTCAATCTGTTTAAAATCTGCTCTGACTCACTATTCATTGCAATACACAGACTCTACACTCCAGTTATACATCTGTGCACGGTGTTCCTCATATGCCTAGTACACTAGAGCAACATCTACCACAGTCAGGCTTAAACAGAAGCCAATTACCTCAGACTGACATTAACACTTGTCATGGACATACCCCAGTGACTGTGAATGGGGATGTGTGGGGCCTAAATCAACAGCGATTCTACAGTTCTCTGGCTTTTCAGATGTGTGTATACGTTTGATGCTTCATCTGTGCAGGGTCCTGCTGTCTGCACACAGAGGCAGGGAACACAGGAGTTCATGTATAGTACTAACCCATTGGATCACATTAGAATAAAGACATTTCGGGCCAAATGTAATAGTGTGCGAGAATTAGAAAGTGAGAGATTCTGGCCGAGTTTTCCAATTCTGTAAAAGCGGCAGTCATTTACACTGAAAAGCCAGTTTGATTTTGCCATGTAGTTGATTGCCCCTTTAAACAATTTATGAATAAATAAAAATTGGGGAAAATTCTCCTAGAATCTCTCACTTTTTGAGTCTCACACACTATTACATTTGGCCCTTCATTGCTATTGTTGTACTAGCTAGGGAATTTGTCAAAATAGGTGTGTGTGTGTGTGTGTTTCCACACCAGTGCTCACTACCCTATGGGGCACTGAGCACTTTTGTGCAAGATGAAGTCGCAGTTTGGTGCGGCAGTCCAGTTGCGGAACTTGTGAGTGGTTGGCCCAGGGTCAAAAATATAATTTTGGGCCCCTCCTCAACTCCAATCCAAGTGCACAATATGCCATTCAGCATTGGGTGGCAGCAGTGGGCCCCTTAGTCCCCAGGGACCCCGGTGCAATGCACTCGCTGCAACAGTGGTAGTTCTGCCCCCGCAGCAGGCTGCATACAGGTTTGCCCGTGTCGAAGACTTGTCAGCAACCGAAATCCCCCCATAGGCCTGCATTTGTATCTCGGTAATTGCAGGGTTGCCGACTTTGATATTAACCTCTCCGGGAGAAGCCCGGAGAGGCAATACGTCAGAGGAGGCAGGGGCAAGGCTGACATCATTTGGCCCCACCTCCCCATGCCATAAAACCTTGATTCGCGGGCCGTGGTGAGGGGCGGAGCTTAGATGCCGCTCTCGTGTAATTTATTTGCCCCGCCCCCTCTCCGCGGACCCATGATTTGCAGTAATTGAATCAGCGGGGAAGGTGGAAGCGGGGCTCTGGCCAGCAAGCGGAAGACTTAACCACCTTCCTGAAGGCCCGGGAGGCAGACCCGATTTTCGGGAGCCTTCCGGCCATTCCAGGGGGGTAGGCAAGACTGAGTAATTGTAATTACTTATATTGGTACTTGTGTAGTTTCACAGTAGTAGTTCCGTCGTCAGCATAGCGTCCCTGTCAGAATCAGCGTAGTGTTCCCACGGCCAGTGTAGTCAGTCAGCGTCCAGCATAGTCAGTCAGAAGTAGCGTAGTGTTCCCGCGGCCCCTTAGCGTCGCCAGTGTCCCTGTCAAAGCCAGTGTAGTGTTTCCGCGGCCAGCATAGTCAGTCAGCAGTACATTGTATCAGTTATGGCTGCCGACAAATTAAGTATATTTAACCTGCCGCAGACGCAGGAGGAATCAGTGAATTTCTTACAGCCTCACCAGTATCACTTTTTGTGAGCGTCATCTCTTAATTTCGAAGAAAACCACTGTGCTGTATAATAATAACCTTCTGCTCCGTGGATTTAATGTCACAGCCCCAAAGCCGGATTGGCGGTCTGGGCAAAATAATGGAGTAGGACGAGAGTCCGGTATTATTTTGTGGATCCGGAGACTGGGGTTCATACCCAAAACATAGAACGCCTGTGGGGATCTTGCAAGTGGCGTAATAAAAGGCAAAGGGGCACTGCATGCCAAAATCTGGACTCATATCTTCAGGAATTTATTTTGTACAAAACTCTCACATACTATCCACATCAGCCCGAAGCATGGCGAGCCCCGCAAGGGGACGCGTTCTGCATCCTTCCAGCTTGTTCATACCCCCACTATCCACGTCGGCATACAGTTGATTTGATAAAGTGTGGTGAGCGCAGCAAGCCCGGCAAGGGGATGCGGAATACATGTAAAGTTATCCGCGTGCGCTCGCCACGCTTCAGGCTCAGTGGCTCGCTGCGCTCACCAAACTTTATAAAATCAACTCCATGCCGACGTGGATAGTGGGGGTATGAACAAGTCGGCAGGACGCGTAACGTGTGCGCTCGCCACGCTTCGGGCTGGCGTGGATAGTGAGGGTTTCAAATAGAGGCATTTGCCAGTATGTAACATGGAGCACTGGCAAATGCCTCCTTTATTGTGCAGGAGACGCACGTGCTACCAAACCCCTAACCCTGTCAGCAGGGTTGCCGTACCCTGCCGCAATACTTATTGTCTCAGACAGACGGAGTGCCTCTCTGCTGGCGCCTGCATGATCCCCTCTACGCCGGCGCTGTGCGAGAGGCGCTCACTAGGCTCGCCAGAGATGCCGGGGACAGAGCTGCTTCTCCTGGGGACAGTACGGTGACTACGCTAGGCAGCCATTGGGCTACGCTGACAACATAGCACAGGCTGCTGCTGTGAAACTACACAAGTACCCTTATATTTTATGTGTCCAAAGCCCTGAATCAACAACAAGACAGGAGGATGAATTCGGGAACGCCTATGGAAGTATAAGGTGATAAAGCAATTGTGGAAAGACTAGTAAACAGTTAAAAAGTATTAAGAAACGTAGAAATGGAAGAAAGCCAGCCATAAATAGAGGAATGTGGTTTCTGCAGAGACTGAGTGGGGTGAAAGGCAGATAAAGGCAACGTGTGGGATTAACATCCCAGGAACTGCATATTGAGATTCAGCTGGCTTCCAGCTAGAGTGTAATAAATACATATAGGGCTGACATGCCTCTAATCTGCGCTACACACCGCGTGCCTCTTCCAGCCGCTGGAGAACACATCCTGCAATCCCTGCACCGATGGCGTCATACAACCATCAAATGAGGGGAGTCACAGTCATAACATATTATGGTTTAGAATGTTGTGAAAAGAGGCGAGATAGGAGCCAGAATATTATGACTTAATACCCACTAATTCTGCGTATCAATGCTCCATAAGATTACTGTTTTTCTACATGTTAAGAGGCTTTCTATTCTACTTTGTTCCGTTGCAATGCTATTTAAGAGTATGGTACTTTAGGGAGAAGAGATTTGGATGAAGTTTTGTATGGATTTAATAAATCTGCTTGAAAAACCAAACAGGCTGATCTTGCTACTAGACTTCAGGTGAGAGTGGTCTCTGTATGGATCAGGAGATTATCATCCCCACTGGCGCCAGCAGTTCCCCCACATATAATAGCCGGCAGACTTTTCTATGGCCGCAGGCTGCGCTAAAGTGTTGTCCACAAAGCAGTCTGGAGGGTCTTGTCCAATCAGCTGGATCGGCATTGTTCTTAAAGCCTGTTAACTGGTCTGTAAACGTCTTCAGACTTTCATGCCTGGAGTAACAACATTGTCCAGCACGAATAGGGGAGAATAGTGCCGAGCTAGGGCATTGGGCCCCTGCAGTTCTGCTGTGTGTGGGGGATGAAGGTCTATTGACAAATCTTATTTTTTACCCCTAGCCAGGATTATACGTGGGGCTTAGAACAAGAAGTGCTCTATTCTTTTCTAAAAAAATAAAATAAACTTTCCTAAAGGTTCCGCTGGTAATGTAACTGCCGACATGTCTCACTGTAGTGGGTCAGTAATGAAGGAGAACGAGAGGGTACCCTGCTCTTCTTCCTTGTGCACAGATGTTTTTGTGGCAGATTATTTTTGGTCTGAATCAAAATTAATGGTATGCAGATGACAGGTCGGCAAAAAAAAAATCTACACCATATGGTCACCGTACGGTCGACATGGTCAAAAGGTTGACAAGGTTTTGGGGAATTTATTTAGAATTTAACTTTTTTATACTTTGCCATCCACGTGGAATTTGATTGGGAATAGTGGCGAGCACAGTAAGACACTGAGCTACATGACACTAATTTTGGGGTCCAAGTGAAAAAAACAAAATAAAACCAGACAACCAAACAAAAATAAAAAAACACAAAAAGAAAATAATACAACATGAAAAGATCAGGTCACCCTTTTCATGTATTGACAATTGTACAGTCTCCTAGAGATGAGAGACGCTGCTGCAGACTTTGAGGGCAGGGCACTCACAAACGAGGAGGCGGGGCTAAGAATGAAACCATGCATGTAATTTAGTCGCAGCCACTCCATACAAAGCGGGGATTACCTTCTTAACCTCCCATCCTGCCCAAAGCACGAGAAATGCTTGAGATGCGGAGATCCGCCTATGCTTCTGGGGGTTGTGGAACTGAACTGTCCTGATTCTGGCAGAGCCCCTTATTAACTGCCACTCCTACTACAGCAAGGCCACGCCCACTTTTTGGACAGCTTTATAAGATGTTGGGAGGTAGGCATTAATTCAGTCAGAACTAACCACTATGCCGGCACACGGACCCTAGTTTTTATGGGTTATGGTATTTTAGATCTACAATGTCTAGGTCGACAGGGTCAAACGGTCAAGATGAGTTTTTCCTTTTTTTTTTGTGTCTATGTCGACATAGGTCACGCCGTAGTGGATGGTAGGGCATGAAATACCGCCTGTCGGCACAAAATAAAAAAACTGAAAAAAAAAAAAAAACTCATGTCGATCTTTTGACCCTGACGACCAATAGTGGTCGACATAGAGTCAAATCTATCATGAGTCCGGATAACGTTTTTATACTTTCAGACAAAATCAAAAGGATACCCATTACTTATCCTAGTCAAGGAGCGTTACCTCACAGCAAGTGTCATACAAATCCCAAACCCAGGACCCCTCTTTAATCCCAGTCGCTCACAGAGAAACACTCCACCAGGTCCATCCCCGGGCCTGCACATCAATAATTCTGAACATAACAAGAAAGATTTATATCTTGGACTGACGTGGAATGGTATTCTTACTTCGTGTATTCAATAACACCAGTGCAAAGATCCACACAACAAATCTATTGCCTGCCACTCACTGCTAACACAGAAATCAGATAGAAGATATTGCATTGCAGTTCAGCAAAACAGGAAGCCTACAAGAACAACAGGATGAGAGACCGGGGAGGTCAGCGCACTAGAGTAATAGATGGTATATACAGTAGGAAACTCAGGTTGTAGGTGAGCAAGATAAACACAGGAAGGGAGAGATGGGAAAATGTGGACAATATTCCATATTACAGAACAGAGAACCAGGGCTGGGAGTACAAGGGAGGAATTTGGAGCTTGCAAAACATAAAACACATGTAGATATTATACAAGTTATTATGTAACAAGCACAAAACGTAACCGTCCCCGTACTGAGAAATCCTACATAACATTGTTCTCATTGTGGGGTAGATGTATGAAGCAGTGATAAGAGAGGAGAAGTGAGCCAGAGGAGAAGTGGCCCATGGCAATCAATCAGCACTGAAGTAGAATCTATAATTTGCATAATATAAAATTATACAATGCAGCTGATTGTATAATTTTATATTATGCAAATTATAGATGCTACTTCAGTGCTGATTGGTTGCCATGGCACACTTCTCCGTTATCACTGCTTCATAAATCTACCTGAGAGAGAGACAGAGTATTGTACCTAGAGAGAAAAGTATGTTCCAAAGTGACAGCTGCAGTGTAATGCATACCACACAGGACAGATCTATACATTTTGTTACAAATCACCTGAAGATATCGTTCTGTTCCTTAAGTTCACAATCCGATCTATCTTGAAGTTGGCCAAGTCCTCTTCATCCAGGGCAATATCGCCCCAGAAAGCAGCTAGAATGGAAGAAAGATGCAAATTAGAAAGCAAGTCTGAAAAGCAGCAGGAAAAAATAAAATCACTGGCCAAAAGTGCCAGCCTCTGTGGCGGGATGCCGCCTGAACTAAGGAAGTGTTTTTTTTTTTTGTAAAGGGGCAATTATTTACTAGAGAAAACCATGCCCTGTAAGAGGCCGGCATCCCACACGGCCGCCACCGAACACAGTGGCTGTTAAATGTGCCCACACATTCCAAATGTATTAACTTCAACAGAAATTGTATAATGTGCCTGGGCCCTGCACACAACATACAGTAGAGCCATCCGTAGGGCAAACCGGACGTGCTTTCACTCTACGCATGTGTCTTTGCCAAGCATATGCCACTAACGGAACGCATATTCACCTGTAACAAGGTATGATAGCATTCTCACACATGTGCTGTGTAGTGCTGTGTAGTGGGACAAGGGAATACACAACCCTGGATCTTTGGCTCTTAGTATTGGGTAGATGCTCCCTGGTGATGATAACTAGCAGGAAACCAGATGTGCACAGGAGAACCGGACAATGCGTACAGATCTGCATATGGATGCAAATAGGAATTCTTAAGGGAGATCCAATTGGCATGTAAAAATACAGACTTTTCGGGATATGGGTAAAACCTAGAACCGGACAGGCTCCTTTCACTGCTCGGTCATTCCGGAGCTTGTAGTGTTCGGTCTGGTTGGTGCCGGTGTCGCATATCGTGAGGCAGAGACTAAAGCCTCCCTGTATGGTCCGGGCATGTAGTAAAAACTGTAATGGTCTGAACGGACACAAAAAATAATTAAATAAAATAAAATTCCCTACTGAAACCACACAGGTTCCGCTACATTTATGCGATTTCTCTGGTCGCAGCCCCACTTCTGCTCATCTGAGACAATTATCCATGGTAATTTACCACGTGTAATTGGACCCCCTTTATTTTACTTGCAATACGAGAGCCCAAAACACCCCATGTGCATTTATCAGGTCCTATGTTACTTAAAACCCAGAAATATAGACGTCCATGGCCCCAATTTTCATACAATTCATAGGACTGTGTCTTAGGCCCAATTCAGACCTGCAAGTTATCGGAGCCCAGCGACCGGGTAAACACAGCTTCCGTGTACGGCTGCACACAGTGGGAAAAATCACACACACTATCGAACGATTTCCCCCCTGCTTGCAAGCACCAAGTAAGTCTGATGACATCAGCGGCCCTCCTTCCCAACAGCCAGGAAATGCCTGCGTTTCTGGAGCGCTCCCAGAAAATGCTTCCTTACCTCCCACAATCACCTGCAAGGTGTCAATCACTCTCCAAACTAGCCTTCGCTGGCTGTGTTCAGACGGATGTCTCATGCATGCGCGGTCTATAATTGCTCAGGCTTCGAACTTGCAGCCCAGCGAACAACTGAATCTGTGAAACCTTGTGTACTAAGGAATAGTCCTGGTTGCTTCTTAATAAGGCAAAAATGGGAGAACCCCCCTTTTTACCAATATTGGACACACTGCTGTATCAGATAAAAGTAACTGCAAACATTATACCTTCAAGAACACTATTGATAATGGTCATGGGAAAGACATTTGTTTGGACATAGTCCATAAAATAAAACACAAAATGACATACAATAATCACAAATGTACAACCTAGTTGTATCTTTATTTTATACTGTATACTATAGAACGTGTCCCTCTGTTCCCAGAAGAACATATTATAAATGCAAACTGCACAAGTATCAACACCTACCATGATGGGGATTCTAATAACCATGGAAACATTTGATCACCAAATACACGCCTCTCCCTCCTGATCCTACATTCTTCCCCCGATTGCCACTTCCGCTCCACCCCAGACTACTCTCACACGTGTTGAAGACTTTTCTTGTTCTGTCCTCAGTCCTCCTCCTTTGGAACTCAATCTCGATCCAAGTCAGATGCTCCCAATGTTGACAGCTTCAAATGTGGACTCAAAACATATGTCTACATCAAAGTCTACAATCCACCTACAGTATCATCACCCGGTGACATTCCCTTCTCCACAGTTCACCTATCAACTGCACGAACCTCCCCTTAACATGTACTCTCCCACAAGCAGGGCCCTCCACCCACATTGTTCCTCACTTGCACCAGTGCTCCTGGTCTCTTCCAGTGACTCTCGTTACTTGCCCTTTGATAGGTACAGGTCCAGTAAGTGCTGATTGGACTTCCCCCTCCAATGACTCACTCCCAATTGTCTGTTAAAAGAAAATGGATTCCCAAGCCCCCGTTCCATATTACGTCCTACATAATAGATCTGTTTTATTGCCCAATTATAGGTTTTTAATGTACCACTGACTTGTCTCTGTATATATGCCCTATACGGCACTGCAGAAACTTTGTGGCACCTTAAAAAAAAAAAAGAAACATACGCGCTGGCATCCTGTGATGTCAGTCACACACCCCCAACAGGCATCGGTGCGCCTGCGTTCCCATGGGAATGCCCAGCATTTTAATGGTGACGCCCATAAAATGCTGGGCATTCCCATGGTCCAGCGCCGTTCCTGCCCCTTGCTCCCCACAATAAACGGCTTGGCAAGTGTGTACGTACATGCGCAAACCCCCAACCATTGGTACAGGCCTAAATTCGACCCCGTCCGATCGTTGTAGTATCACAAACACACACATATTCTCTTTTGGGACCCTATCCTAATGAAAAGGAAACCCCCTTGTATCCAGTCAGCTTTTGGTTACCATTTACCAAGTACATTCTATAAAATGATAGGAATATGTTTGTAGAGGTTTCTCCTCCCCAATGAACACCAATTGCAAGCGGAACCAAACATTGCTTATGTACTAACATATAAAATTAAGCTGGGTACACATCTATACAATCCTTATTTTTTGCAACCGTTCGGCTGACCATACTCCCGTCGGACAGTCCACAAACAACAGCCGACACGCGCGTACACACCTGTACAATTTTACTTGCGACGTCTGATGTACTCCCGTCCAAACAGTCGCAAGAAAAAGATTGTACCACCGTACACACTGTCTCGATTTGGGCTATTGACACGTCATATGTGAGAAAAATTATCATAATGGGCTGGGTTAGGGCATAATTATAGCAGTCACCCTTTTACCTATGAAAAAAAAACGGCGTGGGGTCCCCCCCCACAGCCGTTACCAGCACCAGACTGAAAGAGCCGGGGCTGGTATTAAAAAAAAATCAGGAAACCCGACAAATAGGGCTTCGCTGATTTTTTAAAACCAGCCCCAGGCTCCAGATCCGGGGCTGGTTCCCAAAATACGGGGGACAAAATGACCAGGGGTCCCCCGTATTTTAAGTACCAGCCCCAGGCCAAACCAGCCAGCAGGGTAATGCCACAGCCGGGGGACACTTATTATATAAGGTCCCGCGGCCAAAGCATTCAGCCCTCTGACCGGTCAGCCTGGCCAGGGGTCCTGGGGGAGTGGGGACCCCCCCCAATAAAGGGGTCCCCCCCCCTCCAGGACTTACCTGACCAGGCTGAAGCCTGGTGCTGTCCCCGGTGGCCCTGTGCGGTGGCCACCGGGCTGATTCAGTGTAAAAAAAAAAAAAAATAGATGAAAAACCTATTGTCTTTTCCTGTGGAACTATGAGTCCCAGCAAGCCTCCCCGCATGCTGGGACTTGGAGAACCACAAGTCCCAGCATGCGGGGCATTAAAGGGCCCGCTGGCACTTGTAGTTCCACAGAAAAAAAATAGTTAAATAAATACACACTGACACATTAGAAAAATAAAAGTTTAATACATACATTACATTACACAAACACACTGATACTTACCTATCTTGATCCCGTAGGTAGGTCCCTGGGTCCGGTCCGGTGGCTTGGTTCCGGGGCTGGTCCGGGTCTGGGGCTCCAGGGCTGAAGAGTCCGGGGTCCTGGATCCGTAGTAATCCAAAGGGGTACCTGGGGAAGGAAATCCTACTCACCTACTCCAGTGGCGACCACCTCGGCATCTTCTGTTGAAGTAGCGCTGCTCCCGGCTGCAGTGGTACCCGCTCTGCCTCCGCTACCCCTTTGGATTACTACGGATCCAGGTCCCCTGACTCTTCAGCCCTGGACCCCCAGACCCGGACCCTGGGACCTACCTACGGGATCAAGATAGGTAAGTATCAGTGTGTTTGTGTAATGTACTGTATGTATTAAACTTTTATTTTTCTAATGTCTAGTGTGTATTTAACTATTTTTTTACTGTGGAACTACAAGACCCAGCGGGCCCTTTAATGCCCCGCAGGCTGGGACTTGTGGTTCTCCAAGTCCCAGCTTGCAGGGTAGGCTTGCTGGGACTCATAGTTCCACAGTTTAAAACAGGCATGTCCAACGTTGGCCCTCCAGATGTTGTGAAACTACACATCCCAGCATGCTTTGCCACAGTTTTGCTATTAGAAAATGCTAAAACTATTGCAAAGCATGCTGGGATGTGTAGTTTCAAAACATCTGGAGGGCCAACGTTGGACATGCCTGGTTTAAAACAATAGTTTATTCATCTATTTTTTACACTGAAATCAGCTCGATGCCCACCGCCCAGGGGCATCGAGGACAGCACCAGGCTTCAGCCTGGTCAGGTAAGTCCTGGAGAGGGGTGGGGACCCCTTAATTGGGGGGGTCCCCACTCCCCCAGGACCATAGGCGAATCTAGGGGGTGGTCCGGGGGTGCACAGGACCACCCATTAGTCCATTTTGTAGCTGAGAGATGAGGCTTTCCAATGAGCCCAGCCCCGTGTCTCTAGCCCCCTGGGAACCGGAGATACGACTAGGCAAAGCTGGAATGTTTTCCCTATAGGATAACATGGGACCCGCTAATTCCGACCCCCACCCAGTTCAACAGCTGCCAGTTCCCCCTTCCGCATCACTGAAGCTCGAGGTTGATCTCAGTCGAACCCAAATCGCTGGGCCTTCAATCTGATACCAGGCTGGATCCATATGGGTTAATTAGTTCCAGGGATATTGAGGTGAAACCGTTTTTGTTTCATTTCTTAAACGTAATTTCATGACGGTTTATGTTCTTTGAGGGCAGATTTCTCTGGAACCAAGCAGCCCAGTTTCATGGGACCAAAATCATTCGAAGCCAACTCAAAAGTTCTTCAATATGATACTGGTCTCATGTAAATGGGTCAGTTGGTTCCGAAGATATAGCTGGTTGGTTAAAGGGGGGTAGCGAGAGGGGAGTGGTTGTCTCTCCCCCCTCACACCAGAAAATGCAGGGACTAGGCTGGTGTATAAGGGGTCAGCCTGGGAATGTCCCTGCATGATCCTGGGACCATATTCCCGGGTAAATCCCTGCATTTTCTGTTGTGAAAGGGGTATTATTTCAAACAGCCGTGACCTGCAGTGCTCTGAACACAGCCGGGCAGCCCCCTGCTCTCTGCCCAGCTGTCAATGACTGTCACCCCGGCAGCTTCCACTCCAATTCTTCTTCCAGCTTTCACCTCAGCCCTTCCCCCCCCCCCCTTTAATCATGTGGTGCCGGCGCCCGGCGTGCTCCCCCGACGTCACGCACAACAACAGCGCGCACAATATTTCAAATGTCCACTCGGATAGAGGGGACACCAAGAGGGGAGTGGGAGCGTGCTCTGCGCTGCACTCTGCTCCTCTCCCCATAGAAGCAGCTGCACCGCTCTCCATCTATCCCTGCAGCAGCAGAAAAGGCTCATATAAATATTTACAGTAAGTGGCACTTTTGGGGACATTGCTTAAGGGACGCTACAAGTGGCGGTATGTGGGGGCATTACGCATAATGTGTGGCTTAATGTGTAAGGGGCATTATGGAGTGCAGCATCATGTGTAAGCGGCATTATGTGTGCTGCATCATGTGTAATGGGTACTATTTTGCGCGGAATCATGTGTAATGGGTACTATGGTGTGCGGCATCATGTGTAATGGGTACTATGGTGCCATCAAGCAAGAACCCTCTAGCAATGAGCACGTAGGTAAGCAGCACTTATGTGGCAAATATGTAATGGGCATTATGGTTATATAGTATGTAATGGGCATCATGATGTGTGGCACAATGTGTAATAGGCATTATGGTGTGTGGCACAATGTGTATGGCCATTATGGTGTGTGGCCTTATGTGTAATTGGCATTACGGCGTGTGGCTTTATGTGTAATTACGGAAGGTAAAAGGTATTACGGAGTTTGCTAAAATGTGTAATGAGCATTACTGTGTATGGTCTAAAGTGTAACACCACACCCCTTTTTGTGATGCCACGCCTCCTTTCCATGAGGCCACGCCCCATTTTTTGCACGCGGCTACGCCACGCAAAGGTCCCCCTGCTAATATGTCTGGATCTAGGACCACCATTACCATAATTCTAGATTCGCCTATGCCCAGGACCCCTGGCCAGGCTGACCGGTCAGAGGGCTGAATGCTTTGGCTGGGGGGACTTGTATAAAAAGTCTCCCCCCGGCTGTGGCATTACCCTGCTGGCTGGTTTGGCCTGTGGCTGGTTCTTAAAATACGGGGCACCCCTAGTCATTTTGTCCCCTGTATTTTGGGAACCAGCCCCGAACCTGGAGCCTCGGGCTGGTTTTAAAAAAAATCAGCGAAGCCCTATCTGTTTGGTTTCCTGATTTTTTAATACCAGCCCCAGCTCTTCAGCCTGGTGCTGGTTGCAGCCGTGGGGGGGGGACCCCACGTCGTTTTCTTTTAATGAGTAAAAGGGTGACTAAAATGTAGACGCCGTAACCCGTCTATATAGAAGTTTAGTCACCCTGACGGCTAACTAAAGTTCTATATAGACGGGTTAGCGTCAAAATTTTAGTCAGCCGGGAGGGTGCCTAAAGTTCTATATAGACGGGTTTGCGTCTAAATTTTAGGCACTCTACCGGATGACTAAAATTTTAGCTTAGTATGGCAAAGGACAGCGCTTCAGATAAGAGCTGTTCTTTGCGACCAGCATTAGTCACTGCACTTCTAGGTTTTGGCCCTGGGAGGCTGACTGGCATGGTGGAGGGGTTGGCAGGATCCAATTGGATCGCTCTCTGAGCACAATGTGGAAAGAAGCCCAAAGACTTCTATAGAACAACGTCAGCAAGAGTCCGGCACTACCAGGTTTATTACATATTTAGTTTTCAGCAAATTTATGAAATAAACATTGTCATTTAACAAAGGACTAGCGCATCATTTTAATTATCGTATTCGGATCGTATTAAAACATACTTGGCCCTTGATCACTACTGTAAAATTAGAAGATTGACATTATTCTGCAACACATTAGAACTGAATGTATTTTTTTTTTATTTTGTGTAATTTTCTTGGAATATCTCATTTCTGATTGGATTGGGATGAGCTCTGGATATATATTTCTATCTCCATTCCCATGCTACAAGCGGCACATAGACCCAGGCTCACACTACGCACTACCCGTAATAGTAATCACATTAGCACGGTGCTGGTGCACAGCAGAACAGACTGGGCTATGTGAACTGCAGACAGAGCGAGCTGTGTAAACGGACTCCCCTACAACAAACACACGGATTGTGCACCACCTACAGACACTGTACACATGGACAGTTCCTCTAATAAGGCTCACACAGTAACTAGCCCTTTAAACGTCTGGTGGACAGTGACAGCAGACACTCAGCACACAGAGAGATCCCGGCCTTCTAAGCACTGCAAACACTCCACACAGAAGAAGATATTTTAGGGTAGAAATCAGAAGTGTGATCCTGAATGTCTGTGTGGCAATATTCTATGTATAAAGGAACATCTCAATCAGGATAAAGTCATACGGTCGACAATAACACCCCAGTGTCCACAGTTATGAAGGTGGACAATCTTCGAATATTGACATGTGAATCGTTCACATTGTCAGAATGTGGACATTAGGGTGATCTGTTCCTACTGGGAAGCCGGCAAATCAGATGTCTCCACCAGACTTAAGGGGTGTACACACGGTGCAAATTTGTGCTATTTTCTAAGCAATCTGGCTAGATTTCTTAGAAAGTAAGCACAGATCTCTCAGTGTGTATGCTCCGAGAGATTAAATATCTCTTGCTAACTAAATCAGTGCATTCACTCAAAATCTAGTCAGATTATTTAGCAAATGACTGCAAATCTCTCTGTGTACAGAATGACGATTGCAATCTCTCATTCTGAACCACTACCCGGCCTTTTTTTGCTTAAGCAAAATTGCTTAGCACAAATCTCTGTGTGTATGTGCTCTAACTGTCACATGACTGCCAGGACATGGAAAGCCGATGCGGCCATTGGCATCAGGTAAATGACAGCTGGGCCACAAGGGATGATAAGTTGACATTCTATTACGTCATCATTTCATCAGCGTATATATAATAAATGCGGATATGTTTGACATTACAACCAGATCATCCTGGTCATCACTGAATCTCGACTTCTCATATCTAACCGTGATGATCCCAGATTAACATCATAATGCACAGTACTGTGTAAAATGTTGGTGCTCTATTATGATAATTTATTCAGGCATGTCAGTCACTGCCACAATGGAGCTTACAATCTAGCATCCCACACAAGTACACAAATACTGGAAAGGGGTAGGGGTACTCACCCGGGTTGCCAGTCCTCTGTGCGTGTGGTCAGACCGGGGATCCACACAGGCAGCAGGCGCAGATGACAGGACAGGTGGCGGATGAAGATAACGCAGCTCTCCGGCGCCCTCACTGCAGCCGGTCAGCTGTGTCATCTGCGCCCGCCGGATCCCCTGCACAGAGTGGATCCCCAGCCTGCACCAAGGACCAGCAACCCGGGATGAGTACTCTCCGCTGCCATCCAATCTCCTGCCCGCCTCTGCCGCCATTCCGCCTCGTCACACCAGAAAATGCAGGGACTTTTCTGGTGTGAAAGGAATTCCCCGGCATGATTCCTGGGTTGTATTCCCGGGTGGGACCCTGCATTTTCAGGTGTGAAAGGGGTATAAGTTAAGCTGGGTACAAATCTATACAATCCCTGTTTTCTTGCGACCGTTCGACCGACCGTAGACCCGTCGGACCGTCCACAAACAACAGTCGATACACACCTGTACAATTTTACTTGTGACGTCCGATGTACTCCCATCCAAACAGTTGCAAGAAAAAGATTTGGGCTTTTGACATACATACATACATACATACATACATATACACACACACACACACACGTAATTATTATAATGGGCTGGGTTAAGGGTATACCAAAACAAAGAGGCGTGATTACAGAACCTAAACAAAGTATATAGCTGGACCACTATAAAGACGGGGTACGCGTCAGCTGGCAGGGTGACTAGGGACAGATACGGCAAAGTGACTAGGTAGTCGCTTTCCGCATCTTTATAGCAGTTTGCCGTATCTGTGCCTGCCGGCTGACTGTAGACGCTTTCCCTGAAATTAGAGGTGGGATACAGAAATGCTGGGAGAAAAACCACTGACCACCAATCCTCTAAAGAGGTGCCTGAAGACTTCACATCTGTCTGAGCAGCGGGACGCCGCACTCAGACCACCCACAGTACTGCGCCCCTGTTCTCTCTGTTTCACAATTGTCGACTCTCACAGATATGACATCATATGGACTTTCAGTGACTATTTAATGACTAGGATCACCTCTACCTTTATTGGCTGATCCATACATAGCATTCGTATGGCATCCTTTAGCCGTGCGGGCACTCCTAACCGTGTGTGTTATATAACTTAAAGCAAAATCTGAAATGACAGCGACTGTGAATTAATATCCTTAGCCCTTTTAAGGGTCTGACTGCCTGTGCTGCTCAAATCCTGTATCTGTTGTCTGACAGCCTGCACATATATATATCATGAGCAGCGGCTTCTCTATCTGAGCCGTGGCTCCGTAACCCATATTAACCCCGCCACCTCCACACATGATTTATTCAAGTGTGTTATCTGAATGCAATGTACTAAATATACTACACTGCAGCAACTAGTGTAGTCTATTAATTTTTGATTAACCCCAGTTTATAATGTTATTGCTATTCACTCAATATACCATACTGCAGCAATTAGCGCAGTTCATTACTTTTGTGGCACTATTATAGCGTACTTTACGGCGACCTGCTATAAAGATGGGTATATGTATATTATGATTATTTCTTTAAATATACATGGGGAGAAGTGAACACTTCTTGTGCTGTAGTAGAGATGATGCAGCTATGGAATGCCCACATGGGTGTACCAGCTTTGGCAGTATAGTCGCATGAACGACCAGCATATCGATCGAACGTGCGTACACACTGCACTTTTGTTCCGATATGGGCCCGTCCTGTCGGATGAAAATTAAACAGCAAAGAACTTTGACCGTAGGGGACAGCGTACACACCTATACAATTGAACGGCCGTCCGATCCAGAACGGAAGAACGGCCCGACGATTGTATAGATGTGTACCCAGCTTTAGTCTTGACCAGGCCTGTCCAAACTGCGGCCCTCCAGCTGTTGTGAAACTACACAACCCAGGCAGTAGCCCTGCCACACTATTGCGGTTATAAAATGCTAAAACCGTGGCAGGGCATGCTGGGATGTATAGTTTCACAACAGCTGGAGGGCTGCAGACTAGACTGGCCTGGTCTAGACCTTTGTCCTCATTGGAAACGATAGGTACTGCTGTATCTGTATTACAGAGCCGAATACAATATAGCCTGTGGTGTCCCCGGCATTTAGCACATGGCAAATAGCCCTGAAACCGAAGAAGTACATTAATCATTAAGGAAACCACTGGCTTGACAACTGCATGACAAAATACACAGCTAGTACAAAAGCAGGAATTCTGGGAACAAATCGCAGTTGAGGTAGCAATAAAGATATTCATGCAAGTCTATTATATGTGTCAGAGGTACAAGAAATACAAAAAAAAAAAAAAAACAGCCCAACAGGATTTGGAGCCAATAAAAGATAGGGAAAAAAAAAAAAGACAAATTTTTGCAGCTGGAACAGCAATGAGCTTTCCATAGCTACATGCACAGGCTGCAGGCCCCTGATAGTATATCCAGACTCCGTCCTGCATTTACAATTACAGCAGGAGGCTAGGAACATAGCAATGTGCAGTGTAACAAAGAACAGCTTAGATTTTTCCCTCAGTAATTTTGGCTCTAGCAATCAGACTTTTGCAAATTTGGCAGCTTGCTGTAACTGTGAATGTAAATCACATCCATATGTTGTATTATCTAATTGGAGTAAAATCCAAATGTTGAGAAAAAGATTATTTCTAGGTTGATAATCCTAACTCTTCCTATAAGATGCATATCCAGGAGCTCTCCTCCGTTCCTAGCACTTGTCCTCAGGTCTTTATTTTCATTAAGCTACTCTAAAACCCTAGGAGCAGTTTTACGCAGTCAGCAGCACTGCACAAGGATGTGTTTAGGTGCTTCGCCCTGTGACATCACAATAAGGGCCCGATTCAGACCTGCTCGCTGGGCTGCAAGTAGGGTTGCCACCTCATCCCTTTAAAACTGGAGACATATTAATTACACAGGTTCTGTGGCTGATTTAAAAAAATACAGTTGGAATGAAGTCTGATGGCTGTTTAAAAAAAAAAAAAACAGTTGGAATTGAGTCTTGAAGTGAGCCAGCCACAGAACCTGTGTAATTAATATGTCTCCAGTTTTAAAGGGATGAGGTGGCAACCCTAGCTGCAAGTGTTCAGTGACCAGCGAGCAGGTAGCCCCACCGAACGCACAGGACAGGCTGTGAATTGGCAGCTCACCCAAATGGGTATGAATCAGCCCCTAAGGCACAGATGTACTAAGCATAACTGGTAGGTTACAGTATGTGTTTGGAATATGACAGGAGCTGATTGATCGGTTCTTTATCTCTCTCCAAAGCTTAGCACTTCTGCCTCTTATGGAGGTTGACAAAATGCCACCTGATGCTATTGGAAAAATGCCATGTGAGCGAGACCTTACAGGTACATATCACTTCCAGCATCCATTTCATTACGCATAAAGGTGTAGTAGCTTTTTTTCTTATTTCCAGTAATTATTTATAATAGAAAATTTGCCAATGCCTTGCCCAGGGCTGGCACATGCTTCTTTCGCCTTTGCCACCTTAATATTCTTCTGTTGGAAGTTTGACGCCATGCTATGACATCATAATCCAGCGCTCTGCACTTCCAGCCCATTACCAACATGGTGAAGCCGCAGCCGGCACATTTCCTTCAAGGTCAGTGACGGATCTTAAAGACATGGGGCAGTATTCAATGAGAAAAATTCTCCGTGTTTTATGGCGAGTTTGTGCTTTTCTCGCCTTGGACGGAGACTTTTGCTCTCAAAAAGCGAGCAACCCTATTCAACGTGCACTTCTCACCATCTTTCTAAGTGATTTTCGCCGTGTCTCTCCGTGTAGCAATTCTCCATCTTTTCATGGAGAAGTGGAATATGAACTTTTACAATAAAAAAGTTTTTTTGTTTTAATTTTGGTGTAAAAAAAAAAAATCAGGAATTTTAATCTGTGAAAGGGCATGCTATTTTTATTCATGTGCTTATAGCACATGAATATATATTTAATTTAAAAAAAATTATTATAATTTTTTTTTTTTTTTTTTTTACACAGAGCAGCCAGCAGGGGGCCGGGAGCCGAGCCGCTCATTAGATATTCGGTACTCTTTACCTAGCACAGCGCCCACGATTTTGATCGTGGGCATCGCAGGTTAAAAAAAAAAAAAAAAAAAAAAAAAAAAAAATCGCAGGCATCGCAGCCATTGAATGCACTAAAAATCGGGTGCGACGCAACCGACGCGATGCCCGCGATTTCCCATAGGGAACACTTCAGGGTGGCTATTTGGCCTCTGTGGGCCATTTAACATTGTTTCCTATGGAAAAATCGTGTCAATTGAGGCATTGAACAGTAAAATCGGGTCAATTGAGAAATTTAACATTGTTCCGTATGGGAAATCGCGGGCATCGCGTCGGTCGCGTCGCACCCGATTTTTTAGTGCATTCAATGCCCGCGATGACCGCGATGGGTGCCGTGCTAGGTAAAGAGTACCAGATATTCATATATTCACTGCACCCGATCATTACATATGCACGATCGGGTGCAGTGAATACCCGGCCCCCTGTTGGCTCTCCGAGGGGGCAGCCTGTGTTGCCTGGCTCCAGGGGAGCCCACCTCCCCCCCACATACGTTCTGGGGCAGGCAGGGAGACTTCCATCTCCCTGCCTGCCGCCGTCCTCAGGCTCCCTGCGGCGTCACCTCATACGCCGGATTGGCAGATACTCGCCGCGAGGGGTGCCGAGTATCAGTCACATTGAATACTATCTAAAGTGCCGTGGCGGAGAATCTCCAAACATGGAGAATCTCCGCAAAAATACGGCGAATAAAAAAAAAAAGCTCGCCATGCACGGAGAATATTTTCATTGAATACGGCCCATGGAATGAAGGACATTTTGTCATGCCTGGAGTATAACCGGGGCCTCTGAAATCCTGACACCTTTGAGAACCACCTTTTCCTCTCCCTTTGCCTGGAAAGCCAACAATCATGCAATTCTCACCCATAGTTAAGTCAGGCATGTTAATTGGTAAGACTTTTCACTTGAGGTATCAAGCAATGAAAAGAGTGGAGTAGTTGCCATAGTAACCAATCAACTTCTATAGAACATACTTGATCTTGACTAACGTACATTACTGTGGACATACTGGCTTTTAAGTCGGACATACTGTAATTCTTCATTAAAATCTTTGCGACATCCAGTAGGTACGACTGCATACCGGCAAACACACTTTTGAAAGAGTTGGACATTTATCAGCAGGTTTAAGCTGCTGTCAGTGTTGTGAGAACACAACAATCAATCCTACTCCACAAGCTCGCTGCCTAGGGGTCATCCTCATCTCTGAACTGCCCTTTAATCCTCACATTCAATCTGGCTCTAAATCATGTTACATGCATCTAAAAAACATATCCAAAATTTGTCTGTACCTTACACAAGACACTGCAAAAACTCTAACCCATGCACTCATTATATCACACATTGATTATTGCAATAGCCTCTTTGCTGGTCATCCTAAGAAAAGACTCTCACCACTACAATCCATTTTGAATGCAGCTGCGAGGCTGATCTTCCTGGTTAAACGTTCAACGTCTACTGATCCGCTCTGTCAGTCCCTCCATTGGTTACTTGTATATTACCGCATTCAATATAAAACACTTCTACTTACATACAAAGCCATCACTCTGACTACTCCGACGTACTGTATATCTCTTCACTTATCTCTTATCTCAAAATATATCGCTACCGACCTCTCTGCTCTGCACAACATCTGCGTTTCTCATCCAAACTCATTATCACCCACCTTATGGAATGCCCTTTTATGCACATTAAGACTCTCCTCTATCCGCCAAACTTTTAAGCGTTCCCTGAAAACTCACCTCTTCAGGCAAGCGTATCATATTCCGAAACCACCACATAACCTCCAGTAGTATATATATATATATATATATATATATATATTCACCCCATCAGGACTGTCTTGTAATCTGGTGGGACTGCCATGCTATGGAATCCTATCCTCATGTATCCCTCTTATTATCCCTATAGCTTGTAAGCTTGCGAGCAGGGCCCTCCTACCTCTATGTCGGTTTGTTTCTACCCAGTTTGTTTAATCACTGTTGTTTCCAATTGTAAAGCGCAACGGAATATGCTGTGCTATATAAGAAACTGAAAATAAAAATAAATAATAATTGGAGTCAAGCTAGCGACAACTTTTAGCAGCCCTTTTATATTCACTCAAGCAGCAAAGAGGATACTGCTTTCCTAGCACGGCCAGATTGTATGTGTAGGGCTGATATCTCAAGCATCTCATGCGTTTGTGCGGCATAAGATGATGCAATCGACGAGATTTTTACATTGGAATCAATGTAAAAAGCCCCCAAAACCCCAATTTTAATTGCTAACCCCCCCTCATGGGTGAAATGGCCCCCCCATTGTTAACGCCACCCCACTATTGACGCCAACCCGAAGTGTGGCGGTACGCGTCCGCCGACCTTTTCATACCCCCACTATCCACGTCGGTGTGGAGTTGATTTTATATAGTGTGGCGAGCGCAGCGAGCCACCGAGTCCGAAGCGTGGCGAGCACAGCGAGCCCCGCGAGGGGACGCGGAATACATGTAAAGTAGTCCGGGGGCGCTCGCCACGCTTCGGGCTCGGTGGCTCTCTGCGCTCGCCACACTATATAAAATCAACTCCACGCCGACGTGGATAGTGGGGGTATGAAAAGGTCGGAGGACGCATACCGCCGCCCCTCACGGGCTCGCTACGCTTCGGGTTAGTGTGGATAGTGATGGTGGCGTTAACAATGGTTATTGGGAGCTCACGATTTTTTATCTCATGAATCTCATGGATGCATAAGATCCATGAGATTAAAAAAAAAAAAAAAAAATCGGGTCAATCGTTGATTGTATGCCTTAAGTACCTTAAACTTAAGGCATACAATCAATGAGACGGGCGCCGTGCTAGGAAAGCAGTACCGCAAAGAGTCGTATGAGGATGGCGCTAAGCGGTGAATGGAGAGATCTTGCACCTTTTTCTCAAATTGGGTGGGATGTAATAAAAGAAAATATCTCCCATACAGTATGTACAAAGCTCCAGCCCCAGTGGGTAACGCAATCTTCGGTTTGCTCAATCACTGCTTCTCGTCATGGTCCCCCTACCCTCTTTGATAACACTTTGCAGATGCCTAGGTGGACTCCTGTATCCTAAACCTAGAAGTCCTTCTATAGCAATGGGCAACCCTTATTGAGAGAGCTGTCCTTTACACATTTCAAGGTACATTCCGACTTTGGTAATGTTGGTATGTACCGGATAAGAGGTGGGATGTAATGCATAGCACATCTCGAACACTGAGAGTCCGAGATACACAGTATAGCAGAAAGGGCTCATCGCCGCTCTATAAAAGAAGACCATTTTAATGGTAAATGAAACATAAGCAGTAATTGGGTTATGAACATGTACACGTTTAATCATTCTCTGAATAATGGCGTTACAAAGAAGCGCAGCACGTCTTAGTTGGGTTAACGCTGATATACAATATAATAATATATTTACTTTTTTTTTAATCATTTACCTTGCGAGACCCGGCTGTTTCTGTTAGAACATGACCAATGTGTGTGTGTATTTACCTGCATTTACACTGTGAACAAGTACACAGGTCAGACATGAGTCAGTGTATGTAGGTGATTCACTGCATTGTGTATGAATGAGTGTGTCGGCGTGCGTGTGTCTGCGTGTCTGCCTTTTATGTGTTTATGTGGCAGAGGATCTTCCTGCATGTGTGGGGAGGGAAGAGGAACGCTGTGTATGTGTCAGTGTGTAAAGGAGAGGAGTGAGAGTAAGCGTGCAACAGGGAGATGCTGACAGATGGACAGAAGTGGAGTGCAAGAGTGCCATGGGGTTAGCAGAGTGCTTGGAGTGGTAAGAGACCATGCAGTGAGAATGAGCAATGGGCCATACATTCCCAGCATGTCACATTACTGTCACATACACACATCATGTATTAAAAGACACTTTATAGCTCCAAAATCTCCTTGCTATTTGCGATTATACAAATCCCACCACTGCGCCGCCTGGTACATGTGTTGCACAGCTGTCCAATCTTTTACTTCTTGGTTACAGCCAGCAACACACAATGAAAAGTGATGAGAGAAATAAACGATCTGCTCCTAACTGTCATTTTTAAAACAGTCTGTAACATGGCTGTTAGAAGCAGATTGGCTGGTGGTTTATCATTCTCCATTTTATCACTTTTCAAGATTAGTACATCTGGCCCTTAGTGGGACGTGGGTTGTACTGAACCAGAAACGCAAAAAAAAAACAAAAAACACACACACGCACATTTTGGGGTTTTTACAGAATTTTCGAATGTGCTAAACGCCGGGCATCCGATGCAATAGCTGAAATTACTCTATACAATGGGCAAAGGGACTCCCGGGTCACAAACCGGGAAGTCCAGGTACTGGCAGCCTTTACAAAAGGCAGCTCTTCCCTGCAGCAGTCAGTGGGGATCCGATGAGTTTCCTATGACTCATCAGAAACCACAGATGTGTATGACCATGTCCACTGCATGTGCAGAGCAAGCACACGCAAGACTGGCAGGGGTCAGAGCACTTCATCCAGGGCCTGATTCAGACCTGTTTGCTAGGCTGCATACACGCAGCCTAGCGAATAGATGAGCACCGCCTTCAACCTCCCGCTACCTATCATGCTTCCAAAGGGGGGGGGGGGGGTTTAATCGATGGTCACAGACCGGACCGCCGTGTTCCCAGAGGAACGGCCAGTGTTTTTATGGCCGTTTTATAAAACGCTGAGTGTTCCCCTGATGCCACCCCCCCTTCCCCGTGTTACCGCCTCAGCGTTTGCACAGGGGGTCTGCACATGCACAAATACGGGCATGCTCAGACCCCCCACCATTGGAATTTGGCCCCTTCCAAACAAGCCGGGATGAAGCGCTCAGTGTAGATGATACAGAGCGATTGGGAGCTATAGAACATGGGTTATCCGGAACATATATACACACACACACACACACATATATATATATATATATATATATATATATATGCTGCTGCCCCGTTCGCCAAAGCACTTTATTTTGGCTGTAAATTAACTTTCCAGAATGTTCCCAGCAGGACCTGTTTAAAGGTTCCAGGTGCCCAAGGCTAATACAAATACACATGTAGCTCCCCTTGCAATGCTGCCAAACACGCGTGTATATATGCTCAGGGAATCACCATTCATACTGCCCCTGGGCATATAACAACTGGCATGTAGGATTTAATGCTTGCGGAAACTATGGCTTTAGGCAGTCCAGCTGGCACTGTAGAATAATGTCACCCCACACAGTACATCGGGCGATAGCTATGAAGCATGGTATAATCTAGGCCTTAAATTTGTTCCAGCGCACTGTCACCTTCAAGCCCGACCCCCCCCCCCCCCAGTCCTGGCCCCCTAGGCTGCAGCCTAATCAGACCCTGGTTCTCACCAAGTCCAAGAACCTTTCTAATACAAGTTTTGAAAGTCTGTGTCCTGCACATAAGGGGCTTCTCGCAAATTAAAAATCACTAATCTGTCAGAATAGGTGAAGAGACTACAGCAGCCCTCAAGGCACCCTAATGGTCCAGGTTTTAAGTGTACCCATGCTTTGCCACACGTGACTTAATGAGTACCTCATCTTCAGTCCACCATCTGTGCTGAGCCATGGATATACTTAAATCCTGGAACATTAAGATGCTCCAAGGACTGCGTTTGAGAACCTTTGAATAGTGTAGTTATACTTCTGTACTGCTTTGTGGTGGTTTCATCAGTACATATCCAAGCGGACACTTGAGTCAGTGGATGACTTCACCCATACAGCCTGATAATCCACATGAAAGGAGAGACAGCTGTGCAGTCACAGCTGCCAAATGGCCCAAATTTCAAGGAAAAGAGTTTTCCCTGGATTTGTTTCCATAAAAATTACTGTTCTGTGCATACCGGACACAATTTTCATTGCTCATTCAGATTTGGAACTCAGAGCAGCATTGACAATGCAAATAGAGAACATTAAATAGCATGATCACCAAGTTCCAGAGGCATCATGTATAGGGGACGGTAGTGTGCAGTGTCTACCTGGGCGGTCAGCACAGCACCAATGTCCGTGGGAGATTTGTCAGTGACTGTGGCGGGAAGATGTGGTGTAATCAGCAGCATGGGGAGAGAATGAGGGTTAAAATACCAGCTGCGTTTATGAGGACATGCACGCCTCTGCTAATGCAAGGGAGGCCCCACAACTAAATCTATGGCACCTGCTATTGCGGCAAAGCATTTCTGTATCATTCCCATAGTGCAGTGGTTCCCAAACTGTGTGCCGCGGCTCCGGGGGGTGCCTTGGGACACTTGCAGGGGTGCCTCGGGTTGGTCATCCAGGACCATTCAAATTATTTATGATCAATTATTTATGGAAAAAAACAGTGCTGGTGCCTGCCAATCATAAATATGTGTACAATCAGAAGCAAACCTGCCCTTTACCACATAATTGAACCTACGATTCACATATAAACACAATCTACTTCATTTTATATATATAGGGGTGCCCTGGAAAAATTCTGGTACTCTAGGGTGCCGTGATTCTAAAAAGATGAGTGTAAAGAAGTGGGGAAACAAGAACATAAGTCATTGGTTCTTAACATTTATGAATCACCCCTAGGGCAAAAGGTTACAAAGAAATTCAGAAAAAAAAAAATATTAAATGAAGTAACTTGTCTTACAGTTATGTGGCGAGGGACCAGATTTGCTTCTATTTGTCCACATATTTTATGATTGGAAGCCGCAAGCACTGGTTTAGCCTGTGCTGAACCACCAACCCCAAGGAACCCCAGCAAGTGCCCCGAGGCACCCAGATAGGGAACCTCTGACAACCAATCAGCTGCTACATGTCATTTACAATTTTTAGAATGCACTTGATACATATTACTTGAAAGCTGAATGGTTGCCATAGTGAACGTCCCCACTCTTTTCACTGCTTCATACATCTCCCCACAGTGAGGAAAGAAGTACAGAGAGTGAAGAACATAGCGGGTAGGAAGCGCAGAACATGTGATTATTTACAGTTTCTTACATAGCGCAGCACATTCCAGTACGCTTTACAATTAGAAACAACAGTTATAAAACAAGCTGGGTAGTCACAGACCGATATAGGAGGTAGGAGGGCCCTGCTCGCAATCTATAGATTGCTTTCACAGGTGAGCACAATGAGTCTATAGCACTATATATGCAATACATACATAGTAATTATTACATTACATGTATTTTTCACATAGTAAGTAATTTATAGTACAGAACACAAGAGTTCTGCTCACAGTGGCCATCAACCAAGGACACATCAGTAACATCTCCCGATGCCTGACTATCACCAATGTCCTGTACATAATACCATGTAGTCAGGGCTCCCTCTCTGGATAACAGTGGGCTGAGTATGTCTGTGTGGCAGACTCACAGCATAACCCACAGGAGCTCCCTCATCCGGGGACCAGGGACACATCAATGGCACAAAGTAACTTTACCCTGGATGATGAATGCGGCTTAGTGCACAGTAACAATGAAAAGGTGGAGCCCCAAATGTGCAACAATGTTACCAATTAGTCTAATTACAGTCTCTATGATGGAATGCAAATGTCATTAATGACTGTATAGGTATACAAAACCACTGTACACATAGAGCTGCACATGCACACAACTTTATCTGTACACAGGACAAATATGTGTCTGCTGTGTAATAAATGCCCTGATGATACATGTGTATATATCCACAGACTATACAGACACACACTTGTCACAGGCAGAGAAATACACAAATTCCGGAATAAAGTGTCATCTAAACTGTCCTAAGTTCTCCTCTGTGTGATCCCTTCCCCCTCCTCTCCCTCACTGCTCCCCCCTCCTCCCCACTGCTCCCCCTCTCACCAGCCTTGCAGGGGTCCTTGTAGTCAATGTTTTCCTCCAGCTCCTCCAGATCATAGGGGTAATCCAGGAATTCCTGCCCCTCTCCCAGCAGCAGGAGCACCCGAGCCAGCAGCAGCAGGCATAAGAGCAGGGGGGGGCTGCCTGTCCAGGGCATCCCAGCAGCAGCAGCTCTCTCAGCTCTGGCAGAAGCAGGGCTGTGGGCTGCCTCTGCTCTCCGGCTCTCTGGCTCGCTTTTTGGGATGTGATTGAAGACTGGAGAGAGGCGGGATCTGTAGGGATCAGCCCCCTCTCCGCAGCCCGTGGGATATCATTGTGTCCCTGGGAAACAGCCAGCCTAATAGGGAGGGAGGGAGGATAGCTGTGCGGACCTCTAACCCCTCTGCTGCTGGGGTTGTGCTGGGATTGGAGGCTCCTGTGCACATGGAAGCCCTGGGATGCTGCTGGGATGTATTACCCATGTTTTTGCTGTATGTGGGTTTCTGTAGATAGAGGCACGGGAAAAACAGCTTTCTGCAGAGCATTGCATCTGTAATGCATTCATGGTGCAAGGTGCTAAAGACAGCATTTTACTACTGGCTTTAAGGGCAGGAATGTCCAAACTATGGTCCTCCAGCTGTTGTGAAACTACAAGTCCCATTATGCCTTGACACTGGTTTGCTGTTAGGGAATGCTAAAACTATGGCAAGGCATGCTGGGATGTGTAGTTTCACAACAGCTGGAGGGTCGTAGTTTGGACATGCCGGCGGTTTAAGGCTAGGACAATGTATACGAACAGTTCTGCCAATAGAACACATAGGGTATAGGGCGTTATTCTTGTTCACTCTTATGCCCCTTTCAGACCACACTAAAAAAACGTTATTTTGCCGATTTTTAACCGTTTTAATACGGTAATATGTGCAGGCTGAAAGGTGCAGAACCAATTTACCGCTTTAAAAAAGCCGTTTTTGCTAAACGGTTAAAATGCAGGGTCCTACCCGTTTCCGACCCAGTATTTTGTCACCAAAATGGGGTCTGAAACTGTATTTAGGACCCAGCCAATAGTGGTCCGCTCTGTGCATATCTAATGAGCGGACCACTATTGGCCCCCCCAACTTGGGCAGCACAGGAAGGGAATGATCGCACTTAGGGCAGGGGGTTCCTGCAGTGTATGTTAGATCAGTGACGGGGTCCCTAAAGCGGATGGGAACTAGTAGTACTAGTACCCCCTGCCCCCAGCGCGATCATTCCATTTCCTGCCCAGCAGCATCCGCCCTACCTCCCACCCACCCTCCAGCAGCGTCCGCCCTTGCTCCCACCCACCCCGCAGCAGCGTCCGCCCTGACTCCCACCCACCCGGCAGCGGCGTCCGCGCTCCCTCCCACCCGACAGCACTAGCAGCGTCAGCGCGAGTAACCCCCGGCCCGGGAAGCAGGTATATGGGGTGCATCGGGCAATGGGTAGGCCGGTGGGGCCGTGCGTAGACCACTGGCTTTGACCCTGTATTTGAAAACTTTTCAAAAACGGGTCTGCCAGGTATGTTTAAAAAAAGCCAGTTATGCGGTCTGAAAGCAGCATTAGAGGCAGATTCCTTCTCAAATGGACAAAACCATGTGCACTGCAGGGGGCAGATGTAAAATGTGCAGAGAGAATTAGATTTGGGTGAGTTATTTTGTTTCTGTGCAGGGTAAATACTGACTGCTTTATTTCTACACTGCAATATAGATCTCACTTTGAAGTAAAACCCCACCCAAATCTAATTCTTTCTGCACGTGTTATATCTGCCCTCTGCAGTGCACATGGTTTTGTCCATTTGAGAAGGATTTTGCCTCTAAAGCCCCGTACACATGGGGGGATATGTCGCTGAGCTATATATCGCTCATTGTCCCGTTTGCATCAGCGACCAGAGATGGTCGCTGATGCAAAAGAAACTGCCGGGGGGAGCCCGGCAGTGGAAATCAGCTGGTCGCAGGAGCATGTTCCTGCGACCAACGATCACTACGGGGGAAAAACGGGAGCGTGCACCCGGCGATATATCGCTGGTGCACACTCCCATCGTGGGCAATATGGTCGCTCAGCGAGGACAAAGTAGGAGCAATCATTTGATGGTAAGTAACCATTAAATGATTTATTTTGTGCTATTAATCTTTCTGAAGTTAAACACATTTGTTTAATTAGAGTATCAGGTTTCTATACTGATTCACACAAGGTCAAATTGCATTTGGAATTTATTGCATTATTGTATACTGTGCTAAGTGAGAGGAAAATAAATATCACAGTGTATAAAAAGTAAAAAAAAAAAAAGAATTTGAACTGTAGCGGCCATCTGAATAGCAAGTATTGACATACTTTTCAGACCGATGTCTGCAGAAATCATTCGGTGAATGATTTCTCTCCCCGGTGGCCACATGTGCCGGGATTTGGGCACGGGAAGGGGGAGGGGGGTTGGTGTTCTGCGGGGTTGCGCTTACCTGTTCGCTAGGCTGCGAGCCTAATGAACAGGTCTGAATCAGGCCCTCAGAGTGTAACCAGCTTAAGAGCAGGAACACCAATAATCTTCATTAATCGGAAGGTTTACTAGAAGTGGAGATGATGCGCATAGCTACCAATCAAATTCTTATAATTCTTATGATCTTTTATATAGAACCTTCTAAAACAGGGATGGGCAATAAGCAGCCCTTCATCTAAAATAGAACTACATATCCCAGCATGCATTGCAATAATTTTTGCATGGAAAAATAAAAAAATATGGCACAGGGCATGCTGGGATGTACAGTTCAACATCAACTGGAGGGACACCTATTTCCCGCCCATATTCTAGAAGATAATAGAATCCTATTGGTTACTATGAGCAACATCTCCACCTCTTAAACACCGCAGCTTATTAAATATACCTTCATGTGTAGTATTTCCCCAGAGGGCCATTACATGTAAATCCCTTTTCCTACCTCTGCTGCCTGATCACATCTTGTGTTCCAGTGAGGTAAATATGTCACGTTACCATTTTCTGCAGTCTCTGCAGATTTGCCCCTCCCCCTATAAGGTGTCAGCGCCCGAGGAGGAGATTCTTCTACTAAATAAACCCAGGTGTTTGCTGGATTCCCAACTGTGTATGAGAACCCTGGACTCGGTCAGGGATTACATTATGGGGGACATTTACTAAGATGGGAGTTCTATTTCACATGGGATGTTGCTATGGGCAACCAATCAGATACTGGGGGAGATTCTCTAAGAATCTCCGCCCCCCCCCCTTCGCCGCCCATCGCATTTATAATTATCGCATATGTTCTAACATATGCGATAATTATAGCAAAGGACAGCTCTTGCGTTAAGAGCTGTCCTTTGCGGTGAGAGTCGCCGGGTCCCAGCAGGTCCCGGCGGCTCCCCCCTCCCTCACACACCCGGCGCTGCTGCTGCTGCGCCGGGCTCTCCTCCTCCCTGCACCCGGAAGAGGATCAGTGCAGGGAGGAGGTCACAGGTCCGGGCAGCACAGAGCTGTGCTGCCCGGACACAGGTGAGGGGGGAGGGGGCGATGCGGGGCGGCGGGGGGGGGGGGGGCGGCGCGGGGCGGCGGCAGGGGCGGATTTAGGGATGAGGGCGCCCCTAGGCACAACAATAATGTTTACTAAGTAGGACAGTTTATAGGGGCAGTATCTGCATGTCCTATCCATTTACACTCTATTTAAGATGGAATATAGTACAGTACAGTGGATATTTTGCAGTTATTGGTACATTTTGGGCTGACAGTACTATCACAGGCATCTAAGTGCCGCCCACAAACATGTGCCGCCCCTAGGCCGGTGCCTCACGTGCCTAATGGGAAATTCGGCTCTGGGCGGCGGTGGGATGCGGTAGAAGCCCATTGGCTTCTATGGGGCATCGCCAGATTTTTCTGGCGATGCCCCCCCCGCCGGGTTAACACGGGTTAACACGGCGGGGATTGCTTACAGCATCCCAAAATGCGGTAAAAACCCCGATAACGGGGTTTTTACCGCATTTCTTGCTTAGAGAATCTCCCCCACTATCTGTTATCTTCTAGAACAGGCTTTCCCAACCACGGTCCTCAAGGCACACTAACAGTGCAGGTTTTAGTGATATCCAGGCTTGAGCACAGGTGACTTAATTAGTACCTGAGTGATTCTGATTAAACCATCTGTGCTGAAGCCTGGATATCACTAAAACCTGCACTGTTGGTGTGCCTTGAGGACCGTGGTTGGGAAAGCCCGTTCTAGAAGGTGCAAAATAAATAAGTAGATTCTGATTGGTTGACCACAGCAACATCCCACGTGAAGTAGAACTCCTATCTTAGTAAATTTCTCCTATGAGTAGAAGAATGTAACATGCAGAGAGCTGATTACAGGGATGCTGGCAGGTCACAGCCCTCAAGCTAGGTGCACACTATGGGTCTGATTCAGCATGACTCGCGAGCCTATAAATGCCATCCGCCGCACCCCCACCACAGAATCCTCTTGGTGAAGGGATGTATGCAAACACATGCGGCCGAAGTGGAGACAAATCATTCAATATTCGCCAACCATCAAATTATTTCTCTCCCCTTTTATTTCCTTCAGAGTCAACTGAAGATGGGGTGGGCACTAACGTCATGTGACATCTGCCAAACGCCCCGAGCAGGGACCGCTACACCTGCATTCCCATGGGAACGCCCAGCATTTTCATGGGGACACCTATAAAACGCTGGGTATTCCCCTCCAGCCAGGAAACAATTATACGCACCTACATCACGGGGCAAGTGATAGGTACTCTGGTGAGAGCTAATGGCCATCGGATCCTCTTCTTACTCTGTGATCCCTGGTGAGTAAAGTGATGCTGCAAATTGGTAGCTTAACTTTCCAGCTCGGGGGGGAGGAGGGTGTCATGCAGCAGGTGGAAGAGAATCCATGCGGGTAGTTGCAACGGGGGAATTGCCAATCGGCAGCGATAGCTTCGGCACATGCGCAGCACATACTCGGGGTATTTTCTGCAAACAATACCCTGATATGGCTGCAGAGTGACATCACAGGGACAGAGCTTTCTCTCGAGCTTTGTCTCTGCATGAGATGTAAATCAATTATGGCAATGCTGATTTTATCACATCACAACCATATAGTCGGATGCGGTTGGTGATGTCGGCCCCTTAGTTTTTGGTGCTCTTCAATAAACTTTTCTCCATTTTGCTTTGAATATTTTTCAATCTTCAGAATCAGAATCAGCTTTATTGGCCAGGTATACTTGCGTATACTGAGGGCAGCCGAGAGGAATGCTAGGCCCCGGTAAAATGTTGGGGCGTGGCCTAAGTGTGGGAGGTGTGGCCACCTTAGGCCATGCCCCCAAAATGTTTAGAGGAGGGGTGAAAGAAAACTCTAAATACTCTAAACACATCAGCAGCAGCAGTACACACCTGCAGCATGTGCTGTGCTGTGCTGACAGCAGGCTCAGCATGAGCTCTCACGCTGTCAGTGAGAAGCTCTTGCTAAGCCTGCTGTCAGCACAGCACATGCTGTAGAAGTCTGTCCTACTGGGAGGGCCAGAGGGGGAAGGAGGGGGAAGGAAGGTGTCAGACCAGGGCAATTAGTACCCGCTTCCCCGGCCTCCTTAGCGTATACTACAAATTTGTTTTCGGTTTGCTGTGCAGCAGCCAGGTGGGTAACAAGTAAACAGCATACAGTATAAACAGGTGGGGGAACATGTACAGTCATACAGAAAGTTATTCCGAGGGGACACCGTGTTAGATTATGTGCAAAGGGTTATGGCGCGACTAGACAGTGAGGTGGTCATGAGTTCACGTGCCAACAGGTGAACTGCTTGAGGGAAGAAACTTTTTAGGTTTCTGGTGGACCTGGTGGGAATGGCCCTGTAGTGTCTGCCTGATGGCAGCAGGTTAAACAAGCCATAGCCAGGATGTAGTTGGTCCTTGACTATCTTCGTTGCCCGCTTTCATACCTCCCAACATGACCCTATCCAGGAGGGACACAATGCTCTGTTCCTGGACTTTCCACTTAATGTATGATTACCATCACCTGTGGTAAAACACCTTACTTTTCAATTAACCAGTCCCACACAGGTGAAGGCAATCCATCAATTAAGGGGAAAGTCCAGGAACAGAGCATTGTGTCCCTCCTGGCATGGGTCATGTTGGGAGGTATGCGCTTTTTTGGACTGTCCGGATTATCTTCTCCGCAGCTCTGACTACCTTTTGGAGTCTGCATTTGTGTCTCTCTCGCTGACGGAGAAAATGAGTTGCGTCCCTGGGTGGGCTTGAACCACCAACCTTTCAGTTAACAGCCGAACGCGCTAACCGATTGCGCCACAGAGACTGCTCTGATGCTCTGATGCTTCATGTGATCTTGTTATTCAGAAAACGTTCTACTCATTCTCTCCTGTTTGGTTTTATCTTCTCCTCAAATTTTTTTATTGTTAAGAAATAATAAAAATAATAAAAATTACAAAAAAAAAAAACATATCTGTGAGAGGACCAGCAGTTGATTAGAGCATTTTCATACATGAGGTATGAAAATGCTCTAATCAACTGCTGGTCCTCTCACAGATATGTTTTTTTTTTTGTAATTTTTATTATTTTTATTATTTCTTAACAATAAAAAAAAAGTTGAGGAGAAGATAAAACCAAACAGGAGAGAATGAGTAGAACGTTTTCTGAATAACAAGATCACAAGTACACAGGGAATAAATTAATTAACACTGTGCAGCTAATTTTGGAGAACAGTAACACATATTAAGCAAACGTGCCAGCATTTGTTTTAAGAAGGGAAAGGGAGGGAATTGTGATGTTGTAGAAATCTCTGGTGAGAGATATAATTGATATAGAAAAGTAAGTATAATCAGCCGATATATCGGCTGATTGAGAGGCCGATATATCATTGCAACATCGCCCAGTGTGTACGAGCGATATACCTGTGAACGGCATCATTCACCAATATATTACGTCGGCTCTTCTACACAGCCGATGCCTGATATATCTAGAGATATATGATTCTGCACATTGTGCTGTGTGTACAGGTGATGCGCCGACCACCCATACAGCCGCGCCAGGAGCCACCGGTGATTGACACTTCCGTGGGCAGGTGAATGTGCCCGGCAGAAAATGCATTACCAGGGAATTTGGTCCCAGGATCATGCCGGGTCTAGTGCTGGTGTGAATGGGTCCACGGCCAAAAATATCGGTACTTTTTCTAGGCATTTCAACTCTGCTAGCTAGCAAGGTAGAAAAGCCAAGACAAAGTTCTGGGATTTTTGGCTCGGGACCCATTCACACCAGCACTAGACCCGGGAAGCTAGGCTGTTGTGAAAAGGGCAAAATCAGGATTGCCCCGGCATGATCTTGGGACCGGATTCCCTGGTAAGTCCCTGCATTTTCTGGTGTGAAAGGGGTATTAGCAGGGAAGGGGAGCCCTATAGTGCATTAGCAGGGAAGGGGGACCCTCTAGTGTAAGAGCAGGGGAGGGGAGACCTGTAGTTTATGAGCAGGGAAGAGGAACCCTGTAGTGTATTAGCAGGTAAGCGGAGCCCTGTAATGTATTAGCAGGGAAGGGAAGCCCTCTAGTGTATTAGTAGGGGAGAGGAGCCCTGTAGTGTATTAGCAGGGTCAGGAAGGGGAGTCCTAAAGTGTATTAGCAGGGAAGGGGAGCCCTGTAGCGTATTAGCAGGGTAAGGGGAACCCTGTAGTGTATTAGCAGGGAAGGGGAACCCTGTAGTGTATTAACAGGCAAGCGGAGTCCTGTAGTGTATTAGCAGGGAAGGGGAGCCCTGTAATGTAGTAGCAGGGAAGGGTAACCCTGTAGTGTATTAACAGGCAAGCGGAGTCCTGTACTGTACTAGCAGGGAAGGGGAGCCCTGTAATGTATTAGCAGGGAAGGGGAACCCTGTAGTGTATTAGCAAGGGAGAGGAGCCCTGTAGTGTATTAGCAGGGAAGGGGAACCCTGTAGAGTATTGGCAGGGAAGGGGAGCCCTATAGTGTATTACCAGGGTAGGGGAACCCTCTAGTGTATAAGCAGGGAAGGGGAGCCCTGTAGTTTATTAGCAGGGAAGGGGAGCCCTGTAGCATATTAGCAGGGAAGGGGAGCCCTGTAGCGTATTACCAGGGTAGGGGAACCCTCTAGTGTATAAGCAGGGAAGGGGAGCCCTGTAGTTTATTAGCAGGGAAGGGGAGCCCTGTAGCATATTAGCAGGGAAGGGGAGCCCTGTAGCGTATTAGCAGGGTAGGGGAACCCTGTAGTGTATTAGCAGGGGAGGGGAGCCCTGTAGTGTGTTAGCAGGGTCAGGAAGGGGAGCCCTGTAGTGTATTAGCAGGGAAGGGGAGCCCTGTAGAGTATTAGCAGGGAAGGGGAGCCCTATAGTGTATTACCAGGGTAGGGGAACCCTCTAGTGTATAAGCAGGGAAGGGGAGCCCTGTAGTTTATTAGCAGGGAAGGGGAGCCCTGTAGCGTATTAGCAGGGTAGGGGAACCCTGTAGTGTATTAGCAGGGGAGGGGAGCCCTGTAGTGTATTAGCAGGGGAGGGGAGCCGTGTAGTGTATTAGCAGGGAAGGGGAACCCTGTAGTGTATTAGCAGGTAAGCGGAGCCCTGTAGTGTATTAGCATGGGAGGGGAGCCCTGTAGTGAATTAGCAGGTAAGCGGAGCCCTGTAGTGTCATAGCAGGAAGGGGAGCCCTGTAGTATGTTAGCAGGGTCAGGAAGGGGAGCCATGTATAGTGTAGCAGGGAAGGGGAACCCTGTAGTGTATTAGCAGGGGGGGGGACCCTGTAGTGTATTAGCAGGGGGGGGGCCTGTAGTCTATTAGCAGGGGAGCCCCTTAGTGTATTATCAGGGTCAGGAAGGGGAGCCCTGTAGTCTATAGTCTATTAGCAGGGAAGGGGAGCCCTGTAGTGTATTAGCAGGGAAGGGGAGCCTGTAGCGTATTAGCAGGGGAGGGGAACCCTGTAGTGTATTAGCAGGGGAGCCCTGTAGTGTATTAGCAGGGGGGGGGGGGGGACCCTGTTGTGTATTAGCAGGGGGGGGGGCTGTAGTGTATTAGCAGGGGAGCCCCTTAGTGTATTATCAGGGTCAGGAAGGGGAGCCCTGTAGTCTATTAGCAGGGAAGGGGAGCCCTGTAGTGTATTAGAAGGGAAGGGGAGCCCGTAGCGTATTAGCAGGGGAGGGGAACCCTGTAGTGTATTAGCAGGGGGGGGGGACAGACCCTGTAGTGTATTAGCAGGGGGGGGGGGGGCTGTAGTGTATTAGCAGGGGAGCCCCTTAGTGTATTATCAGCAGTGTTGCAAGTAAGGGGGTACGGTGTGGTACGGAGTACCTGTAAGAAATATGTTGCAGGTACGCAGTACCACTTATCCCTGATCCACTGTCATTTCTATTTTCATTTTAAGTCTAAATATAATGCATCCGCAGCCCGCCCACCCAGCGTTATGATTGGTGCTGTATGCAGCTACCGGCTACTGCTGATTTAGCCTGTCACACTGACAGGCATCAGCAGCGCCGACAGCATGAAGAGCAGGCTCCACTATTGTAAGCACAAGCTGCCTGGCTCTCCCCCAAGCAAGAGCCAACCCACCCCCAGTCATTCCCAGTTTCTCATTCCCTGTCTCCTGTGTCCACGCCTCTATTGTCATTTAGTCACTCTTCTAGCTTTGTGTGACCACGCCCCCTGATGACACATGACCATGCCCATTTTTGGTGGAGGCTATCAGTACCACCAAGAAAAAAATTCTACTTGCACCACTGATTATCAGGGTCAGGAAGGGGAGCCCTGTAGTCTATTAGCAGGGAAGGGGAGCCCGTAGCGTATTGTATTAGCAGGGGAGCCCTGTAGTGTATTAGCAGGGGAGGGGAACCCAGTAGTGTATTAGCAGGGAGCCCTGTAGTGTATTAGCAGGAAAGGGGAACCCTGTATTGCAGTGGTTCCCAAACTGTGTGCCGTGGCACCCTGGCGTGCCTTGGGGGGCTTCAGTGGCGGATTCAGGGGGGGGGCACCCGGGCCCCTGTCAATTTGTAGATGAGGATTAGAGCTTTCCAACGAGCCCAGCCCCGTGTCTCTAGCCCCCCGGGAACCGGAGATATCGCCTGGCAAAGCTGAAACATTTTTTCCCCATAGGATAATATGGGACCCGTCAATTCCGACCCCCACCCAGTTCCGACGGCTGCCAGTTCCCCCCCTGGCATCACAGGAGCTTGTGGTTGATGTCATTCAATTCCAAATCGCTGGGCCTTCAATATGATACCAGGATGGTCCATATCGGTCAGTCGGTTCCAAAGATTTTGGGCCTTATTCTGATCGGAGCGGCCAAACGTGCGTACGTTCGCTAATAACGTACGCTATCCGCACGCGGCCGTTGGGGTTAAGTCCACCCACAACTCAGCCGCATACGTACGGCCAGAAACAACGTCGAAGGGGAGTGGCGTACAAATGTGCGTACGCCAACGTACACGGACGGGCCAGCCCTTACACTCCGACAACTGGCGTACAATTGAGCGTACACCACCGTTTACGGACGTCTCTCGTCCGTCTTCCCACCGACTTCTTGCGGCTATCTGAGCGTACGCCAGCTTGCACGGACGGGTCCCTATAGTTTTCAATAGAAAAGTCAGCTTACGTCACCGCTCGTGAGAGTGAGCGTACGTCCGTGTACGCTGACATACCCTTCACATATATGGACCTGCAAATCTTGCCTTTCAACTATAATTATGAAAATTAATTAATTGATTGAATTAATTAATGTGCAAAATAGTGGGCATGGGCTTAAAACATTGCTGAAACATCCTTTGTAGGTGTTAGATGTGGTTTATGTTATTGTATCATAAATACAAAACCTATGTTTGTATTAGAGTGAACACGTTGACACATGTCGACTTTTGTAGATTGAGTGTGCTACTGTGTAAAGTCTATGAAAGCACGTAGTGAATGTGTCTAACTGTTTAACAAATACCTACCTTAGCATATATAAGCAGATCTTAAAAAGATTCTTACCTTAAATTAAACAAACCTTTAAATGTAGAGAAGTATGGAAAGATAAGCTTCCAATGTGTTTGAGTGCTGTGTGTGGCTTGCAGGTAGTGAAATCATGGTTTGGACTTAATAGACTGCAGCATTGGTTATTACATTCAGGTGTATGTGTTTGGTAGTAAGCAGCGTAAATTAGCAAACCCAGGCGCACGCTGGCATGCGGTATCTGTAGGGGTGGTTTGAGATGGCGGTTGGCGGCCGCCTGTTTTGTGTCCGAAATGAACGGTGCTGTAGGCGATCGTGCGGTAGTAGCACCGCTCATTTTTGGTGCACACCCCCGTGTACGCCCATATTTACGCCCATTTTCCCTCATTATTTCGGCCGCTTCCTTCATCACGCCCCTATGCCGCCCCCAATGCCCGTACACTCGCGTATAGGTTTTTTCGCACGTAGAGACCCGTCCGTAAGCGTTGTGGAGTGTTCGCGCCTGCGCATTAGCGAATGTACGCATGCGCAGATCATAAAAAACACCGGGACGTCCGCGTACGGCCCGGCCGCTCCAACCAGAATAAGGCCCATAGTGTGTAAATCAATTTTTTTTCTTTTTGAAATGTAATTTCATGGCTGTTCATGTTCTTTGAGGGCAGATTACTCTGGAACCAAACGTTCCAGTTTCACTGGACCAAAATCATTCAAAGCCCACTCAAAAGTTCTTCAATATGATACTTGTCTCATGTAAATGGGTCAGTTAGTTCCGAAGATATAGCCGGTTAAATGAGATAACTGGTTAAAGGGGGGGGGGGGTTTCTCTCCCCCCTCACACCAGAAAATGCAGGGACTAGGCTGGTATAAAAGGGGCCAACCTGGGAATGCATTTTCTGGTGTGAAATGGGTATCATTTCAAATAGCTGGGACCTGCAGTGCGTGGAATACAGCCAGGCTCTGCCACTGTCAGTGGCTATCTCTTCTGCCTGGCGGCGGCTGTCCCCCATTTACTACGAGCATGTATTCCCCATTGGCAATGAGCATGTAATCCCACATGGCAACAAGCATGGAACCTCTGGCAATGAGCATGGAACCCTTGGCAATGAGCATGTAGATAAGCAGCACTTACTGTATGTAGCATAATTTTTAATAGGCATTATGGTGTTTGGCATAATACATAATGGACATCATGCCATGTAACTTAACGTGCAATGGACATTATGGTGTAAATCAGGCATGTCCAACGTTGGCCCTCCAGATGTTGTGAAACTACACATCCTAGCATGCTTTGCCACAGTTTTGCTATTAGAGAATGCTAAAACTATTGCAAAGCATGCTGGGATGTGTAGTTTCACAACATCTGGAGGGCCAACACTGGACATGCCTGGTGTAATGCGCGCCTTTGGTGGACAATGTCCCTGTTTATGAAGCGTATTGTGAATTTTGTCTTAATCTGTGTGTTATTATGTGAATTTTGGCTCAATCCTTGTGGCATTATGTGAATTTTGGCTCAATCCGTGTGGCATTATGTGAATTTTGGCTCAATCCATGTGGCATTATGTGAATTTTGGCTCAATCCGTGTGGCATTATGTGAATTTTGGCTCATTCCATTTGGCATCATGTGTAAGGGGCAAGTATAATGGGGTCTAGTATTTTGTTGCATAATGTGTAGAAGTTGTTGTACACTACACTCAAGGACACGCCCCCTGTTGAGTGGCCACACTCCCTTTTCCAGAGCGCGCCTTTTGGCGCGCGCACAACTACATCCTTCACTGTTGTTGCCATGGTGGGCCTGCGTATTTTAAATGCCAGGGCCTATTTTTACTCCCATTGCCACCCTCTCTCTGCCGCTCTCTTAGCATGTACACTGGCACCACTAACACTGGCCCTCCCCACCTAAACCCTCTTTTATCATGGTACCCCCCCTGTCATTTTATCCTGGATCCGCCCCTGGGGGGCTTGCAGGGGTGCCCTGGATTGGTGGTCCATGATCAAATTTAAGTTGTTTATGGCCAAAGTAATAGCCAAATTGTGGACAAACAGAGGTGAATCCTGGTAACTACCACATAACTGACCCTAAGGATGAACTATAATCACAATTTTATTAACTTAATATATTTTTCTGACTTTCTTAATGAGAAACATTTGGTCTAGGGGTGCCATGAAAAACGTTCTGATACTCTGGGGTGCCCTGATTCCACCGTGTAGTGAGTTGATCTAAATGTCCATAAATTGATTTTGTGTAATTTGAATAATGCTAGAAATGTTTTCCATGGGGTAATGGCAAATTCTGCTAATTATGGAGACTAGGGAAGGTGGCTCCAGGTTTTTCCAGTATAGAGTATTAATCCGTTAATTTAAACGTTAATTTAAACGTTAATTGAACACAGGAGGACTGCAATCAGGTGTGTGACATCTAAAGACGACACATTTCTTCATGGCTAATGTTGGTGTATCGTATATGTATAGTAGCAGCATAAGTTATGTCTTATCTGTAGTTCACTAAGAAAAAGCTTTATATCTTCTATTAATATTTTATATTACACTGCACTTTGTCTTGGAAATACAGAATAAATCCATTCTCACAGCATGATGTAATAAAATGCCACAGGGCGAGAATACCTCGATAGCTGCTATATGCACTTTCTGTAGGGTTGTTATACCGTACTATCACCTTACACAGGGACGCACATTCATTACACAGGTTATGTTGCTGATTTAAACCAGGCAGAGGCAGAACTCTGGGAGGCAATGGAGTCATCTGCCACCGGGCTCCTGCTCTCAAGGGGGCACCTCTCCTCCCCTGCAATTTTCTGAATAGTTCTGAAATATGTGTTCTATCTCTCTCTCTCTCTCTCTAGATATAGTTATACTGTATTACTGTATACATACTGTATATATGCCTGTTGCCTGTTATATTTCATAACAGACATACAGTATAAACTTTATATAAGGTTATGTGTGTGTATGGGGGGGGGGGGGGCAATACACATCTTGTCTCTGGGCAACTGGGATGAACTTACGCCACTGAAACCAGGTGACATGCAGACTTCATGGTTGGCCATAAATCATGATTAATCAAATGCTACTTCTATTCACCTGAACATTTTTCAGCTTTTACATACTTGGGGGTCTATGTATTAACTAACAGAAGATAAGTCAAAGTCAAAAATGCAGAGAAAATCCTTGTACAGATCACTTCTCTTTATGCCCAGATGGTTGGGGTTTGTGCAGGGCCGGAGCCACCACTAGGCAGCTTTAGGCATTTGCCTGGGTCGCTGGTCACTGGAGGGCGGCACTGCCCCCCTAGGACGAGGTGAGCGGCGCAACTCTCTCCCCCCCCTTACCCCCTGTAGCGACTCGTTGGCCCCAGCCACATCACCCGCCATCCCCTTCCCCCGTGGAGCGACGGACGATCCCCCCCCACAAGTTTGGGGTGGGTCACTTAGATTTTTCCATATTTTTTAAAGAAAAGCACTGTTTTTTTTTTCCAATGAAGATAACATTAAATGAATCAGAAATACTCTATACATTGTTAATGTTGTAAATGACTATACCAACTGCAAACGTCTGATTTTTAAAGGACTATCTACATAAGTGTATAGAGGCCCTTTCCAGCAACCATCACTCCAGTGTTCTAATGGTACATTGTGCAATTATGTCAGCACAGCTGAAAATGGGTTTGCTCATTAGAGAAGCTATAAAACTGGCCTTCCCTTGAGCTAGTTGAGTATCTGGGGCATCACAATTGTGGGTTTGATTATCCTCTCAAAATGGCTAGAAAAAGAGAACTTTCATGTAAAACTCGACAGTCTATTCTTGTTCTTTGAAATTATGACAATTTCATACGAGAAATTGCCAAGAAACTGAACATTTCCTACAACGGTGTGTACTACTCCCTTCAGAGAACAGGCTCTAACCAGAGTAGAAAGAGAAGTGGGAGGCCCTGGTTCATAACTGTGCAAGAAGACAAGTACATTAGAGTCTCTAGTTTGAGAAATAGACGTCTCACAGGTCCTCAACTGGCAACTTCTTTAATTTGATTGGAGCCAATTTCCTCCTCCAACAGGACAATGACCTAAAGCACACCTCCAAATGATGCAAGAACTATTTAGGGAGTGGCCAGCGCAGTCAACAGATCTTAACCCCATTGAGCTGTTGTGGTAGCAGCTTGACCGTATGGTACGCAAGAAGTGCCTATCAAGCCAGTCCAACGTGCATGAGGTGCTTCAGAAAGCATGAGCGGAAATTTCTTCAGATTACCTCAACAAATTAACAGCTAGAATTCCAAAGGCCTGCAATGCTGTAATTGCTGCACAAGGAGCATTCTTTGACAAAAGCAAAGTTTTAAGGACAAAATGATTATTTGAAATAAAAAACATTACTTCTAACCTTGCCAATGTCTTGACTACTGTATATGTTCTATTCATTTTGCAACTCATTTGATAAATAATAGTCAGTTTACACAAAATTGTCTGGGTGACCCCAAACTTTTGAACGGTAGTCAAAACAACAATATCAGGACAGAGCGCTCCCACTTGGGGTATAAAGTCACAATGGTTTTCTTTTCTTGATTGTTGTAAACTTCATATACCTCAGAAAAGGAAAAATAGACAACATACCATTCTCATAGTGTAGTGATTTCTTTAAATTTCGGAATTAATCATTTATATAAGTATATAAATACTCCAATGGCGGAAAGTGAAAAAGGAAATCAGATGATTATTCCCCACTTTAGACCATCCGTATTTTATAGTCTGGCCGTATAGGTGGTAGAAACGTAAAGGTTTCTGTTCCCTCAGATACTGGACCCCTTAGAATAGGACTCGCCAAGTAATTCTGTCACACGTTCATCAAAAGGTTTCTTTGTCTCTTGATCAACCAAGATTTTCAGAAACTGGAGGCCATATGATTCTCCATAAAATATTTATTATCATAAAATACAAGATAAAAACTCCATCAGGGTGCATATCTGGATATAACATGCAGGTAAGTTGATCTACAATCTGGACTTTGAAAGACCAGCTCCCCTCTGTGCCACAGAGGAATGGTGGACGGTGAATTAGATCCAGACAGCGTTCCCTCCTTACTCCACCAACGCGTTTCTGACCCTCTGGGCACAACAGCTATACAGTCTATGTATGTTGGTTTTACACGGTGCATAGGATCCCTGGGATTTGGGCATCAGGTCTGGCATAGAAGTACCCATAGACATCAGGGGATCCGATACGTAATGCCGGCGGTCGGAATCCCGGCGGTCGGAATCCCGACACTGGAATCCCGACATAGGGGGGACGTGGATCGCCCCCCCTTGCGGGCTCGCTACGCTCGCCGCGCAGCGGGCCCGGTGCCTCGCTACGCTCGGCACGCTATTTTGTTCTCCCTCTATGGGTGTCGTGGACACCCACGGAGGGAGAAAGTTTCGGGATTTCGGCGGTCGGGATTCCAGTGTCGGGATTCTGAACGCCGGGATCCCGACCGCCGGCAAATTGACCGCATCCCACATCAGGCATGGCATAGGAGAACCCATAGACATCAGGCATGGCATAGGAGAGCCCATAGACATCAGGCATGGAATACATAAGCCTACAAAGGTGGCCCTTGTGGGCACTGGGGACCCTTGTGGGTAAAAGATGTTGCCATATACCATCCACTGCTTGCTGCTGTGCCATTCATTATGGGCTGACACTATTATCAGTATGGAAGGGGGATAACATCCATGTCTACTGTCAATCCAAAAACTCCAGCAAATACCACACCCATGATTTCACAGAAACCTCCCTACATTCCCAATAAGAAATATGTGGCAAATGAGGTCACTCCACCAGAAACACACACAGCCCACCCGTACCATGCCAACTGGAGTGAGCCCACACCCCTCACTGTGTGATCAGGCTGTGCATTGCATATATGGGGTGCGGTACAAGAGCAGAATATGAAAGCGATGGTTTAGATCCCTAAGAGACCAATCAGAGGACCGTTTGCTCCTTTCCCAGACATCAGCAAACTGCTGAGAAAACCCTACAGGCCCTGAGGATCATTGATCCTGGCACTTGTACACATTGCTGGTCAGATGCGGGTTACACAGTTGCTCAGAGATCAGCAGAAGCGGCCTGTAGGACTTGTACAACGGTTTTGCTGATGTACGGAAATGTTCCATCTGGATTGTGATGAGTAAATTCTGACTAAACATACGTGTGGGCGAGCCCTACATTTTGTATGCTTCTACTTGTGTGCAAAAACCTATAGATTGTAAGCTTGCAGCAGGGCCCTCTAACCTCCAAGTCTGTCTGTTGTTACCCAGATTGTTTTATCACTGTCTACTATAGTAAAGCGCAACGGAATCTGCTGCGCTATATAAGGAACTGTAAATAAATAAATAAAAACACAATATACAGCTCATTATTCTCAGGAACTCAGTTCCCGAACCTGTTTTTTATTTTAAGTCCCCTGCCACGGGGGCCCATTCATCATTGAGCGCATTTACAATGCAATATTACCTCCCAGGATCGCATTTTAAAATGCGATCACTTCGCCGAAAGGAGCCCGTCTCTGCGAATCGCTGACCCGGAAGCTCGGGGGGGAATGCGCATGAACGACTATGCGATGACCTCCGCCGACCCTAGTGACCGCACTGCTGCCCGGGCAGTGTGTTGTGTAGCCCATAGGCTACAATGGGCTATCGCCATCTCAGAATGGCGATAGCCCAGGGGTGCGAAGCCGGGCTGCCTGATGTTGATACATCGGGCAACTTCGCATCCCCATAAAAAAAAACCGCTGCAGGAGGGATCGCAGCAGGGATCGGAGATTCCTGCTGCGTCCCCCCAGTATCACATTCAGGGGATACTTAATATTTGTGGCTAACCCCTACAATGGGTGTTTTCGGGGATTTAGCCGCAAATATTACTTGATAAATGGGGCCATTTGTTTCTAAATACAATATATACATCTCTCTCACTGTTTATCTCTATTTTTATTTAATCGATCCACCCCCAGACCCAGAAAAATAGTACTGACTACAGACCATACTTGCCTACATTTCAAAACTAGTTTCAGGGAGATTATAGTTGGTAATAGAATTTTGCACAGTGCCCCATTGAGGGGGCGTGTCATGCTCCTCCCAAAGGGCGTGTCTAGTTCCATATATGGAGAGATTGTGAAAATACATTGTGAACGTGGTACCTAGAAGCGTGGGTGTGTACTGCTACATCTGAGAGGAATCTTTTAAAATGACTTGTATCCAAATGTAGATGAGCCCCAAAGCAGTTAGTAAGAGCTACTATACTTAATAAAGTGCTGGGAAATGGTGTTGATGATTCAATGTAATTGTATCTGTCTCTCATTAATTTTTCCCCAAAGTGTAACAGCTACATAATGTGGGCTAGGTGAAATGAGGGAGATTGCTAGACTAATGAGGGAGAGATTGCTGTTATTTCAGGGAGTCTCCTGAATTGATCAGATGGGGGGGGGGGGGGCAGTGTTATAAGAAAAGTGTTTTTTTATGGACTTTTGCTAATATACAGTACTATTGCCCCTCTATTGTCGGCTGGATCCATGTTATGCTTTTTTGTATGCTTACCCTATTTTAATTCTCTACTGTTGTACCATAAGTATAATAATAATAATTACAGAAGACATGGAAATAAGTTTGAGAACCACTGCTTTACACATCCGAAACAGGGGATTATTCTGGTTCTCATACGCATGCGAGCACGGTGTTGATTAAATGCGATTAAAGGGCGCACAAGCCCAAGACTGTGGGCGGGATGCGTGGGGGGCCAGCTATGGGAATGCCCAGTGTTTCATGGGCGTTACCATGAAAACGATGGGCGTACCCATGCAAATCGCCCGGTGACGCGGTTGCGGGGGCCCAGTTCCTGTCAAGCGTGCATGCAAATCTAAGTGAGAGTCACTTAGATATGCGTACACACTCCACACCATTCGATGGTCGGTGACCATTAAATGATGTGGGTGTTTCCCCATAGGCTGCGAATGGATGTTTATGTTAAACATCCATTCTCAGACGTGTGCGCAAATTTGCAGCCTTGCAAGTCAACCAGAATAAGGTCCTCAGTCCCAAGGAGCAGCCTTGGAAGAGAAGCGTGGGGACCTCCAGGGGATACATTTACCATCAATCGCGGTATCACTTAATGTAAAGGGTGTGAGAATCCAACATCTGACCTGAAAGGGTTAGTCCCATATGTGAGGACAGTGACTTAATAGAAGCAATATGTAGTGGGTGTGTATCTCCCACAGTGCATACACTTCAGGGCCATGACAGGACTGAGCATGTGATAATAATAATCAGGACATGTAGAACCCTGGGGGCCAATGGGTCCCACTTACACATCGCTAGAATTCAGGATTTGATTCTTCAAAGGTTACAGGGCTCTAAACCTCTCATCAAGACAAAAATGATCCCAGTGTGGGGTTTTCTGCATGAAAATCAATCTATTCTGTAAAAGAGGATTTTTGGCACTACGTTCATGGTCCAGGGTCTGGGCAGCTTTGCTGAGAGAGAAATGCCCCCCCCCCCCCCCCCCCCCCCCCCAAAAAATACAGTCAATAGTGAAAACTTAGTGTGCAGAAAGTAAATATATTGTAATAATCCACAGGTCTGTATGTATTACGCACAGATAATCCACAGATGGAATACATCACGCGCAGCTAATCCACGGGTGATATGCATTACGCACAGCCATACCTCCCAACTGTACCGTTTTCCCTGGAGCGTCCCATTTTTTGGGGGATGTACCCGCGTCCCGCCCGGGGCCAGCAGTGTCTCGTGGCATGGGGGGCAGTTGGGACTCCCGTGTCCCCCTCTGCCCTGCGTCTCACTACATTCTCCTATTGCCCTGCATCTCACTAAATCCTCCATAGCGCCCTAAGTTTCCCTAAATCCTCGATAGCGCCCTGAGTTTCCCTACATCCTCGATAGTGCCCTGCATCTCACTACATCCTCAATAGCGCCCTGCATCTCACTACATCCTCAATAGCGCCCTGCATCTCACTACATCCTCGATAGCGCCCTGCATCTCTCTATTCCCTCCCTAGCACCTTGCATCTCCCTACTTCCTCCCTACCGCCCCCAGCGTCTCACTACATCCTCTGTAGAGCCCTGAGTCTCCCTACACCTGTGTATGCATCACAGCACTGTAGCGGCAGTGCTAGGGGGCACCAGCCAAAATCTTGCCTAGAGCATAAAATTGGCTAGGGCCGGCTCTTCTAGTGATCAAGCTAGACGGATTGATTTACATGCTTAGGCTGATTTAGGCTAAAAGCACCAGACACAACGTCTGTCAGGAGAGGTTGCTTTGAATTTTATTCTTACAAACTTTGGATAGATGGACAGGGCCTCTAACCTGTTCATCAATTTATCATTAACCTTGGTAGGTGTCATGATGATATGGCTCTGACAGGATCCACACTTCCAAAGACATATTGTTCTATTAAGATGCCAACTTGTGGGGAGGGTGACACCTAGTGGTCTGTACTAGAATCACATAACATTACATTTTACAAAATAGTATCAACATCTCTTTCTTTGTTGCCCGTCTAAAGGCCCATACACACTTGACGATTTTCACCTGAAAATCGGTCAAAACAGCAGTTTTGAGCGATTTTCCGCTGAATTTTCGCTGTCAAAGTCTCTTATCTGCTGGTTTTACCAGCATGCCAGAGATGATGGCTGATTTATTCAGCCATCATCTCTGTGTGTGTACGCTGGGCTGCCGGGCTAAAGATTAGCCACTTTGAGCCTGCGTACCGCCCCGCCGCCTCCCCCTGCTCCCTCCCCCAGCACGCACCTGTATTCCGGGCGGCTGCAGTACTCCTCCTAATGCCCGCAATTTCGTCTTGCTGCTGGGCACCCCTCCGCCGGCAGGTCCTCCCGTTCTTCCACGATCATGTCTGCCTGGCTGCCCCCGCAGCAGCTTCCAGGGTCCCCAGCCGCTGCCTCCTCATATGTTAAAAAAAAAAGCAGTTGTTAAAACGTTTATAAAATGAGACCACTGCCACCAATGTGAGATTGCCCACAAGTGTATTTATATTATAGATATATATATATATCTATATATATATATATATATATATATATATCTATATATATCTATATATATCTATATATATATATATTTATTATCTATAAATATAATATATTATATTTATAGATAATAAATATATATATATATATATATATATATATATATATATATATACAGGAGACTGTGGAGCGGCACTCAGGAAATAAATGTAGCAATAATCGACACTACAATGTCGTCAGTTTCAACGTTTCAGTGCTCTGTTTTATTGGCACTATCGTCAGGATACAGATCTGTATCCTGACGATAGTGCCAATAAAACAAAGCACTGAAACGTTGAAACTGACGACATTGTAGTGTCGATTATTGCTACAATTATTCCTGAGTGCCGCTCCACAGTCTCCTGTATTCCTGCTTTATCTACAAAGCTGAGAAGGCACCAGGGCAAGTTACCTGGCTATCAGCACAGAGTGCCGGTCCATCTGCTGATTTATATATATATATATATATTATAGATATAGATATATAGATATATATATATATATCTATATATATATATACATAAATATATCTATAATATAAATACACTTGTGGGCAATCTCACATTGGTGGCAGTGGTCTCATTTTATAAACGTTTTAACAACTGCTTTTTTTTTAAACATATGAGGAGGCAGCTGGGGACCCTGGAAGCTGCTGCGGGGGTGCGGGGGCATCCAGGCAGACATGTCAGGTGGGCGTGTGGCCGGAAGGACCTGCGGGCGGAGGGGTGCCCAGCAGCCTGACGAAATTGTGGCCATTCGGAGGGGTACTGTAGCCGGAATTTAGGTGCATGTTGGGGGAGGGGGGAGGGAGCAGGGGGAGGCGGCGGGGCGGCATGCGGGCTGAAAGTGGCTAATCTTTCAGCCCGTGCTGCGTACACACATAATCCAATAGACACGGCGGGTACTTGTGTAGTTTCACGGCGCCACTAAATCGCATGCGATATCGCATGCGATTTAATACCTGTTCATATCCCCACTATCCGCTGTGGCGTGGAGTTGATTTTATATAGTGTGGCGAGACACCGAGCCCAAAACGTAGCGAGCGCCGCAAGGGGACACGGAATGCGATATCAGGTGTCGCCGTCAACCGACACAAGTACCATAATCCGTGTCCGCTCGCCACGCTTCGGGTTCAGTGGCTCGCTGCGCTCGCCACACTATATAATTTTGACTCCACGCCGTAGTGGATAGTCGGGAAATAAAGAGGTATTAAATTGCGTTTGATATCGCATGCAAAATCGCATTTCTCTGAATATACTCCACCCAGCGATCAATTCTGAATCAGGACCCAAAAACTGAAATGCACAGAATAATATGGCCCCTTCTCCCACCCTTGGAAATCAAACCCAGCCCATTATGTAAATAGCCTTTTACATGAAAGATTTTCAGCAAATTCTTTCACCTCCTGAACATCTCTTGCTCTTTTGGGAAAATAGATCAGTGTGTATGCACTACTTTTGTGACAGATATATCTATCAAAGATTTTGGCAAAGTCTTTTGAAATGAAAATCTTCAAGTGTGTATGGGCCTTAACAATGAGCCTGATTCAGACCGCTAATCAGCTGATTTGCAAATTGAGCGATTATCGAAAGACTGCGCATGTATATGGGGAATAGCAACAGAAAATGCGTATGGATTGTAAATGCAAAGTGGCCAGAGGTTGACTGACAGGAAGCCGGTGTTTGGGGTAGGTAACCGGATGTTTTCTGGGAGTGTCAGAAAAACGCAGGTGTGCTTAGACATTTTTCAGGAGGGTCTGTGATGTCAGCGATGACTACTTACACCCTGTCTCAGTCGCAGATTAGTGGAAGCCTCAGAACTACTGCACAGACGCCAAAAACTGCTTGATGGTTTGGGAATTGCGAATGGATTTGCAAGAGGATAGCGATTAGCGATCTATTTGCAATTCTCTCTCAATTAAGCAATGGACATTTTATTTTTGTCTCTGGGGAGCAGTTTTCTCCTCACAGTCAAGTCTGAATTAGCCCCGTCATTCAGAGTATGAAAACACAAGGGAGGAACGGTGAGGGTGAGCGAATCAGAAAGGCCCTTATTCTGATCGGTGCGGATATTCCCAAATTCTTACGGTGCGGTCCGCACGCCACGCTGTGCGGCGGCGTGCGGGCATCGTCCGTAGAAACGCCCACGTGTCCTCCGCATTCGGACGGACTCACTCTTTAAGAACAGGGCGTGTGTACGGGCGACATAAAACCGTGCGTGTGCGGTGGAAACGTACAGATTCTTGCACGGTCTTCCCGCACAAGCACGGTCTTACCGCGTCAGAACGTACGGGAAGCTGTCCGTACGCCCCGATGCGGAGTATTTACGCACAATCCAACACTTTTGTACTGAGTACACACAGCGATCACATGACCCACTTAGGCTATTAGGCAACCTCCTGAAAAAGGGATTGTTATCAATTTCAATCAATTAAATGCTCATCTATACTAACCCACATTCCTACTACATTCATGACACACATTAACCCTTACAGCATGTGACCCTATCATACATCTATATACACTATGTACATTTTGCTTATTTTTAAACATTTTAAACAACTTACACATATACTTTAGCATGTTAGGAAAAAACACTGACAACTTTGAACTTTAAATAAATATTTATTCACAAACAATAATAACAAAAATGAAAATTAATTTTCAGCATCAATTATGCTTTCAATGAGGCTCGTCATTTGCCGCATCAGGCCTCGTAGACGAAGGAGGGCCCCACGGCGACCCACCTCTGCTTGGGCAGGCTCATCTGTGGAGGAAATTCAAATTTAAAAATGACTAATGATATTCATGCATACATTTAACATAGTCAAACCTACATTTTAAACATGCATTCTGACAGGTGTGTGTGTGTATATATATATAGATATATATATATATCTATATATATATATATATTTCCATATCCAAGTAGTGTAGTTACAGGTCCTCAGATAAACCAGCACCAGAAAACACTTTGCAAGTAAAAAGTTCCTTTTTAATCCATAATGAGGATCAGAAATTCAGAGACAAAGTCGACGAAGTCTCTGACGAAACGCGTAGGGGCGTGGCTATCGTGACGTTTTTTCCTTCAAGCTCCTGGTCTGCAGCACACGCCGCCAGCTTGACCTGCAGTGATCGGAGACGCCGGCGTCCCTCGAGCCTGCATAGCTGTGAGAGGTCCCGTGAGTTAAACAACCACACTGTAACGGTGACAGGAAGATCTTGTGTATGCTGTTTTGCCAGAGGGGATTGTATATAAAACCTAGTGGTAATCAGTCCACTCCAGATGATAAACTCGGTACGAGTTATATATTTTGAACGTCTACTTTTAAAATATTTTTAAAGAAATAAAAAGTGATATTGCACTATTGGGCGCCCCCCTGTCCCTCTTCCTTTTTTCCAGAAATTCCTGGGTACTGTGGATAGGGTACCACCCAGACAGCGGGGAGCAGCAGTCCAAATAATAGGACAAGTGCCAGATACAGAAATCTGCTACCTGGAGAGCAGAAAAATCCCAGAACAGGGATAATTAAGAGCAGGTGTCAGCGCTCCACTACCAGACCCCTTTTGCAGCAATATATATCTATATATATATATATATATATATATATATCTATATATATATTTCCATATCCAAGTAGTGTAGTTACAGGTCCTCAGATAAACCAGCACCAGAAAACACTTTGCAAGTAAAAAGTTCCTTTTTAATCCATAATGAGGATCAGAAATTCAGAGGCCAAAGTCCCAACATCACATGGCAATAACAGTATTTGAGAAAAACACCCTCAGGTATACATTACGTATCCGGCTTCATTGGCCACAGAGAGGATCCCTTAACGGGCCGTTTCGGCGTTACTCACGCCTTTCTCAAAAGGGAATGAGAATTGTGTTGCACAATGTGGTGACTGGAGGGCTGCCTTAAATAGCGCAAAGCTGCTCACTCACCTGTCTGTCGTTACCGCACACCGGGAAACCGCAATCACCGTCTCGCGTCTAGCCGGATACCAGGAAGTGACGTCAGACGCCAACCTTCGTGTTCCAGCTAGCGGGGACGATTTTTTGGTTCCTAGGTGTCAGGCCGGATGTGTCAGAGGGGGTTGCTATGGCAATGGAATGCACAGATACGTAACGTACCTGTAAGGAAGTATCACAATGAAAATATAAACACATCAAGTAAAAGACAAGACAAACATATAAAAATCACACTATGTACACTATGGAAAGGATAATTATGAACGGTCAGCAGTATATCAAAATAGTAGCCTATACCAAACACCACCGGATCGATCAATGTGCATATAAACCAGTAAAAGTAAAAATAATACTAGAAGAATATATAATTATAGGAATGAAGATAAAGTGAACTCCTCATTTAACCCTTCAGGGTTCATCGAGCGAAGTTCATGAATCCAGAAACACTCGCGCTGCAGAAGGATCTTATGTCGATCGCCACCACGTTGCAATGGTGGTACACAGTCAATGGGCATAAACGTAAACTCATTTATCTTATGGCCGCAGTTTGCGTAATGTCTCGCCACCGGTGGAGTATTAGGCTCAATTTTGAGCAGCGCTTTCTTGATGGAACTCCTGTGCATTGAGACCCGCTCTTTGAGCATACGTATGGTCTTTCCGATGTAAATGAGATTACACGGACAGGATATCTTGTATACCACATAGCGTGTTTCACATGTCATTCTTTGACGTAGTTGGTATTGTTTTCCTGTCAGGGGGTGTTTGAAACTGTTAGCCATAGTGATGTGTTTACAGTTAACGCATTTACCACAACGAAAAGAGCCCACCGTCTTCTGTAGCCATGATTCTTTGTGGCCCACACGAGGGCTAACATCAGTGTAGATCATTCGTTGCTTAAGGTTGCGACTGCGTTTATAACAAAACAATGGACTGTCTTGGCAAGATATACCCAATACCGGGTCAGTTTGTAAGATGTGCCAATGCTTTTTTATAGCCATCCGTATCTCGTTTGATGCAATGGAGAACGTACTCGAGAATGTCATCCTCGGCTTGTGTTTCCTGGTTGCTGGCTTCATGAGCTCGGTCCTGGTCAGACCTTTGGCCCGTTGTCTCGCCAGATGGACCTCTTTGATGTCATATCCCCGAGATCTAAAGTCGAGACACATTCTGTCCAATGTCAGATCCAACTCAGTGGCATCAGAGGTGTTACACACATATCTAACTATATATATGAGACATACACCTATACATACATGCATACATACTACATGGAAAGCCTGATTTTGGCCCTCTACCCTTTACTCTGTAGAACACCTCACAGTCATACTGCTCCTTCTCAATCCAAACCCACCCATGACTAAACTCTGAGAAGCATGCCACGCGCTGCACCAATCACAATTCTGCAAACAAAGTTCAGTGTCTGTTATATGATGGAGCCTGGCAGGGGAGTTACACAACTCTCAGGAATGCTCAGTACATTTGTGCAATCAAGCATGGCTTGCCTGCTGATGGTCTGCTCCAGAAATCATTGTCATAATGCCAGTTAGGGGAAGCTGCAGCACTAACCCACTCCCATGCTCAAAAGCATTACTAAGACCAAATCCACACACAATTATGGTGCAAAACATACATGCAGACCGCAGGGGGTGGTTAGCTAGAGGAGGGCCCAGGGGCACTGACCACTTGTTACTCCAGTCTCAGCCACGCCTGGCCATACTCCATTTATGCCATACTGAATCTAGTTTACATAGATCAATCACCAGTAAACTCTACTCACCTATATGAGGCTACAGATTGTATGCAAGCAGCAGGGACATGTAACCCTTACATGAGCAAGTCATCACTTTCTTCCAGGATACAGATTAACTACACAGGTTCAGTGGCACTTAAAATCGACCTGACAGCCATCCGCACAACCTGTGTCATTAATATGTGTCCAGGATGAAAGGGATAGTTTGGCCACCCTATCTAACCCCAAAGTGTGTCTGTTGCTATCCAGTTTGTTTTATCACTTTATAGTATTGCAAAAAACAATTGAATCACCAGTGCTACAAAGCAAATAGAAGATGACTAAAGGAATAATTAATCTTTATGTATACATACCACTTTCCTCCGCCTGCGCCACCTCACAGGCCTCCTCATCCTCCTCTTCAGCTGGTACCACCTCTTCCTCCACCAGCTCCTCCTCCTGTGGCACCATCTCTTCCTCCACAACCTCCTCCTCCTGTGGCACCACCTCCTCCTCCACAATCTCCTCCTCCTCTGGCACCACCTCCTCGGCCATCTCGGCAGTGCCCTCCTCCTGGGCCTGGGACGCCTCTGCCTGCTCCCGTGTCTGTCTTGCTCGATCACGGGCTGTGTTTGGGAAAAGTAAAAAAAGTGCCAATTAGTGGTAATTTGTATTAAGCCTTATCAACCTATAAATGCAAAGGTTATAAGTACAGATAATTGTACAGGCAAACAGCTCCTCAGTGGCCTTTACAAAACACAGCCTGTAACATGGCAGGTATGCTGTGACATTTGGGCCATTGTAAGCATCACAAGCATTAATCCTCCCCAATAACATATTTTATGACCATTACAGGGTGTCAAACAGGAAGTAGCACTCATATATTGTATGCCATGTTTAACTCATGATCAGGCTGGTGACCTTAGTGGATTAAATAATGTCAGGTAATCAATCATGTCCAAATCCACATTTACTGTTTAAATACTCACATCTAGCAATGCTGGCCCTTATTGATTGAAGCCTCTCTGGCTCCCTGCGCCGGAGGTCGGACCACCGCCGCTCCAGCTGAGCGATGGTCCGCCGCACCTGGGTGCGTGCGTATATCCGCCGGCGGGCCACCGCATAGGCAGAGCGTTTCTGCCTGTTTGTTATAAAGGGGCCCGCCCGCCCCAGCCTGGTCTCCATAACGGAGACCAGTGTCCTCAGCTCTGCAGGCGAAAACGGTGCTGCTCTGCCATAAGCCACCATCTTAGCAATGGCACAAATCAAACAATCATGTGCTGTCATTGGTTGATCAGAGTGATATTTGGTATTAACTTTATTGTTCATTTTAACACTAACAGCGTGTATGCGCCCGAACAGACGGCTAACCCATTGCATCGCACACCCATCCTAAACAGTGTAAAATAAGATGGAAACACATTCTATCTAATCAGAGGCGTAGGGAGGGCGGAGCCACCGGAGCTCATGCTCCGGGCGGCAATTGGTTGACTGGCGCCGCCGGCCCGCCCCCTCCTCCGCAAATGATCCCATCCCTGCAAGTGAAGTGTGATGTCTGCACTCTGCATAAGTAACTAACGGGCCGTGCAGCGTGCGCAGCGCCGGCGGCTGCCCTGCCCGGCGCCTGCCTCCTGCCCTGCTCGCCCGGTCCCTGCCGCCAAGCGTCACGGGCGGTGAGGCCGGGCGGCGGGCTGACACTGAGTCGGACCTAGCCTAGGCTATGTCCTCCTCCTGTTTCTGAATTGCTGCTGCTGCTGCTGCTGCTCGGTATGGCTTCCGGGCAGCGCAGGCAGCGTAGCAGCACTGACCGTGACAGAACCTCTTCCAAGCTTTCCTGATGACCATCCCCTACATCGGAGAAGCTTTCCCTCATTTGAAAGATTTTTGCCTCATCTGAGTTCTTAGGACAGTTGGCTGAATGAGCTGAGCTGTGTCTGGCTGTTGGGATGCACTTGCCGGCTTTGGTGAATTTCCTCCAGACGGTGACTACAATGACAGCAATGACTACAATGACGGTGAGAGCAGAGTCCATTACAGGTTGTTATATAGCGCAGCAGATTCCATTACAGTGTCTTATATAGCGCAGCAGATTCCGTTACAGCACCTTATATAGCGCAGCAGAATCCGTTACAGTGTCTTATATAGCGCAGCAGATTCCGTTACAGCACCTTATACAGCGCAGAAGATTCCGTTACAGCACCTTATATAGCGCAGCAGAATCCGTTACAGCGTCTTATATAGCGCAGCAGATTCCGTTACAGTGTCATATATAGCGCAGCAGATTCCGTTACAGTGTCTTATATAGCGCAGCAGATTCCGTTAAAGCATCTTATATAGTGCAGCAGATTCCGTTACAGTGTCTTATATAGCGCAGCAGATTCTGTTACAGCGTCTTATATAGCGCAGCAGATTCCATTACAGCGTCTTATATAGCGCAGCAGATTCCGTTACAGTGTCTTATATAGCGCAGAAGATTCCGTTACAGTGTCTTATATAGCGCAGCAGATTCCGTTACAGTGTCTTATATAGCGCAGCAGATTCCGTTACAGCGTCTTATATAGTGCGGCAGATTCCGTTACAGTGTCTTATATAGCGCAGCAGATTCCGTTACAGTGTCTAATATAGCGCAGCAGATTCTGTTACAGCGTCTTATATAGCGCAGCAGATTCCATTACAGCGTCTTATATAGCGCAGCAGATTCTGTTACAGTGTCTTATACAGCGCAGCAGATTACGTTACTGTGTTTTTTAAGTTTTTTATTTTCAAATGTGACATGCCAACACGTGTTAGCCACGCCCCCAATTCATTACCGGGGGGGGGGGGGGGGCGCGAAATATGCCATTGCTCCGGGCACCATGGCGCCTAGCTACACCGCTGTATCTAATCTATAACATTCACCAAACATGGGTATAAGCAACAGGTGAAATAGTGTGCATCACTAGACACTTACACCTAACTCAACAAGGTACTAAACAGCTATTTTATAATGAAAGCTATGCAGCAGAAACATAGCAAATAGTGGCAGACCTTTTCCCAAAATTAGGTCATGCTGCCATGTGTACACTTACCTTCTACTGGGCCATACTACAGAGGTGGAATGAAAAGTAGCTAGCATCTAAGCTGAATTTGGAGTGGTTTCACATGTGATTTGGATGCTAGCACTGATTACTTGTGGCTAAGTGGTGGACTGGATTGACATATGGAATGGGTAGTGTCAGTTGTACTACATAGCAAACAAGTGCACAGTACAGAAGTACATTCAAATATACATGTCATGTCTGACCTCAGTTTTATTTGGTAATTGGTGTTGGAATCTGCATGTAGCTAATAAATCAGACTTACTGAGTTTGCCAGGTTTTTTTGAAATATTTTTCAACACCAAGGGGCGGGCCGTATGCGCCGCACGGTTGACGCTGGCATACGGGACGCGGCCGTACGGAACGCAGGTTGCAGCTGATTAACGCCAATTACAGAAATAGTATTTAAAGTTGTCCTAGAAAGGCAAACACTTGTTGCAAACATGGCAGGCTCAGAGTCAGAGGAAGATCAGGTGGTGCAGAATCTCTTGTCCCGCATGGAGGCCAACACCACCTATGTCCCACTCAACCCAGAACACCCAGATGGCCCATCAACATCAGGCCAATCAGCAGCTGGGCCATCCTCAGCATCAGCAGAATCATTGGGAACACAGCAGGTGGCTTCCCAACAGAGTAGCCAGCCCAGCACTTCAGGTACAGCAACCGGTGGCCGTGGCCGTGGCAGTGGCAGTGCCCGTGCCAGTGGCCGTGCCCGTGGCCGCAGTGGGGCAACAGAGGAACCAACCACAAGAAACATGGCATATGAACCGCGGGAGCTTGACATCCTGGTGACCCGGGCACGTGATTTAATTGAGTGCCCAGCGGTGAAGTTGACACACACAAGGAGATGGAAGATCTGGGAGGAGATAACGGCGGAGATTAATGCAGTGGCTCCACAAGTTCGTCAGACGGAGCATGTTAAGAAGAGGCAAGTACATGTGTGTTACATTTGAGTAGTACAAGTCCAGTAATGTTAACATTCAATATTAGATGGAGTTGGGCAATGGGTGTTCACGTTGCTTGGAGGCACAGACATGTTGGCCATGACATTGAATTGATAGTTATTGGAGGGTGACTGTTTTTGTATCTTCTAAGGGTTGGTTTGAAAAATGAATATAATGTAAGTTTGGTGTCAGTAGGCACATGTTGTATTATGTTTCAGATTGCAATGGGTGCTACAGCAAACATGAGGAGTTACATGTATTAATATGTACACTTTGATTGCAGGTGGCACGACTTCAAAGGCAACCTCAAGAAGAAATTGACCCAGCGGTGGGAACACAGCCACACCTCTGGGGCTGGCCCCATGCCATCCAAGCTGGAGCTCACCCCCCTGGAAGAGATGGCCCAGTGCTGTATTGCAGTGGATGAGGTCCGGGGGGTGAGCACTATAGACAGCGAGTCCCCAGCGGAAGTGATGGCTTCTACGCTTGAAGGTAATTATTTGCCAGGCCATAAGTAGATGTTTAAAATTTGGCATGAAATGTGTGGTAATTGGTAATTTCTCGTTCAACAGCATCCCCACCGCTTGGTCAAGATTCTCTTGAGGAGGTTGTGGAGTCTGTGCCACCTGGCCCCAGTAGCAGGCCCGTGCAGCAGCAGCCGGGATTGTCCGCGGCTGAATTGTCCATGTGGGGCCGTGTGCTGGATAGTATTGTGCAGCAGGGATAGTCGGCATTCGAGCGGGTGCGTAGGGCCAAGGAGGTGCTGCAGGGTTTGACCACCAGCCAGCAGAGTATTGCTGCAAGCCTGCAGGCTATGAGTGCCAGCCAGCAAGCTATGAGTGCCAGCCACCAAGCTATTGCTGCTAGCCTGCAGGTGCTGGCTGATCAAGCCCTGCGGCAAAATGACCTCCTCCTCCGCCATAATGAACTTATGGTGGAGCTAGTTACCAGCAATAGGGCCCTAATGTCACCCGCTTCGGGTGCATTACCAACATCATCACTCCCTGCTGCCAGAGGGGGAAGAACATCCACCCCCTCACCAGCATGTGCTCCACATGAGCCACCATCTGACTCTGGCCGTGGACGAGGCCGAAGAGCTGCTGCACGTGGCAAGGAGCCTGCCAGTGGCAAACGTGCCCGCAAATGAACTTGTGTCCCCATTAATCTCCACCGTTATGTCTTCCCAAATCTTCCATTGAGCTGTGTGTGTCAGCATCCTGTGTCCAAATCCGTGCCCAGGGTCACCACTTTTGCCCGCGGTTCAAATGTCATGTTTGGTTCCCCTGTTGCCCTGTTTCGGCTAGCATTACTGTGTGCTGTACTTGAAGTGTTGGTGCTGTACTTTTTTTGTGAAGCCACCTGATGTGTTCCTAATGATTCTGCTGTGGCTATTTATTCTATATTATTTCTTTTTTGTCCTGTTATGGTCCCATTTGTTTTGTGATGTTTTTGAAATTTTTACCAAAGTTTCTTTAATAAATGTTATTTTGGCCCCACAAATGTCTGTATTAATTGATACATGCAGAAGTGCCATGTGTATTAGTATTATTAATATTAAGTTGTGTGCATTATTTGCAGTGTAAAAGTGTGTGACAAGTGCAGCATGTAATGTTCCCTTTAAGCTGCAATGCTTCCAATTGTAGCAGTGAGAAGCGTGTAATTAACAAGTAATGGGTAAAGTATGTGATTGTATTGGGTTCAGGTGACATTGGTTGAGGTGCGTCCGTCCTGATTAGGCGTTCCGATTGCCTAGCGCATGACCGAGTGGTGTCCGCAAAGCAAGAGTAGCCTTTTGGACACCGCACATTTCTTCCCTTTTTGTTCGCGTGCATTCGGCGTGCTGTCCGAATGCACGCCTACCAAAATATGTGTACTCCCCCGTGTCCGCCCATGTTTCCGCCCAGTTTAGCCCACTTTGAAACTACGCCCCTGTGTCATTCCGCATGACGCCCATAACACACCCATATTGCCCGAGTGATTGCGGTGCACATTTCTGTACGGTATTAATGAGAACAAGTACGGAGACCATGCGTGGCACATGCGCGTCGCGTTCTCCACGCATGCGCAGACGGCTAAAAAACGCCATCCGAAAGAATACGGAAAAGTATGCACCGATCAGAATAAGGGCCAAAGTGAGAGATTTGGGAAGAAATGTCTAGTTTGTTTTTTATTAAATTAAACTGATTTTGCAGTGTAAATGATTGCCGCTTTAAAAAAGCTGGACATTTTCTTACCACATTTTTCACTTTCTGAATCTCTCATCCTATTTCCCCCAAAGGTTTTATTTTTTTGGATACAATTTGCACTTCTTTCAAAAATCACATGTGTCTTTGTAAATACCTTCCAACTTTGAGGAGAGAAGAGGAGAGATGAGAAGGACCGCTCGTGCGCGCCAAATACACGGCCGCTAAATACAAATATGAGTCGGCAGCCTGCAGGAATGCAGAGCCGGCCCTAGCCCAAATGACGCCCTAGGCAAGATTTTGGCTGGTGCCCCCTAGCACCGCCACTAGTTCCACCTCTGACCCTTCTCCCCTTTCCCAGCACCATCAGCCCTCATCATAGCAGTCATCATTTTGGTGCTCCTACCCGCAATATTTTAAATAGAAACAGTGCCCACATTCGGTGCGCAGCCCAAACAGGGGTGTGTTCTTTCTGGGAAGGGGCATTGCCACACAATTGTACCCCCAATTCAAATTATGTCACACAGGTAGTGCAACTTTATTCACATTATATCAAGCGATGGTGTCCCTTATTCACGTTACATCACACAGTAGTACCACTTTACCTTATGTACATTACTCCTCACATTATTCACATTATACCCTTAGAAAAAAATCCTGAGAAAATATTGTATTTTAAGCACCTCCATGGCCACACTGCAACCCAGCACAAAGCAGTGTGTGCTGGGCAGAGGAGATGAGCTGCAGCTGCTGTCACTTAAGGGGAGGGGCCCTTCCATCAGACTTTGGCCTGGGTAATTTGTACCCCCTACCCCTTTCTCTCGGCACCCCTGATAATACCACACAGTAATGCCCCTTACACATAACACACATTATTAATGTCCTTATAACCATAATGCCCCTTACACATTATGCCAACCTTTATTAATGCCCTTCATACGGATTCAGTACGGAATCCCGGCGGTCGGGATCCCGGCGTTCAGAATCCCGACGCCAGAATCCCGACAGCCAAAATCCCGACAAGGGGGGGGACGTGGATCGCCCCCCCTTGCGGGCTTGCTGCGCTCGCCACGCAGCGGGCCCGGTGCCTCGCTACGCTCGGCACACTAATTTATTCTCCCTCCAGGGGTGTCGTGGACACCCACGGAGGGAGAATGTGTCGGGATTTCGGCGGTCGGGATTCCGAATGCCGGGATCCCGACCGCCGGGATTTTAACTGCATCCCCTTCATACACATAAAGACACACATAATGCCCCTTACATATATGTTGCACATTATTAATGCCATTATACACATGACACACATAATGCCTGTTACACATATGTTGCACATTATTAATGCATTTATACATGACACACATAATGCCCCTTACACATATGCCGAACACTATTGCACAACCAACCCACCCGCAGACAGCACTCGCACAGCCGCTAACACTGTGACTGCTGCCTCTGCTTGGATACAGATGTTTCCTCATACATCTTGCCTCAATAGGCCATGCAGCTCCTGGCCAGTTCTGCTAACGTTGGGTGCCTTTTTTGCTGAAAATGTGTCTTACTTGCATTGTTATGTGACCAGAACACACAAGGAGCTTCCGATGATTAAAATGATATGTGGCATGAATATATTCTGTGTGCGACTGTGGCTGTACCAGCATATGGAATGCTATGTTACAGTAATTTCCATGAATACACTATTTCATATGCAGATACAGCCTCACTCACACACAGAATATAAGCATGCTGCATATCATTTTAATCAGCAGAAGCTGCTGATGCCCCTAGGCATTCCAAATGCCCTAGGCACTTGCCTAGTTTGCCTATGCCTAAGGCCGGCTCTGCAGGAATGGGTCAGATCCATGCAGGCTGCAGTGTAAAAAAAATAGAAAGAATAAATAACTTTAAAAAAAACGGCAAGGGGTCCCTTCGTCCCACGGGCATAACCAGCCCCAGTCTCAAAGGGCTGGTCCTGGTTTTAAAAAATCAGGGAACAATTTAAATAGGGGTTCTCCGTAATTTTTTTTTAACCAGCACCAGGCCAAAGGGCCGGTCCTGGTTTCCAAAATACGGGGAACAAAATGACTAGGGGTTCCCCATATTTTGTGAACCAGCACCAGTCCCAACCAGCCAGCAGAGTAATTCCACAGGCGGGGGACACTTATTATATAAGGTCCCGTGGCCAAAGCATTACCCCCTGGGCAGGGGTCCTGGTGAATTGGGGACCCCCCTCAATGAGGGGGTCCCTCCCCTCATGAATTTACCTGCCCAGGCTGAAGCCCTAAGCGGTGGCCACCAGGCTGATAAATGTGTAAAAATAGAAATAAACTATTGGGTTCTGCTGTGTCGCATACTGGGACTTGGAGAACCAGAAATCCCAGCATGCAGTCCATTAATGGGCTTTCTGGGACTCCTAGTTCCACAGCAGAACCAATAGTTAAATAAATAAATAAATAAACACACACACACACACACAAGAAAAATAAAACTTTTTTACATTCAGAGCCCACTCATACAGATACTTACCTATTTTGACACATAGGTAGGTCTCCGTCCATACGTCCGCTTGTCCTGAAGAAATCCAATGAGGGTACCTGTGGAAACCATACTTATGGGGGTCCTCCAGCATAGATCGCATCCTCTACTGTCCATGTAGGCATCCACGGACTTTGCAAAAAAAACAAACTGACCAACATGACCCACAGACTAAGAAGAGAGGATGTGTGTGTTTACATCCTGCAGCTCCTCCTCCCAAATACCGCTAGTGGCCGCCTAGCGGCCTAGCGACTCTTGATTGGCCGCTAGGTGCCGCTAGACAGCCAATAGCGGTATTCAGGAGGAGGAGGAGCCTCAGGATGTAAACAAACACATCCTGCGGTTCTCTTCTTATTTCGTGGGTGTCGCGTTGTTGTTTTTTTGGCAAGTCCGTGGATGCCTACAAACGAAATGCCAAAAATACGAATACGCAAAAAATAGGCATATTTTTTTATACGAATACTTCTATTTTATGTCTTTTTTGTTAGTACATTTCCCCCGCTATGTGTTTGTAAAAGAAGTATGCAGTGCAGTGTACATTTGCTTTTAACCCTCTGCATGCCAGCATCTCTGTGAGAGATGTGCAGAATATCCACTAAAAATGCCAGCGTCGCTCACATTTGTTATATAAATTCAAATAAAAAATGTGGTGTAAAAAGATTATTTTTCCTATATAAGGTAAACATTACAGGTCATAATGATGAATAAAGATGTTTGCTGGCAATTTTCACACCTATTTTGACAAATTCACTTCGCAATTAAAGGGTTAAATCACAGCATCTGAATTTGCTTTAGTGGGTGTATCTGATACACTCACCTGTGGCCTGCGGCTGTCATTATCATCGGCTGGCACTGGCGGCAGGGTTTGAGTTCTCGCAAGTCAAATTCCTCTGAACAGATATATTTGCATTTTTGGACAGCTATCTTGGCCACAATTTGATGCCACAACACTCATTTATGTACTATGTATGTACTGTTTTGGAGAGCACTAAAGCAAAGAGAGATAAAGTAAGGACCAACCAGCTTCTGTCATTTTTCAAACCTAGCCTGCAACATGGCAGTTAGGAGCTGTTTGGCTGCTACCTTATTTCTCTCCAGGTTTCGTACATACATACCACCCAACTGTCCCGCTTATAGTGGGAATGTTTATTTTTTTGGGGACATTCCTGTGTCCCTCCCGCGGCCAGCAGTGTCCCGCGTGGGGGGGGGGGCAGTTGGAAGACCCCCCCCCCAATCGTCCGTGACTAGACATCTATCCTTGCATCCAGATAGGCTGGGGGCAGAGCCAGCAGCTCGCGGAGCTGTTGAGCATGCCCCCACAGCGGGAAAAACGGGGGCGTAGCCTCGCGGCAGCATTGAGGGTATAGGCCATGCCCCATTTTTGGTAGCCGTCCCGCCTTCCTGTCCAGAAATGTTGGGAGGTATGTACATAGATCCCCTAGTGGGTCTATGTACTATAGGCTCCTAACTGCCATGTTGCAGGCTGGGTTTCAAATATGACAGAAGCTGGTTGGTCATTATTTTCTCTCTTTGCGTTAGCTCTTACCAAAACTTAGTACATAGACCCCCAATGTACAGTAATGGAGTGTTGTGGCATCAAACTGTGGCCAAGATAGCTGTCCAAAAATGCAAATATATCTGTTATGAGGAATTTGACTTGCGAGAACTCAAACCCTGCCGCCAGTGCCAGCTGATGATAATGACAGCCGCAGGCCACAGGTGAGTGCATCAGATACACCCATTAAAGCAAATTAAGATGCTGCGATTAAACCCTTTGAGTGCCAAGTTAATTGTTCAAAATAGGTGTGAAAATTGCCAAGCAAACATTTTCATTCATCATAATGGCCTGTGATACTTACCTTATAGAGGAAATATAATCTTTGTTTACACCATACTCGCCTACCTGACCCTCTTCTTCAGGGAGAAAATGCTTTGTTCCTGGACTTCCCTGGTAATGTATGATTGCCATCACCTGTGGTGAGCTAGGTAATTGATAAGAAAGGTGTTTCACCACAGGTGATAGCAATCCTACATTACCAGGGAAGTCCAGGAACAGAGCATCTTCCCTGTAGGAGAGGATCAGGTAGGCAAGTATGGACTTTTTTTTTTTTATTTATATAACAAATGTGAGCAACGCTGGCAATTTTAGTGGATATTCTGCACATCTCTCACAGAGAATTTGGCACTCAAAGGGTTAAAAGCAATTGTACACTGCACTGTATACTTCTTTTACAAACACAGCATGTGAATGATATAGGAAGGCTGGAAATATTCATGCCGTTCTTAAAGAGAAATACATGTAATTGCGTCTGGTTCAATTAGCATCTCACATGCTCCAGCCAACGTAGGTGTCCTGTGTACTCCTGTCACATTCCAGGCGCATAAGATATTTGCAACTGCGTCCCTCTCTTGGATTTATTTACTAAAAAGGGAGAGCTACCTCAGATGAGATGTTGTTATGGGCAACCAATCAGAATCTACTTCTTATTTATAACATTAGCACCTTCAATCTTGAAGATAATAGATAGAATCTGATTGGTTGCCCATAGCAATATCCCATGTTCAATAGAACTCCCATCTTTAGTAAATAAAACCCCTTTGACTCTGGTCCACAATTGTCTTGTTCTTAAAATTTATTCCAGACAGTAATTCATTATAGAGGGATAGTGCCTTGTGCCACTCACAAGCATTGCTGGAACAATTCACACCCACTACAGAGATTTAAATATCTGCAGCTTTATGCATTCTTGTTACAGTTACACAGTCGCCAACGCACTAGGAAGCAATGCCTGAGATGACCGCAGAGAACCTCAGTGACATCAAATTCCTGAATAGTAATGTGGCTGAGGTGCAGCAGGCAATCCAGTCAGTGCATGCAGGCCCGCCATCAGGATTTTTGGGGCCCAGGAATTATTTCCAGTCTGGGCCCCCCTCCTCACTTGACCTCACCGTAACTAGGCTCCTGCTCCCCCATCTCCTCTTCCGCTGAGCTGCAGCCTGGAGGTCCCGGAGCGCAGGCTTTTTCAACTCAGGATGCCGGCAGCCAATTAAAATGTACGGCAGGTGAGCCAATCAGAGCTCGCGTACCGGCAGCCGCTATGATTGGATGCCGGTATATGAGCTCTGGAGCCTATTTAATAATAATCCCATTTCAAATGCGATCTTGACATGATATTAATGCCCAGAATCACATTGCAATATGTTATTACTCTGGGTGACAGTATTATGCAAGGGCAGTGAAAGGAGCCCATCCATGCAATAAGCTGAGGGGGGTTATTCAGAACAGGTTGCTGATGTGCGAATTTGCAAGCTGAACGATTATCATACAACTGTGCACTATGACACACAGCGACAAAAATCAACTGCAAACCGGCTGCTGTTTCATTGACCCATCGACAGGAAGACGTCATTTTGGGGGGGGGGGGGGGACCTGACATTTTAATGGAGTGTCAAGAAAAATGCAGAGGTGCCCAGGCTTTTTCTTAGGCTGACAGACACAGGCCTGTTATGGAAGGTCAGGGTTGCGTGGAGACTGCACACAGTTTTGCGAATGGATTTGCTGCTGTGCGATGCTTGGCGATATTCTCGCAAGCCATTCGCACACTTGCACCGGGCTTACACTCTAGTGAGGCGACAGCTATCTATTCGCAGGGCTATATAATTTCGTACAGCAGTGATCAGGTCTGAATAACCCCCTAAGTTTGCTGCCAGGGTGCACATGCATATTCGGGGGCTGATGTCTATGGCACCTTATTCCGGAACACGGGATGTTTGGCAGCATTGCATCACCCATAGAACCCTGGGGCAGCAGAAGTTTGCATGCATTGCAAGTACAAGCTGTGGCAGTATTAATCCTGGGGTTGTGAACTGGGATCCTCACTTCCCTATGGGTTCTTAAGGTCATGTTAAAATGATCTCATCTCTTACATATTTGTTGTCTGTTATTTGTCCGTTATGCATTCGGACACTGTTGGACTGATTTGGAGGAAACCAATGTGAGGTGGCTCGATTGGGTCCAGAATAGGCTCACGGCCATACCTGTGGGGGTCCAAAAAGGGGTCCGGCCACTACACAAAGTGGGTCAGGGAAGCAAAATTCAGAGGGTAGAGGACCTGGGGTTTAAGACAAAAAATGTGGTCAGATCCAGGAGCCGACCATGGAGAGGCGTAAGCCAGGCAAGCCATGGGCATGGGGAACACGTTCAGGGCCTTCTGCTGGATGGATTTGGATGAGAACTTCAAGTGACACCAGGCAGGCACTTTGTGGGTCTGGTGGAAGAGCTGCCAGGCTTAATACAAGAGACGGATAAAGGTCAAGTAATGCTAATTGCACAACCAAACTGGGTGCGGTAACGCTGTGGGCCTGGTGGCTCACTGCCCCAGCCACAGGTACTATTCTCCCTCTATTGGGGCTGTGGACCCCCACGAGGGAGAATAGCCACTGTAATTTAACAGTCAGGATTCCAATATCTGTATACTAACCATCGGAATTGCGACTGTCAGGTGGCCATCTGGCACCGACCAAACCCGAGCAATGTCGGGTATCTCAGCTAGTTTACAATGTGCTTTTGACACTGGGTGGGATTTCTAACATCCGCCCTACATCGCTCCCCTCTGCCGGGTACCTCATTAATAATCGCATATATTAATGCAAAGGGGCCGATTGAGGGGCCGGGGCCGACTGCGGGGCATGCTGGGAGGGATCCCTCACACAGCGCTGTGGTAAGAAGCCCATAGGATTCTATAGGGTAGCACCAGCAAAAGCTGGTGATTCCCTCCGCAGCGCTGACCCGGTGTAGGGGGTTTAGAGCATATGGAAATGTGGTTATCATTCAGTATTTTGAGGAAATCCCCCTAAAATACATGTTTTTGGGGGGATCCTAGTAAATATTGAGTATCACCCCAATGTATAGGTGAGGGATATTTACAGAGGTCGCTCCATTCCCTTCAGACGGTTTCTATGGAGAATGCGAAGCTGGCGGATTTTCTGCAGCTGAATGGGTGTGGTCTCTGAAAATGGATGTTGTTTGCTCTGACCTAGAAGTAGTTTGGGTGGTTTTGGGCAGGACTCTAGCCAGGGGTGTGACAGTGTGCTGGGCTTCGAATGGTACCCTGCAGCCAGTAACACTATTACCGAGCTACCCGCAACATTCATGGAATGGTCCAGACAGGCACCCGGCACCTATGTAGCTGCCCGGAATGTTCTACTTCCCAGAACCAATGACCTTGTCCCCTAGGCGTGAGCTCATCACAGTGGGAGGGACTGGCGCACCGCAGTCCTGTTATGGCACTTATTCTGGGTATGGCTTGGGAATGTTGCCAGTAGTAGAGACACAATCAATCTACTGTGTGCATTGAATCAATGCCAGTGGGGCAAAGCCTTTCATAATGACCAACGTTAATAGAGAATTCTCCTCACATTGGTAAGGTGAACATTGGATGTACATATGTAGTGTAATAATCTTACCAACTGTACAGTATTTTCCCTGTATCCGTAAATCTCCTATCAGTCACTGTTATCTCCGTCTTTCAGAAGCAGTCCGGTTGCCAAGTTCTTTTTTCCATGGAAACGACAGTGCAGCATATCCGCAGATGGAACATTGTTCCTGGATACCAACATAAGAGAGGCAGCCTGCAGTTTCCAATGCTGGCTTCCTACACAGGAGGAGGAAACTATTGCTGTTTCTATGGAACAAAGGCTCCGGATTGCAGGAAATTTTCCCTGGGCACATACAGCGATTGCTTCATCCAAGCCGGTGACATGGCCACCACTGCAGCCCCGAATCAGGACCGCTGACCACAAATAGGACCACTGAGGCCCAGCAGTCGGACTATTAGGGGTATATTTAGCAAGTCTTCTCTGTGGAGAAAGTTTGATAAGACTCGCATCATCATGTGACAAATACTACATCATTAATTTTACTTTATTAATATTTATTCATCAAATAAACAATATAGATTTAAAAAAAACAATACACCGCATTGCAAGGCTGTACTGCATGGATCTTATTCCAGCTGTACTCCAAAGATGCAATACTCTAAGCCAGTGGTTCCCAAACTGTGTGCCATGGCACCTTGGGGTGCCCCAGGAGTCGGACACTTGGTTGATGGTCCAAGAAAAATTCAAATTATTTATAATCAATGTAATAGGCAAAACCTGTGCCGATCATAAAATATGTGGACAAACAGAAGTGACTCCTGTCCCTCGCCACATAACTGACACTAAGGATGACATACTGTATGAACACAATTTACTTCAAGTTCTATTATATTTTTTTCTGATTTTCTCAACAATAATCAGTCGGCCTAGGGGCGCCGTAAAAACACTTTGAAGCTCTAGGGCGCCGTGATCCAAAAAAGTTTGGGAATCGCTGCTCTAAGCATTTATGTACAGCCAAGAATATAGAGGCTTGGTCATTTTATTACATGTTACTTGGTAATTCCAGTCTACTTGTTAATACTTCTTATAAGGCTCAAGTGGGAAGGCTTGGGTGGAGAATACAGCTGTTTTCCCGCTCATCCCTGACCACAATCAGAATATGTGGAAGTGCAGAGTCTGACTCATGGTTTCACTGTAATCCAATGGTCGCTGTAAGGCCCTCTGCACAGCCTGACTCACAAAGAAAGGTTGCAGTGGACGGGCTCTGTGGATGTGGCTTCCTGGGATGCTATATTGCTGCGTCAGGATATATAACCTACTACAGGACCATATTTAGACATTTAGGGGGAAATTTACTAAAGGAAATTTGTAAAAAAAATAGGTGTATTTGTATTTAGAAATACACTTATTTTTGACATTTACTATCCCGAAAATATGGCAATTCATATTCGTATTGATGTGCTATCAATACGAATACGAATTGCCGTATTTTCGGGATAGTAAATGTAAAAAATAAGTGTATTTCTAAATACAAATACATCTATTTTTTTTACAAATTTCCTTTAGTAAATTTCCCCCTTATTGCCACAAAGCAAATATATCATTGGAGGCCTCATTCCCTTAACAATTCGGGAGAAATTTCCTAAAGGAAATTTGTAAAAAAAATAGGTGTATTTGTATTTAGAAATACACTTATTTTTGACATTTACTATCCCGAAAATACGGCAATTCGTATTCGTATTGATGTGTTATCAATACGAATACGAATTGCTGTATTTTTGGGATAGTATATGTCAAAAATAAGTGTATATCTGGATACAAATACACCTATTTTTAAAAAATTTTCTTTAGTAAATTTCCCCCTTCCTGTCAGAACTCTACACTTTCTTTGTTCACTTGTTTCTTTTCTGAAGTACGGTCTAACAGATATCACATGACATTTACCTCTAAATGGCACAATGGTGGCACAGTGGTACTGCTGTTGATAGGCCCGGGCCTCTGCGACCAGAAAAGACTTGTGACAGGCAATGGGCGAGAGAGGAAAGGGCAGTATATATATTACGGCTGGGTCTTCTTAACCAGCTACTTCCGGCGCAGGCAGCAGCTCCTCATATAGAACTCAGCCGCTGCTTCCATGGTGGCTCTGCGACACAGGTGGCTGTAATGGCTGTCACCGGGGGCCGGGAGCAGTGAATATTCAATGAGCAGGGACCCGGCACAGTGTATATTGAATAAGCCTGTCCCCGGCCTGTGCATATCTAATGTATTGGGGAACAATATTCAATATGCACTGCGCTGGGTCCCCGCTCATTAGATATGCATGTGCAGCGACTCGTTCACTGTTGCCTGAGTGGGACGCCACTCATGCATATCTAATGAGCGGGGACACAGCGCAGCATACAGCGCACGGCGGGTAGTAGCGCTGGACTTGATCGGCCAGGCGGTCTAATGATTCGCCTATGCTGACTAGATCTTGACTAAGGGCCTGATTCTGGTTCACTCGCAAAAGCAGATTCTCTCTCTCTAATGGACAAAACCATGTGCACTATCTAATGGCAGAGTGACCCCAGGGGGCTGCTAAATCATGCCACAGTGATCAGGTCTGAATAACCCCCCAATGTGCGTGTTTTCATGTGACTAGTATCACTAGTTATCGTTAGCTGGAGACACCCAGGTATGCTTGTGGCCACACACCTTAGTAAAAATGAATCCCGTGAAGGATAATACAACATTGACGGTACTGCGCAATAGCAATCTATCTATTTTTCTGAAATAATATCAACACACTTCGAAATAAAAATACAATTTATTTGTGAATAATATTTAGCACCTAGTTTTTGCCATCCACGTGGACTATGATTAGGAAATGGCCCGAAGCTTGGTAAGGGAAGCGAGCCATGCGAGGGGACGCTTGCTAAAAACTACAAATTGGCACCCCAAAAAATATGTGAGAAAATCATGTCTACCTTTTCATATGGACATTTTCCGTGTCATTAGGTTGACCTAGATATTGTCAACCTAATAAACCACACCCAGGTTTAGGGATGGCTATTGCTGTCATTGCCATCAATGGTTGCCATCAATGGCAATATTGCAACTGGCCATCAATAGGGATAACTATGCGATATTTTTACCTATTGATGGTCATCCATTTTGTTAGACTGATTGGCCCATGGGGAGGGGGGGGGGTCGTGGGCGGGGCTATGATCCATGTCCCAGCACTTTGAAAAAAAAAGAAGAAGCAAAACACGGTTTTGCTTTGCCATCGATGGAGGGAAACCATCTGGTTCTCCCCCATCCATGGCAAAAGTATTTGACATCAGCCATAAACCATTGATGGCCATCCCTACCCAGGATACTAGGGTAACCCATGCAAGCACAGGGAGAAATTACAAACTACACGACTGTGGCTTGTCTAATGCTAATTTACATATCTTGGAAATCATTAAGGGTGGGATGTAGTAACATACATTGCTGCCCCTTGCCACGCCCCCGCCGCGATGCTAGCGCCTATGTACTAACGTACTATCTCCGTCACTTCCTGGGCTCTGTGGCAGTCCCCGGCGTCTCCTTCTCCCCCCTGCAGCCGGAAGGACATCCCCGGCTGTGACATGCTGCTGGGGGAGGAGGAGCACCACGGAGCGGGACAGGGAGGGAGGGTAGGAGTCTGCGGCGTACGGCGGCAATGGGTGGCGATAGAAGCCCATAGGCCTGCCCTGCATTTGAAAATGCAGTAAAACAGGGGTTTTACCGCTATTTCCTCTTAGTACATCCCACCCTAAGAGTAACTGATTCAGAACACAATCTATACATTGCTACAGTATCTACAGTACTATGCAGTACACGGTGCCTTGCCTACAGCTGAGGCACAGTTTGTAACCTGTGGCAAAGCCTAGCAGGGTAAGTGGGCACTACATCCAGATCCACCTAGGCCTGCCTAATTCAGCCAAGGATAAACCCAATTATTATGCGGTTGAGCATTTATCTGCTGACTGTGCATACATATTACATCTCTGCGTCATTCCCACAGGCTTCCCACAGAGTATTTTGTCAAAATGAGACGTTACACGTAGCAGTAGTGTGCAGCGCCATCTACTGTCTATAAAATGGTATTTATGGAATGGGATCATTCGTCAGACTGCATTTAGGTCTACAAGCATTAGGTCTACACCAGGCATGTCCAACGTTGGCCCTCCAGATGTTTTGAAACTACACATCCCAGGATGCTTTGCCACAGTTTTGCTATTACAGAATGCTAAAACTATTGCAAAGCATGCTGGGATGTGTAGTTTCAAAACATCTGGAGGGCCAACGTTGGACATGCCTGGTCTACACCATTAGGTCGACTTGCATTTAGGTCGACCTGACTGAAGGTCGAGATGGGTTAGGTCGACAGGGTCATTAGGTCGACATGTGTTAGGTCGACAGGCGTTAGGTCGACAGGGTCATTAGGTCGACAGGTATAAGGTCGACAGGGTCATTAGGTCGACAGTGAAAAAGTCAACATGTTTTTTTTTTTTCAAGCGTCGACACAGTCAACATAGCACCGCGTCCCTCACATGGCACCGCGTCCCAACATAGCACTGCGTCCCTCGCATGGCTCGCTGCGTTTGGCACACTATTTTATTCTCCCACCACGCCCTAGTGGATGGTAGGGCATGAAATACCGCCTGTCGGCACATGTCGACTCATAAAACAGTCAAATTACCCCATGTCGACCTTTTGCCTGTCGACCTTCCCCATGGTGACCTAATGACCCTGTTGACCTTATAAAAGTCAACCTAATGACCCTGTCGACCTAAGTCATGTCGACCTTCAGTCATGTTGACCTAAATGCATGTCGACCTAAATGCAGGTCGACCTAGTGGTGTAGACCTAATGCTTGTAGACCTAAATGCTGTAGACAGTATGACCGTATCCCGCTGTGCTATGTTAGGTACGCCCGTAGTTAGGAATAAAGTGTAACAGTTTGCGAAAACATTACGTAAACTGCGAAAGTGAATATTGTTTTTAATTTATGTCTGTGTGACTTATCTACTGTATTGCTGTAAGGCGCTCTGAGCCCTGTTAGAGAAGGTGCACTATATAAATAAAACTTAGGGGATTATTCTGGTTCACTCCTGGCAAATTCCTTCTTAGATGGACAAAACCATGTGCACTGCAGGGGGGCAGATGTAACAGCGTGCAGAGAGAATTAGATTTGGGTGAGTTATTTTGTTTCTGTGCAGGGTAAATACGGATTGCTTTATTTTTACACTGTAATATAGATCTCACTTTGAAGTAAAACCCCTCCCAAATCTAACTCTCTCTGCACATATTACATCTGCCCCACCTGCAGTGCACATGGTTTTGTCCATCTAAGAAGGCATTTGGCAGAAGGAGTGAACCAGAATAACCCCCTTACTTTCTTTCTATATTTTCTTTACCTAACAATTCAATCTTCAGGACAATGCCTGATCTGAGCAGAGAATCTGCATTGCATACCTCTGACACAACACAACAAGGTAGCGTGTGCTCACACACACACACACACACACACACACACACACACACACACACACACACACACACACACACACGGATACACAAGGTCTCCAGCTATGAGCACATGGTGAATGCTGAAAGTTTTATTTAACACAAAAAAAAATGAAAGGTTTCCATAAGAACATTCAGACATTAGAAGAAAGACATTCAATGCATTAAGGCTGGGGCCACCTATAGTGGCCTAGTGGGTCCTGCTGAATGGGACTCCTATGAGGCCACCCACACATACGTGACAGGGCCGCAACCGGATGCTGCGGTTGGACAGGACGGTGGGCGACCGGTCAGCAGTGTCCAGATCTGTGGCCTGTTCTGCAGGATCCAGACACAATACTGTGTGTGACCCCACAACGTCTCCTTCCGGCCAAGCAGGTCCTGCTGAACGGGACTCGTTTGGCTGCTATGTGTGGCCCAAGCCTTAGAGGTTAACACATTTCAATGGACAATAATAGGATAAAGAGGAGACGGTACATAGAAGTAACAGGAGACCAACTGATGGGCGGCTGAATGAGGCACATCAGATGTGACAGATGAAGCAGTACAGTGATTACTAATAACATGGTGCAATGACTAACGTGCAGTATTAACCAATTAGGTGCCAGTCCAGGGTATTTTGACTAATGAAAGATGACATTGGATTGGTTGTTCAATCTAAATCTCTCTGCACATTTACATCTGCCCAATTGCAGAGCAATATGGTTTTACCAAGTTGCACTTACTGTTTTTGCTTAGCTCCTAACTCTGCCCCCTGTGTGGTGGTAACAATAGGCAGCGTGTATATATATAAGTAGAAGCTATCAGATACAGGACTATCTGTGGTGGGAGAGAAATTACATTGGACATAATGGTTGTACAAATGGCATATATACAGTATATGTGTGTGCTTCATCAGCAGCGACTAAGTGCCTGGATATGGCAGGTAGAATGTTTGCAGAGCGTGTACACATATGTGTAGGTAACATGATATGATGATGTGCAGGCATGCCAGTTATAGAGGCTGTACATGTAGGTTACATAGTATGACAATGTCTGAACATGGCAGGTAAAGGAGTAAGGAGGACACATTGGGAGGCCTGTGTCACAGCAACGGGAGAGTCCATTAAGTCCAGTACACAGGCAGATCCCCGCACAGCACCCGGATGGTAGTGCCCAGCAGAGATGGGTCGCTCACCAGCTTAAGGGGGTCACTCTGTCTGGCAGCCTCAGATCCAACCTGAACAAGGGAGATGGAATATATGGGAGTCAGTGATGTAACAGGACGACATACTATTCTAATGAGCACGGCTACGCTATATCCTCAAGGAACAGACATATAAACATTGGGCCTCATTCAGACCTGATAGCTGCTGTGCACATTCGCACAGTGGCTGGTTATGGAAAGGCTGCACTTGCATCTAGGCAGCAATGCGTGACACTGTACAGCAAGGTGATTGACAGGAAGCCAGCGTTTGGGGGTGGTAACTGGCTGTTTAGTGGGAGTGCCAAACAGCACAGGTGTGCCCAAGCGTTTCAGGGGAGGATACGTGTGACGTCAGCTTTGGCCTTGATCAGGCTAATGTCATCACAGCTGCCGAGTAACCCCAGAGCTACTCCGAGCCTGAGAACAGTGGTGACCACTGGGGAAATCACTGCATGGTGAGCATACACATCTGCTGTGTAGAGACCTGGAAAACGTGCACTGTTGGGGGTCCTTGAGGACCAGGGTTGGGAACCACTGATCTAGTCTGAGCATTTTTTTTCCCTTTAAGCCAGTGGTTCTCAACCTCGGTCCTCAGGACCGCCCAACAGTGCACGTTTTCCAGGTCTCCTCACAGAATCACAGGTGAAATAATTAGCTCCACCTGTGAACTTTTAAAATGTGTGACTAATGAGTGCACCTGCCGGGTGACCTGGACTTTCGGAGTCATGAGGACCGAGTTTGAGAACCACTGCTTTTGGCAATCTTAACCCTTTGAGTGCCAAGTGAATTTGTCAAAATAGGTTTGAAAATTGGCAAACATAAAATAGTAACTCCCAAATCCCTTTCCTCCTCAGTAGTTAGCTTGAAGCAATTATTTCGGCCAAGTTTCCCTCTAATTTAAAATGAACAAAAAAAAAATAAAAACAATTAAAATAAAATAACATTAAATAAAATGATAGGTCAATTAAATTTTTTCAAAATACTTCATTTTACTAAAACGTTTCTTATTTTGTGGGCTGCCTCTGACAATAGAGGTACGAGTATTACAGAGGTAATAGGCACGGGGAGATATAACCCATCGCCCTGATTCCTATGAAAGCTACTTATTTTCACTAGAGAAAGGGCGTATAATATACAGTATATAGCCCTAATAAACAGACCTCTATCTCTATATTAATATCTCACCTTGCTCAGCACGTTTTCTGCAATACTCTGAAGACTTTGTATGCTTTCCGGTTCCATATGTGTGATGTAACATGCGTGTCCAGGGCGTGGACGCATGCAGATCAGCAGCTGTAAAGAGAGAGAATATTTACTTTTTATGTCAGTTCTTCATTTAATCTTCCTCTGCCTAATCGTTGGCCATCTACAGTGTATCTGCCATGGTTGCCGGGGGTAACGGTTGCTATGCAGAATTCCAATACATTTTCAAAGCCTCATCTGTACATTTTGTTTCACACTTGGGTGTTACACAGTCACCTTTACAAAATCTTTCCACATATTTTCATTGACGCCACTACCAGGGCCATCTTAACAGCATTGTAGGCCACGCGCAAAGCAATGCATTTGGGGCCCCACCATACCCATTCATTAATTTAAAATGTAGACAAAAACAACAATCATAACATCCCCTTGCTGTGGACCCATGCATCATCTTTCCACTTGCTTCCATACAGTGAATGGTTGTCAGCACTTTGATAGGTGGATAGCTTCAGCCATCTACCAATCCGCATGCTGAAAGCCATTCACGGTCTGGCTGCAGGCTGGAGGAAGTTAGAGAAGGCTGGACTCTGATTGGTGGATAGCACCAGGCAGCTTTCTCTACTGCCTCCCAAGGAGCAAAGGAGGCACATACCCACCCAATCTGCCCCAGCTCGAAGGCCCCCACAATTAGAGGGCGCTTGGGCAGCTGCCCATTGAGCCCATACGTTAATATGGCACAGGCCACTACTGGTCATTTTTATGTCAAGCACAGTCCCAGCCAATACCTTGCTGTAGTCATAGACAACACTGGCGGAAGTATTGATGCCGGTGTCCAGGTGAAAGGTTGCAACGCCACTAGCTCGCAGTCCGGTATCTTCTCTATCATGCAGGGACATCTGGAAAATCTGAGAGCGCAGAGACACTGATCAGAGGAGAAGAGAGGCCATACTGTACTATCCTGACCAGGTCTCTGTGACCTCAAATGATGTTTTTGTTCACAGAAAGGGTAACTGATAGGTGTATTTGGATTTATATGGATTTATTTTTGTGTTTCTGTTTAGAATGTGGAATGCAAGAAGTTTTAGCAGGAATTATTTTCCTGTATGTTTGTAATGATCAGAAAAGTTGTGTCTGGTTGCGGGATTCCGACAGTCGTTTGTCCGAAATCGGAATCCCGACTGTTACAAGCCCGATAGCCGGTATCCCAACTAACAGGGCCTATTTTCCCTTGTGGGGCTCCACGACCTCCATAGAGGGAGAATAGAATAGGTGGCGGCCGCAGCGAGCCCGCAAGGGGCTTGAATGCGCTTGCTGCCCTGTCAGGCTCCTGACAGTTGGGATTCCGATGTCAGAGCTGCAACATTGCTGTACTGGTCACTGGAGAGGAGGGTGTCTGCCAAGGGCTGTAGATGTGATAGGCACAGGTTGGGGATACTATTACTCCCCTCCTAGTGAGTCAAAATGACACATAAACAGCAACAATGAATTAGTACTGAAACAATGTACAGTATCAACATGAGCATTACTAAAACCTGATTCTGGTTCACACATAGTGAACCAAATTCGGCCCCTGCCCCAATGGTCGGGGTATGCATGTCACAAAGCTGTAGTGAATAAATCACTAGGTAATGAACAATTAACCCTTTGGGTGCCAAGTGAATCTGTCAATATATGTGTGAAAATGGACATAATGACCTGTAATGTTTACCTCATATAGGAAATATAATCTTTTATACAACATTTTTATTTGAATTTATATAACAAATATGAGCGACGCTGGCATTTTTAGTGGATATTCTCAACATCTCTGACAGAGATGTTGGCACTGAAAGGATTACAGAAGTGGCAATTACATTGGAGAGAGGGTTTTCCTGCCGTGTTTCCCGATGTGGACCCATGCAGACACCACCGTACAGAAGTCTCCCACTAAGGCTCGTTCATCATAGAGCCGACTTCCGTACCTCCAGCAGTGGGGAGCTCACGGTGTGCAGCGTTATGGTACCGGACACCAAGTATCACACCCGGTCCTGAGTCCCAGTCCAAGCAGAGTGGTAACTATATTTTGTGTTCCAAACTCACCTGTCGCTCACAAAATCTATATTCAACTGTCCGATATTAAATCACACTGTGTGATGAATGCATTCATCACACTCTCCAATTGAGGAATCAAAGGAGAAACCATTCTTTATTATTTACATTATTAACGAGCTATTGAGTAACTTACAGCTTTTTATAATGTGCATACCAGCGGCGAAACTATAGCACCGCAGCCCCCGCCACCACGGGGGGGGGGGGGGGGGGGCGCTATGCATGTGGGGGCATGTGCTATAGTTACACCCCCCCCCAATCCCCCGCAGACTTACCTATCTCGCTGGTCCCGGCGGCTCCGTTCTTCTGCTGAGGACCACCACAAAATGGCCGCCCCCATATAGCACACAGTTCTCTGAAACTGTCTGCTGTATGGGGGCGGCCATTTTGTGGTGGTCCTCAGCAGAAGAAGAACGGGGCCGCCGGGACCAGCGCGATAGGTAAGGCTGCAGGGGATTGGGGGGGGGGGTTTGCATGGGCGGTGGGGCGGCGGGTGATTGGGGGTGCTTGGCGGGGGGTGGCGGCGGGGGGGGGGGGGGGTGCGCCCCCCCCCTAACGGAGGGGGGGCGCCCAAAACTTACTTACGCCACTGGTGCATACCACCTGATTCTAACCTAATTCATGGCAAATGTTCAACAAAAGAACAGCTCCTTAATTGCTAGTTACCAAGTGATTTATTAACTACAGTGTTGTGACATGCAAAAGGCATATAACATACAGAATCCTTCTGTAGCTGATAAGTTTATGAAATGGGGCCAAATAGGATTTGACATCCCCCTCGGGTCCGATGCGAGGTCCTGTGCACATCAGACCTGATGCCTGACTGACCTCCGACGCCACCCCCTTCCCGGCGGCGGGTAAGGGAGTCGCATGTGATATATTGCATGTAAAAGGGTATATCGCAGTAGTGTGTGACCACCTTAATGCTGCTTTCACACCGCAAAACCTGCTTTGAACCGGTTTTTGAAACGTTTCTTAAAACGGGTCAGAGCAAGTTAAACCCCTTTCACACTGCATGTTGTAAATTGTATATTACTGGTTAATTAGTGATCATATGTTGGTACATTGTTTCAGTATTAATTCATTGTTGCCTTTTATGTTTCATTTTAGATTTAATTGTTTTGTTTTATTGAAATCTGTAGCTCCCAAATAGATATGAGGGGTGACATTCTATGGGATGAGAATTTTTCGCACTTTCAAAATCGCCCATTATCGCACTTTTTTAATATCGCATTTTTGCCGCGAATTCGCATATTTAATGAGGTGCGAATTCTGGAATGAAAAGTGCGATTAGGTGCGATAATGTGCGAATTTTAGGCATGAAAATGTGCAAATTTTAGGCATGAAAATGTGCGAATTTAAGGAAATGTGCGATTTTTTGTTCATCAAAAAAAAAAAAATGGCGTGGGGTCCCCCCTCCTGAGCATAACCAGCACCGGGCTCATTGAGCTGGGGCTGGTTCCAAAAATACGGGGGACAAAAAGCATAGGGGTCCCCCGTATTTCTGAAACCAGCCCCGGACTCTTGGACCGGTCCTGGTTCCAAAAATACGGGTGTGTGTGTGTGTAATAAAGTTTTACTGCTCTGTGTGTGTGTTTTTTTTAACATTCTTTTTACAGGTGGACTACAAGTCCCAGCGGGCCCATTAATGTCCCGCATGCTGGGACTTGTGGTTCTCCAAGTCCCAGCATGCGGGGGAGGTCTGCTGGCACTTGTAGTTCTTCTGTATCAAGCAATGTTATGTATGGAAGATTTAACACTATCAGGCCGGCGTCCACTGGCCACAGACGCCGGTGACAGCCCCGGGCTTCAGCCCTGGACGGGTGAAGCCTGGGGGGGGGGACCCCTTTATGGGGGGGTCCCCACTCCTCCAGGTACCCCGTCCAAGGCTGACCAGCCACGGTGCTCATGTTTCGGCCGGGGGACCTTATATAAAAAGTGTCCCCCGGCTGTGGCATGACACCGAGTGCTGTTGGAGCCCGGTGCTGGTTTCAAAATACGGGGGACCCCCAGATTTTTTGTCCCCCGTATTTTTGGAACCAGGACCGGTCCAAGAGTCCGGGGCTGGTTTCAGAAATACGGGGGACCCCTATGCTTTTTGTCCCCCGTATTTTTGGAACCAGCCCTGGCTCAATGAGCCCGGGGCTGGTTATGCTCAGGAGGGGGGACCCCACGCAATTTTTTTTGTCAAAAAACACTTTTCCACATTTTTTAACACAGGGCCATGCACAGATCTCTATGATCTGTGCAGGGTTCTGGCCAAATCGCATATCAGAACCTGGTCTGATTTTTTTTAGATTTTTAGACACATTTTTCAAATTCGCATCTCATTAAATATGCGAATTGTATACTTTTCAATGTGAAAACATCTGGATGCGAGTTCTGGCGAAAACTAAAAATCGCACTTCTAAAAAGTGCGATTTCGCGGCAAAACCGCACTTTTTGCCGATTTTCGCATCTCGTTTTTGCGATAAAATTCGCCAAAGTCAGATTATCTCATCCCATAGAATGTCACCCAATACATCACATATAAGCTATTCCTGTGTTTCCACCAACAAAGTAATAGTCCTAGGTTAATTCATGGGCCCCATTGGTAATTCCTCCATAGTTGGTAGATTTACTGAAGCTTCTAAAAATGAAAAGAGGTGATGTTTGCAATAGTAACCAATCAGATTCTGTCTATCATTTTCTAGGATGCAATAGACAGACATATGATAGAATCTGATTGGTTACTATGATCAACATCACCTCTATTCATTTTTAGAAGCTTTAGTAAATTTGCGCCTAGGCGCTTTCCTGTGACTATCAATTGCTATTTTCAGGCATGTCCAAACTGTGGCCCTCCAGCTGCTGTGAAACTACAAACCCCATCATGCATTGCCACAGTTTTGCTGTTAGGAAATGACAAAACTATGGCAAGGCATGCTGGGATGTGTAGTTTCGCAACAGCTGGAGGACCTCAGTTTGGACATGCCTGCTTTATATGGAAAATTGTTAAAGACACAGCTACAGGTAACTGATGTATTATTTACGATTCTTACCGTTTCTGTGTGTTTCTGGCTCAAATGCAGTCCCATCAGGAGCACCCCAAGGAGAACCACAACCAGGACCACCACCACCAGGACCACGCACAGAAGCTTCTTAAGACCGCCACCAATACATGGGATACGGGGCAGCAGCTCTGAGTACACCTAGTACAAGGATAGAAAGCCTGGGTGAAAGAGAAACCTTTCCGAGCAACCCTACCAAGTGATCAGCAGGTGATCTATCTACCAATCTACCATGCTATAAGCAAATGATCATTTTACAGTAAGATCAACAGAGTATGTCACTAATATGGGATCAGCAGAAGATCTCTCTGCCATGGGATCAGCAGATGAGGGCTCTACCATGGGATCAGCAGATAATCGCTACTATGGGATCAGGAGAAGGTCGATCTAACATTGGATCAGCAGAGGCTCTCTCTACCACGGAATTAGCTTATGATATCTCTTCTATGGAATCGTCAGAGATCTCTCTACCAAGGGGTCAGCAGATAATCTCTACTATAGGATCAGGAGAAGATCTCTGTACCATGAGATCATTAGATGAGGTCTCTGCCAAGGGATATACAAATGATCTCTCTACCACGGATCAGCATAGGATCTCTCGGTCAGCTGATAATATCTCTTCTATTGGATCAGAAGAAGATCTCTCTACCCTGGGATCAGCAGATAATCTCTACTATGGAATCAAGAGAAGATCTCTCTACCATTGACTGAGCAGAGGCTCTCTCTAGCATGGGATTAGAGGAAGATCTCTCTACCATAGGATCAGCAGATGATCTCTCTACTATGGGATCAGGAGAAGATCTTTGTACAATGGGATCAGCAGGGGATGTCTCTACTATGGGATCAGCAGATGATGTGTTGGGAACTACAGGCCCCACCATACCCTGATAACTGTCACCAGGGCTGGCAACAGAAATCTTGGGGCCCTGTACAATTATATTTCTGGGGCTCCCACCTAATCCCAAATCCACACAACCCTCTTCTGTACAAGCCTCATTTAACCTTTCGCTGCTCCAGATCCTGCTTTCAGGTGCAGACTTCTCTCGTTCTCAGTCCTGTTGGCCTGGCTCCTGCCTTCTGCTGGCCTGTCACTTTCACAAAAGAACGCCGAGCACTACAAGCAGGCACGGAACAGACGACCCGCGCATGTGCTATAAAGTACAGTAGCCAGGCCATGTGCACACACAGAGTACATGGCTCCGAGCACTGAACGGCAGGGCACACACACAGTGGCACACAGTGTCAGTCAGACTCAGCCACACACAGATGGTGCACAGTAGACGGCCTGGCCGCGAGGGTCACTGACAGGCCAGCGGCCGTGATGGGGCATGGAAGCTCTGGGGCCCTTGAGATTGCTGGGGCCCGTCACACTTGTCCCCCTTGACCCCCCCCTGTTGCCTGCCCTGACTGTCACATGCTGGGGCTTGTAGCAAAGCCACAGGGTGCCAGACCTGCCATCCATTACTCACAGGTGGGGTGTCCAGCAACACAGATTTGCTCTGATCCATGGCTGCCAGTTCTCTGTGATATCAGCGTGCAGTATGTGTGTTACAGAACAGCTCCATGATATATACCTGAACCTGGAATCGCGTCATTACTGTGAAGTGCTCCTAAGGCTCCTTACTGAGTGTTTACACATACACTAAGAGTATTTACAGATCAGAGACACTTATAACATGTGAAGAGGTCTCACTAAAACATTTATTTCCAAAGATTCGCAAATCATTACTTTTGCTAATGCCACGCCAGTAGTCAGCCTGCAGAGCATCCCAGTCAGTCTGCAGAGCATCCCTTCCGTCACCCCATGCTTCCTATTGAGTCTGCAGCATATACAGGCAATCTGTATTTCCTTCCTCGGGAGCTATAATGCAGAGCGCTACTTACCATAGGTCACTACTTACCATAGGTCAATTCTTACCATAGGTCACTACTTACTTACCATAGGTCACTTCATTGTTCCCTTACCAGCCAGTAATATACAAAGGAGAATGTTAACTTGTACGACTCCAGTTGTAGAACTAGAAATCTCAGCATACACTACAAGACAAAGGTTCATTATTTATCCAGACACAGACAATAGGCAAGACTATTGGGTGGATGCTCCCCTGAGATTTCTCTCGAAGCGTGGCAACTCTGAATTAGAAGAAGGACATTGGGCGGGATTCTCTAAAATCCGCAGCCCTCTTCGCCGGCCACCGCATTTCTAATGACCGCATATTCTCTAAAATATGCGGTCATTAACGCAAGGGACAGCTCTTGCGGTAAGAGCTGTCCCTTGCGATGCGGCGCCGTTGCTGGACTTCCGGGTCTATGACTGACGCGCCGGCCGCAGGGCATGCTGGGAGGGATCCGTGACGGATCCCTCACACACCGCTGCGGTAAGAAGCCCATAGGCTTCTGCAGGGGATCGCCAGCTTTTGCTGGCGATTTCCTCCGCAGCGGTGACACTGCGGAGGGAGGTTAGAGAATACAGAAATGCGGTAAAAACCCAGATAACGGGGTTTTTACCGCATTTCTGTAATAGAGAATCTCGCCTATAGGCCCTTATTTAGATCTGATCGCAGTACAAATTTGTTTGGAAAATGGGCAAAACCATGTGCACTGCAGGTGGGGCAGATGTAACCTGTGCAGAGACAGTTAAATTTGGGTGGGGTGTGTTGAAACTGAAATCTAAATTGCAGTGTAAAAATAATGCAGCCAGTATTTACCCTGCACAGAAACAAAATAACTCACACAAATCTAACTCTCTCTGCACATGTTACATCTGCCCCACCGGCAGTGCATATGGTACTGCTCATTTTCCAAACAAATTTGTACTGTGATCAGATCTGAATAAAGGCCATTGTTTTAATCTAAATCTAAATCTACCGTACACTTGTGCGACTACTCCCCTCTGAGAAGTCGGACGCATCCCCCTTTTGAGCCGCCCCGGGACCTGGGGGCAGCAGGATCACTTAAGATATTTTGTATACAAATCTACTATATATCACATGTGATCCCAGCCAAGCCTGGCCAGCTTGGACGCGATTCAGCAGACTGCTTCTGCAGCCATTGCGACTGTCAGGCTCCGCGAGGCTCCAACCACGCATTGGACCTACATCACCCTAGTGTATGGGCAACTTAACTTCCTCAACACAGATGCCTACAATCATGCTGCTATTTTCTGCATTAGCTGAAGGACTATTTGCAGGGCAGCAGTATGTATACTCATAGTAACATAGTAATTAAGGATGAAAAAGGACGTTAGTCCATTGAGTTCAACCTATCTAACTTGTAACTAATGACTTGACTAAGTCATATCTATAGGATTCCCTTATAGTTGCTGTAACCACCCCCACCGGCAATGAGTTCCAGAATGTTACTAATGATGAAGAATCTTCTTAATTCAGTACGGAATTTCTTTTCCCCGAGCCTCAGTACATGCCTGCGTGTCCTAAGTATAGGCCTGTTAGTGAACAAATCATCTCCCAGTTCCATATGATTCCCAATCCTGTATTTGAACATACAGTACTAATCATATCACCTCTCACCATCCGTTTCTCCAGTGAAAACATATTCAGCCTGGTCAACCTATCTTTGTATTCTAGTGATGCGAGACCTTTTATTAGCTTAGTCGCCCTTCTCTGTACCTGTTAAAATTAATTTATCTCCTTTTTAAGGTGCGGTGCCCAGAACTGAACACAATATTCCAAGTGTGGTCTCACCAATGCCTTGTTTTCCTAGCTTTCCGTAGAGGAACATTCTCCATGACGGGGATATTACAGTACCTCCCTTTTAGTGTATTTGGAACACTCTCATCGTATTTAAAAATAAAAACATAATTTTATGGCTCCCTGTCTATTGTATGTGTAAGTTTATTCCCAAATGACAGAGGGAAGGCAGGTGATGCAGTGTCACAGTAATTGTCCTTCAGTGTTTAAGCTTTTAATGGGGTATTTTTTTTTTGCCTGAGTAAAAATTGATGAGACTGGTTCCTTACTGGAGTTCCAGGGCCTTTACATAGTAGGATCTAGGGGCATTTGTTTTTTTATCAGTCTTCTCCTAATAGAAAAGGGCTACTATAGGTACAATTACATATCCTGCTTCTCTGCACGTGGGGCCTAATTCAGACCTGTTCACTAGGCTGCATTCCCTCGCAGCCTAGCGATCATTTAATGTCGCCCACTGGGTGAGTGAACATCCGCCCTCTTTCGCCGAGCAAATGGCAGCAGTTTCATGCGAATGCAGCCGAACAGGCAAAGAAAATTATTCGATGGCCGCTGTCCAGAGAATTATTTTTTACCGGTCCGCAACTGGACTGTCTTTTATTTGCAACGGATATGGCCGAATTTGGGGGCGGGCGCTGACATATGGTGACGTCAGCGCCCTCCCACAGCAGACTTTGACATGCCTACATTCACATGAGGATGCCCAGCGTTTTTCTGGGCACACCCACTCTTTTTGTGGGTACACCCAAGAGATGCTGGGCGTTCCCAAGCGACAGCCAACTATCTGCCCTCTACTCGCCCCTCTCACTCCTCAGTGAGTGTGATACTTGCCAGAGACATTCACGCAGCGGATCTACACATGCGTATTTTTACCCATATGCTTGCTTAGACTTGCAACAACTGTCGCCGGACCGAATTCCAGAAAGACCGTTCAAACCTGAATCACCCCCATGGTTCGGATATCAGACATACCTGTTCTCACCCTTATTGAACCTTTGATGGTTCTTCCTGTAGGATTATATCCATATCTTTGTCTGAACAATGAAAGAAATAACAATGTCACTAAACATTCTATAGGATGGAATACATGAGCCCCTTCTATAATCAACCATCTCCCCTATAGAGTTTTTGAAACGACAAGTCCCAGCAGACCCTGTTCCAGCTACTGACATAACATAGAGCTGGAATATATGGAGAACAAGTCATTGCCAAAGGCTTCTCTAAAGTGTCAAACATTCCCTCTGTACTTTATGTCAATGACCCCCAGCTTACACAACACATATAAGTGCTACACAAACAACACACAAGGGCTTTAAATCCACCTAAGTGCAGAGAAAATGCACAATGAGGTCTCAAATAGGTTTAATGACTTCTGAGGTGACTCTTTAGGGCGACAATCTCCCCCTCTAAGTATTTATCAGAGATCTCTAATCTTAGTGCATATGACAATGGAAAAACTAAAATGTCAGCACAAATGATCTTTCCTCATTCACGCGTCCATGTCTGAAGTTAAAGGCCTTCTCCTGTGTACTCGTTTACATGAATGACCTGTGATTTATCATTGTCTCGTCATATGAATGTCCTCATGTCATGCCTCCATTTAACTTCATGTTGGAGGTGTCCCCAAGCATCCTGCGCTCACACCCACTTTGGCCATAGGGAGTAACAGTGCCCAAAAAAGCAGTACTGTTCTGACAGAGAGGGTAATTCAGACCTGTTCGCAGAGCTGCTAATTTGTAGAGCCCTGTGATCAGATGATAACTTGAAACCCAGCGGGCGGCAGCAGGAACCGTGTGCACCTAGGAAGTAGCGGTAAGGCGAACTGACTGTGAAGTGAGAGATCACGTCAGAAGCCAGATACCGCACTCGGGCACAGGTTTTAACTGCGCACCCACCCGCTACCCACCATTGTTATATTTGCGGATTATTAAAATATCCAATACCCCGCTGATAAGGGTATAATCCCTACATTGGATATATACGGCCAGGCTGACAGCTGAGTCAACTCCCACACCTGTCACTAACAATTATTATTACATATACCAGTGGGTGTATGACACAATGGGGCAGATGTATTAAGCCTTAACAAGAGATAAATGCAAGGGTGAAAAGGAGAGATAAACGTCCAGCCAATCAGCTCCTTACTGACTTTTTTCAAACACAGGCTGTAACATGGCAGTTAGCAGGTGATTGGCTGGACGTTTCTCTCTCCTTATTACCCTTGGATTTATCTCTTGTTAAAGCTTAATACATCTGCCCAAATAAAACACCATACTGATATTAGTAGGAGATCAGAAAGAGGAGAATACAGAGTTGGGGTATATTATCCCTTTTAATTCACATTGTGTTGTGTGATTTGTGTGTCTAATACTTCGCTACATTTTTTTAACAATATAACTAATAAAGGTTACATTTTAAATGAATCATTCTTCAGGTGCATCACCCAGCGACACATCTTTCTCTCTTTTTTTGTAAATTTTTGTCTTTTGGTGTCCAGTGATAGCATACCCTCTCTCATCTAAAGAAATATTTCAGAAAATAATATATGAGGGTCCAATAACAAAACGTAAACTTTATATATACCTGTGCAACCTTTTCACCCCCTTTTTCCAATAAAGTCCATTTATCAAGCAATATTTGTGGCTAAATCCCAGAAAACACACATTTTCGGGGTTTAGCCGCAAATATTAAGTATCCCCTAAATGTATCATAGGGGGACTGCAGCAGGAATCTCCGGTCCCTGCTGCAATCCTCCCTGCAGCGCCGCCGGCCGCATCCCCCATAGGTTTCTATGGGGGATGCTAAGCTGCCCGATGTATCAACATCGGGCAGCCCGGCTTCGCACCCATGGGCTATCGCCATTCTGATATGGCGATAGCCCATTGTAGCCTATGGTTACACATCGCACTGCCCGAGTGGCAGTGCGGTCAGAGGTGTCGCGGGGGGGTCAGCACATAACCACGCATGCGCTGACTCCCCGGCTTCCGGATTAGGGCTTCGCAGGGACGGGCTCCTTTCGGAGCCCTGTGCCCTTAAAATTGATACATTCCCCCGATATGATCGCATTTTACAATGCGATCCTGGGCGGTAATATTCTGCCCAGATTGCATTGTAAATGCGATCATGATAAATGTGCCTCTCAGTGCATTAGAAACAGGCTGATTGAAGCTGGATCTGGTGTCACACACTCTCTCTAAAAATGCCAGGGTGACCCAGAAATGCCGGCTTCCTGTCAATCAACATGTCTATGGCCAGCGATTAAAAAAAGATGCTGGATTTTTTCAAAGGATGGTCTCGCACATGCGTATTGCATAGTCGATCGATTATCACCCAACCTGCGAATTCGCAGCCATTTGGTCAGGCCTGAATAAACCCCAAAATCCGGTTGGTTGGGAAGCATGCCCGTGATTTTATTCCAGTCACTACAATGTAAAGTGTTAGGAGATGTAGGACACAGTCACAAAGAAAAAAAATCCACAGAGGCAATAGCCACAGAAGCGATGAACCTGGTCCAGTCCAGCAATATTAGAGAACCCTAATCCTAGATGTAGATTTATGAAGTAGGGATTTTCTTAAATAGTTTCTAGTGTATATTTTTGTTCTATGTTAATTATAAAAATTGCTGGATATATTAACCCCTTCCTGACAGAGCCAGTTTTTGCGTTCCTGACAGAGCCCTTTTTTTCAAATCTGACATGTATCACTTAAGTGGGGATAACTTTTTTTTGCTTTTACTTATCCCAGTGATTTTGAGATTGTTTTTTCGTGACACATTGTACTTCAAATTAGTGGTAAATTTGGGTCGATACAGTCTGTGTTTTTTTGTGAAAAATACCAAAATGTCGTAAAAAAATGGAAAATTTAGCAATTTGCAAAATGTTAAATTTTCTGCTTGTGAGACAAATAATCATACCACTCAAAATAGTTAATAACTAACATAGACCATATGTCTACTTTATGTTTCCATCATTATTTCAACTTCCTTTTAATTTTTTTGGACACTAGGAGGCTTACAATATGAATAGCAAATTCTCAAATTTTCAAGAAAATTTCAAACACTGATTTTTTTAGGGACCAGTTCAGTTCTGATGTGACTTTGAGGGACTTGTATGTGAGACACCCCCATAAATGATGCCATTTCAAAAACTGCACCCCTCACAGTATTCAAAACAGCATTTTGGAAATTTGTTAACCCTTTAGCTGTTTCACAGGAATTAAAACAAAGTGTAGGTGAAATTTCAAAATTTTTTTTTTTTTTGCAGATTTGCAATTTTAATACATTTTTCTAAGGAACACAGTACATTTTACTAGAGAAATGTGAATAAAAATTGATTCCCCCAATTCTTTTGTTTTCATAAATATCCTATATGTGGCCCTAGTGTGCACGTTGACCAAACCACAGGCTTCATAATAGAAGGAGCACCTACTTGATTTTGGAGCCTCCTTTTTATGAGATTATTTTTTAGGCACCATGTAGGTTTCTAGGCACCATAAGATGCTAAAAGTTAGGAACCCCCCCCACAAGTGACCCCATTTTGCAAACGACACCCCTCAGGGAATTCATCTAGGGGTATAGTGTACATTTCAAACCCCCAGGGGTTTCACCAAATGTGGTACAACTGGGCAGTGAAAATTAAAAATAAAATTTTTTACACAAAAATGCAGTTCTGGCTCAAAATTTTACATTTTCAGAAGGTATGAAGGAGAAAAAGCACCCCAAAATCTGTGCCCCAATTTCTCCCGAGTACGGCAATGCCTCACATGTGACCAAAAAATACCATTTGGGTGCATGGCAGGACTCAGAAAGGAAGGAGTGATTTTTGGATTTTGCAGCTCAGATTCTGGTGGAATGTTGGTGGGTGCTATGTTGCATTAGCAAGACCCCCCAAGCACCAATACAGTGGAACCCCCCCACAAGTGACCCCATTTTGCAAACTACACCCCTCAGGGAATTCATCTAGGGGTATAGTGTACATTTCAAACCCCCAGGGGTTTCACCAATTTTGATACAACTGGGCTGTGCAAATGAAAAATTACATTTTTTTACACAAAAATGCAGTTCTGGCTCAAAATTTTTCATTTTCATAAGGTATGAAGGAGAAAAAGCACCCCAAAATCTGTGCCCCAATTTCTCCCGAGTATGGCAATGCCTCATATGTGACCAAAAAATACCAGTTGGGTGCATGGCAGGACTCAGAAGGGAAGGAGTGATTTTTGGTGGTGGAATGTTGGTGGGTGCTATGTCGCATTAGCAAGACCCCCAAAGCACCAATACAGTGGAACCCCCCCACAAGTGACCCCATTTTGCAAACTACACCCCTCAGGGAATTCAACTAGGGGTATAGTGTACATTTCAAACCCCCAGGGGTTTCACCAATTTTGATACAACTGGGCAGTGAAAATGAAAAATTACATTTTTTTACACAAAAATGCAGTTCTGGCTCAAAATTTTTCATTTTCAGAAGGTATGAAGGAGAAAAAGCACCCCAAAATCTGTGCCCAAATTTCTCCCGAGTACGGCAATGCCTCACATGTGACCAAAAAATACCATTTGGGTGCATGGCAGGACTCAGAAGGGAAGGAGTGATTTTTGGATTTTGCAGCTCAGATTCTGGTGGAATTTTGGTGGGTGCTATGTCGCATTAGCAAGACCCCCCAAGCACCAATACAGTGGAACCCCCCCACAAGTGACCCCATTTTGCAAACTACACCCCTCAGGGAATTCATCTAGGGGTATAGTGTACATTTCAAACCCCCAGGGGTTTCACCAATTTTGATACAACTGGGCTGTGCAAATGCAAAATTACATTTTTTACACAAAAATGCAGTTCTGGCTCAAAATTTTACATTTTCACAAGGAATGAAGGAGACAAAGCACCCCAATATCTGTGCCCCAATTTCTCCCGAGTACGGCAATGCCTCACATGTGACCAAAAAATACCATTTGGGTGCATGGCAGGACTCAGAAGGGAAGGAGTGATTTTTGGATTTTGCAGCTCAGATTCTGGTGGAATTTTGGTGGGTGCTATGTCGCATTACCAAGACCCCCCAAGCACCAATACAGTGGAACCCCCCCACAAGTGACCCCATTTTGCAAACTACACCCCTCAGGGAATTCATCTAGGGGTATAGTGTACATTTCAAACCCCCAGGGGTTTCACCAATTTTGATACAACTGGGCAGTGAAAATGAAAAATTACATTTTTTTACACAAAAATGCAGTTCTGGCTCAAAATTTTTCATTTTCAGAAGGTATGAAGGAGAAAAAGCACCCCAAAATCTGTGCCCCAATTTCTCCCGAGTACGGCAATGCCTCACATGTGACCAAAAAATACCATTTGGGTGCATGGCAGGACTCAGAAGGGAAGGAGTGATTTTTGGATTTTGCAGCTCAGATTCTGGTGGAATTTTGGTGGGTGCTATGTCGCATTAGCAAGACCCCCCAAGCACCAATACAGTGGAACCCCCCCACAAGTGACCCCATTTTGCAAACTACACCCCTCAGGGAATTCATCTAGGGGTATAGTGTACATTTCAAACCCCCAGGGGTTTCACCAATTTTGATACAACTGGGCTGTGCAAATGCAAAATTACATTTTTTACACAAAAATGCAGTTCTGGCTCAAAATTTTACATTTTCACAAGGAATGAAGGAGACAAAGCACCCCAAAATCTGTGCCCCAATTTCTCCCGAGTACGGCAATGCCTCACATGTGACCAAAAAATACCATTTGGGTGCATGGCAGGACTCAGAAGGGAAGGAGTGATTTTTGGATTTTGCAGCTCAGATTCTGGTGGAATTTTGGTGGGTGCTATGTCGCATTACCAAGACCCCCCAAGCACCAATACAGTGGAACCCCCCCACAAGTGACCCCATTTTGCAAACTACACCCCTCAGGGAATTCATCTAGGGGTATAGTGTACATTTCAAACCCCCAGGGGTTTCACCAATTTTGATACAACTGGGCAGTGAAAATGAAAAATTACATTTTTTTACACAAAAATGCAGTTCTGGCTCAAAATTTTTCATTTTCAGAAGGTATGAAGGAGAAAAAGCACCCCAAAATCTGTGCCCCAATTTCTCCCGAGTATGGCAATGCCTCATATGTGACCAAAAAATACCAGTTGGGTGCATGGCAGGACTCAGAAGGGAAGGAGTGATTTTTGGTGGTGGAATGTTGGTGGGTGCTATGTCGCATTAGCAAGACCCCCAAAGCACCAATACAGTGGAACCCCCCCACAAGTGACCCCATTTTGCAAACTACACCCCTCAGGGAATTCATCTAGGGGTATAGTGTACATTTCAAACCCCCAGGGGTTTCACCAATTTTGATACAACTGGGCAGTGAAAATGAAAAATTACATTTTTTTACACAAAAATGCAGTTCTGGCTCAAAATTTTTCATTTTCAGAAGGTATGAAGGAGAAAAAGCACCCCAAAATCTGTGCCCCAATTTCTCCCGAGTACGGCAATGCCTCATGTGTGACCAAAAAGTGTCAGGACTCAGAAGGGAAGGAGTGATATTTGGATTTTGCAGCACAAATTCTGGTGGAATGTTGGTGGGTGCTATGTCGCATTAGCAAGACCCCCAAAGCACCAATACAGTGGAACCACCCCACAAGTGACCCCATTTTGCAAACTACACCCCTCAGGGAATTCATCTAGGGGTATAGTGTACATTTCAAACCCCCAGGGGTTTCACCAATTTTGATACAACTGGGCAGTGAAAATGAAAAATTACATTTTTTTACACAAAAATGCAGTTCTGGCTCAAAATTTTTCATTTTCAGAAGGTATGAAGGAGAAAAAGCACCCCAAAATCTGTGCCCCAATTTCTCCCGAGTATGGCAATGCCTCATATGTGACCAAAAAATACCAGTTGGGTGCATGGCAGGACTCAGAAGGGAAGGAGTGATTTTTGGATTTTGCAGCTCAGATTCTGGTGGAATGTTGGTGGGTGCTATGTGGCATTAGCAAGACCCCCGAAGCACGGTGAAATGATGAACCTAATAATCCATAGATGTGTGGTATATTTTAAAACACTCCTTTATACATAGGCCGGGTTTGTCGGGGCAAGTTTCACAGTGGAAAATAGTTTCCTTTCTTATTCCCTTTTTATAGCAAACTTTGCACCTTTTTTGTGTCCTGCCCTTTCTTGCAGTGGAGGGGATTTCGTTCGGAAAATGCTGCCCTGGTACAATACGGGGGCCAGTACTAGAAGTACTGGGGCCCTCTGCCTGCTGGTTCCCAAATACTAGGCCCTTTATGACTTCCTCTTGAAAGTGCATAAATGTCCCCCTCTGGCCGGTAGAACGGAATAGCACGTAAGCGTTATACAGTGCCATCTGGATGATATACACGGCCAGCTTCTTGTACCAGATTTTTGTTTTCCGCAGGGCACTGTACGGCTTCAGTACCTGATCTGAAAGATCCACTCCGCCCATGTACCTATTGTAATCCAGGATACAATTAGGTTTTGAGGTGTGGGTACTGGTACCTCGTACAGGGACGGAGGTGGTACTGTCTCCGTGAATTGTTGTCAGTATAAGGACATCCCTCTTGTCCTTATATTTGACCAACAACATATTTTCGGTGCATATTCCCCTGCTTTCACCCCTTCTCATTACTTGGGCAATGTGCGTTTTTGGGAGGCCTCTTTGGTTCTTGCGCACAGTACCGCAAGCTGCTGTACCTCTTGAACCAAGGGCCTTAAACAGGGGGATGCTAGTGTAAAAGTTATCCACATAGAGGTGATAACCTTTATCCAGGAAGGGGTGCACTAAATCCCAGACAATTTTTCCACTAACACCTACGAGGGAGGGGGGGCATTCTGGTGGTTCAATTCTTGAATCCTTCCCTTCATATACCCTAAACCTGTGAGTGTACCCTGAGGTGCTTTCACACAGCTTATACATTTTTATGCCATACCTTGCCCTCTTACTGGGAAGGTACTGGCGGAATTTAACCCTTCCTTTAAAATGTATAAGGGACTCGTCTATGCAAATGAATTTATCTGGGATGTACATCTCTTCAAATTTGGCACTGAAATGATCAATGACCGGCCTGACTTTGAATAGCCGGTCAAAGGTGGGATCATCTCTGGGTGGGCACTGTGCATTATCGTTGTAATGCAAAAATTTAAGGATCGTCTCAAATCGAGCCCGGGGCATGGCCATACGGTAAAATGGGGTGCTGTACAGAACATCTGTACTCCAATATTGCCTAATTTCTGGCTTTTTTACTATGCCCATATGAAACACCAGACCCCAAAACGTCATCATCTCTACTGCATCTACAGGGGTCCACCTAGCAAATGATGACGTGGGGTTTTGAGCAATAAACTGCTGGGCATATAAATTAGTTTGGTCCACCATTAAATTTATAAAATCATCAGAGAAAAATAATTTGAAAAAGTCAATTTCTCTGAGACCTGTGGAATCAAATTGGATTCCTGGCATGGCCAAAAACTCAGGAACCTGGGGCTCAAAATTGTCTGGTGGTGGGGTCCATACGAGATCAATTATTGGGGGGTGGGTCTCAGCTGCTCTACGGGGGCGTCTTTGAGGGGGTCCCTCATCACCAGAGGAGGAAGAGGAGCTTAAGACGAATCCTTCAAATTCCCCGCTTGCATCACTGGCTGTGTCAGAGTCAGAGGCAAGCATGGCATAGGCCTCCTCCACTGAATACATTCTTCTGGATGACTGGGATGACATTTGGGATGACATTTGGGATGACATTTGGGATGCCATTTTTATTTTTGTGTTACTGGTAGTGAAATGTTTCAACACGTGTATAGTGTAGGGGGGGGTACAAACTTTATTTCAACCCGGGGGGTATGTAGTGTGTAGTGTGTATGTAGTGCAGAAAAAAAAAATACTTTATACAAAAAAAAAAAATTGAAGGGGTTAAAAAAAAAAAAAAATTGAAGGGGTTAAAAAAAAAAATTTGAAGGGGTTAAAAAAAAAAAAAAAAAGGTCCTGCGCCAAAAATTGAGCACAGATGTTGGTCAGTAACGTCCGTCACTGAACAGCGCTCAAAGGCAACAGAAAAAAAAAAAAAAAATAGATCAACCCTGTGCCGAAAAAGATGATCAGTGATGTACGTCACTGATCAGCGCACAGTGGCCACAGGACACCCACAAAATCACAGTGTGTGTAAAAAAAAAAATTAAAAAAAGACCCCACAGCACCCACAAAAAAAAAAAAGGTGATCAGTGATGCGACACTGATTACCAGTGAGGGGCAGCAGGTGCACAACCTTTGGTGCAACTGACAGTGCAACTGGCAGGTATATATATAAAAAAAAAAAAACCTCTGCACCCCCAAAAAGTTGCTGATCACCTCAGATATAGTGATCAGCACAAAAGGCGGGGGCAGCAGACACAAAATTTAGCACTCTCTATCACTCTCTGTCACTATCTCTCTCTATCTCTCTATCTCTCACTATCTATCACTCTATGACACTGCAGCAGCAGCACTGACAGTTATTTATATGAAAAATAACCCCTGCACCCCCAAAAAGTTGCTGGGGGTGCACAAAATGGGGGCAGCAGACACAAAATATAGCAGTCTCTATCACTCTCTGTCACTATCTCTCTCTATCTCTCTATCTCTCTATCTCTCACTATCTATCACTCTATAACACTGCAGCAGCAGCACTGACAGGTATATATATATATAAAAAAAAACCTGCGCCCCAAAAAAGTTGCTGATCAGTTAATTTATACTGATCAGCACAAAAGGGGGGGCAGCAGTCAGTTATATAAAAAATATATAGCACAATCTGTCACTATCTCTCTATCTCTCTCTATCTCTCTCTCTATCTCTCTCTATCTCTCTATCTATAACTCTATTACACTGCAGCAGCACAAAATATAGCACTCTCTGTCACTAGGCCTCTCTATCTCTCTCTCTCTATCTATCTCTCTCTCTCTAACTCGATGACACTGCAGCAGCACAACACAGCACAACACAGCACAGGATGTCACAAGATGAAGCAAGATCCAGGCAGTGATCAGGTAAGTATTTAGCAAGGTTCTGGTCAGTAAATGGCGGCAGCTGGGCACGGTGACCGCACTGCACGCTATTCCAGACCGGAATGGCGTCTGCAGTGCAGTCACCGTTAGTTTAAACCCCCCTCCATGGCTGTGATTGGTCCGTCGGTCCGACGAACCAATCACGGCCTTTGGGGGCGGGCGGGGTGAGGTTGGGTGACACCAGTGTCACCCTTACACCCCGCGGTGATTGGTGCTGTACTTAACAGCACCAATCACCTCCGATCGCGTGTCACCGGCGAACGTTATTCGCCGGTGACACAGAAAACGCTGTGAATGGCTGTTCACACTGAACAGCCAATCACAGTGATCGCCGACGGGGGGGCGGCATCGCAGCCCCCCCTGGGCATGCAGGGACATGTCTGCTGTCAGGGACAGCAGACATCGTCCCTCTGTCACTGCGTCTCTAGACGCAGTGACAGTTTGAAGTCATGACGTATATATACGTCATGTGTCGGGAAGTACTTCCCGGCCATGACGTATATATACGTCAAATGTCGGGAAGGGGTTAAGCTGCAGTTTCACAAACTGCAGGAAAATCTTCTGGAAATCCCAGCAAACAAGGGGGGTGATTCAAGTTGGTTCGCTGTGAGACGAATTCGGTCTGGGGACCGATGTTGCAGACCCGATGTGCGCACTCCTCCAGTGAGTGTTACACTAGCTGGGTATCTGCATGGGCAGAGGAGGGAGGGGGGTGGAGATGGTGCTGGGCCAGGGCAACGTCCAGCGTTTTATGGGTGTCCTCATGAAAACGCTCCGGGGTCCACTGGGAATGCAGCTGGGCCAATGCCTGCTCGAGGTGGGCAGCTGATGTCACAGGATGTCAGCGCCCACCCCCTGTTCGGCTATCTCCGGCCCAGATAAAAGTCAGATGAGACTGATTTTTATCTAAGAGCAGACATTTGCGTGGTGGTGGGGGCGGGAGTTTGCTCGCTCACACTGCGGGCGGCGTTTCAGTGCTCGGTAAGCAGCAAAGTTATCTGCTTACCGAGCCAACCCGATTCCCCCCCCCCCCCCAAGGGGTATGATATACCTCACAGACAATGTCTAGTCAATAGGTCGACGCTAAAAGTTAGACATGCATTAGTCAGACATTGACAAAAGTTAGACATGCATTAGTCAGACATTGACATTGGCGTCACGGATGGTGAAATGGTTAGCATTACTGCCTCACAGCGCTGAGGTCATGGGTTCGATTCCCACCATGGCCCTAACTGTGCGGAGTTTGTATATTCTCCCAGCAGTGGCGTAGCTACGTTTTGGGCGCCCCCCCGCCGTTAGGTGGGGAGGCGCCCCCCCCTCGCCCCCCTCGCCCCCCCCCCCTCGACCCCCCCCCCTCGCCGCCCCGCCGAGCCCCCCTACCCCGCCGAGCACCCTTACCCCGCCGCCCATGCATTGCAAACCCCCCCTCAATCCCCCGCAGCGCAGACTTACCTATCGCGCTGGTCCCGGCGGCTCCGTTCTTCTGCTGAGGACCACCAGAAAATGGCCGCCCCCATACAGCAGACAGTTTCAGATAACTGTGTGCTGTATGGGGGCGGCCATTTTCTGGTGGTCCTCAGCAGAAGAACGGAGCCGCCGGGACCAGCGCGATAGGTAAGTCTGCGCTGCGGGGGATTGAGGGGGGGTTTAACTATAGCACCGCAGCCCCCGGCGCCCCCACATGCACAGCGCCCCCCCGCGGTGGCGGGGGCTGCGGTGCTATAGTTACGCCCCTGTCTCCCAGTACTTGCGTGGGTTTCCTCCGGGTACTCCGGTTTCCTCCCACATTCCAAAAATATACTGGTAGGTTTAATTGGCTTCCAACAAAATTAACCCTAGAATGTCTGTGTGTGTGTGTACATGTGTTAGGGAATATAGATTGTAAACTCTACTGGGGCAGGGTCTGATGTGAATGTTCAAATATTCTCTGTAAAGTGCTGCGGAATATGTATGCGCTATATAAGAAACTGTTAATAAATAAATAATAAATTGACAAAAGTTAGACATGCATTAATCAGACATTGACAGAAGTTAGACATGCATTAGTCAGACATTGACAAGAGTTAGAGATGCATTAGTTAGACATTGACAAAAGTTAGACATGCATTAGTTAGACATTGTCAGAAGTTAGACATGCATTAGTCAGACATTGACAAAAGTTAGACATGCATTAGTTAGACATTGACAAGAGTTAGACATGCATTAGTCAGACATTGACAAAAGTTAGACATGCATTAGTTAGACATTGTCAGAAGTTAAACATGCATCAGTTAGACATTGACAAGAGTTAGACATGCATTAGTTAGACATTGACAAAAGTTAGACATGCATTAGTAAGACATTGTCAAGAGTTAGACATGCATTAGTCAGACGTTGACAAAAAGTTAGACATGCATTAGTCAGACACTGACAAAAGTTAGACATGCATTAGTTATACATTGTCAGAAGTTAGACATGCATCAGTTAGACATTGACAAGAGTTAGACATGCATTAGACATTGACAAAAGTTAGACATACATTAGACATTGACAGAAGTTAGACATTGACAGAAGTTAGACATGCATTAGTTAGACATTGGCAAACATTAGACATGCATTAGTGTATAGGGGCCTTTAGTGCATCCTTGATTCATATAAATCCTATACATTCCTATAAATGGTCAAATTCAGATTCGATAACTTGTAAGTTGTATTTGTCACACCTGAGAATTCTCTAAATGTTTTATGGTAGCTAATCGTGAAGCCATCAGAGCCAGGGCCAGTGGGAGAAGCCGAGATAGCTAGTGCAAGCTCTTGCATAGTAAAGGGTAAATCGAGATTTTCTCTATCTTTATCAGAAAGAGTCGGAAAATACATTTCAGAGAGATACTTGAAAACCTCTTGTGATATAGGGATCTGGAGGTGTTCTGAGGTAGCATCCGATAGATTATACAAAGAAAAATAGTATTTTTGAAAAGCAGATGCTAGCTTTGATGTTTCAGATACCAACATTCCCTGTTTGGTTTTAATAGAGTGAAAAAAAAAAAAGGTGCCAGACGGGGTCCCGACAGTCGGGATCCCGACAGGCATTTACCCGACGCCGGGATCCCGACTGTCAAAACACCGACAGCCGGGATCCCGACAGCCACCTGCTATTTTCCCTCGTGGGGGCCCAAGGCCCCAATAAAGGGAGAATAGAGGAGGTGGCAAGCGTAGCGAGCCACCGTGCCCGCAGCGTGGTGAGCGCAGTGAGCCCGCAAGGGGTTTAGTTGTGCTCACCATGCTGTCTGGGTCCGGCAAGTCGGGATCCCGACGTTGGGCTAATTACCGTCGGGATCCCGACTGTCGGAGCCCTATACCACACCTGAATAAAACCCATCGCTCTCTGAGCCTGTAGAAAGCTAGCTAATAGTTTACCAGGTTTATTACCCCAGATAAGATCTGCTTTTACATTTAGCCACTGACAACTTAGTTTTATCTAGTAGGAGTCTTTTTAATGCGGTTCGTACTTCCGTTAATGTAAGATATATCTCATTGGAGGCATTAACCTTATGGTGAGATTTTAGAGAAGCAATTTGTTGTAACAAGGCCGTAGTCAGTGCGATTTTCTGTCCCAATCTTATCAAAGCCCCACTAAATAATACACTTATGTGCTTCCCAGGAGACATTCCTGGAGTCTCATTGTGTGTCAAAAATTCAGTGACGGTAGAGTGAATTTCCGTTGTACAGTGTTCATCTAATACCCCATTCACACCACAAAGCAACCCGGTAATTTGCCGGAAAACCCGTTTTTTTTTGGTGGTGTGAAAGGGTTAACACGGGTCTTAAATCCCGGCACTCCGACCCTGCTCTTGACCAGGGTTTTCTGGCAAATTACTGGGTTGAAAAGCTTTAACCCGGTAATTTATGGGTGGTGTGAATGGGGACCGGCTGTACCAGGCAAAATTACCCGGCACTTAAAAATAAGGTAATTGCCGGGTGGCTGGTGTGAAAGGGGTACCATAAGAGGAGCTCATTAGGTCTCTACGAATTTTGTTTAGGGCCAGGTGAAGTGAGGGAAAGTGTCATGTATATCGGGGCATGGTCAGACCATGTTATATTCCCGGTGTCTGTGACAAATAAATAATCGGTACTTGTGTACTAGCATGGTGCCCATCGCATCGCAGACCATATCGCATGCGATGCGATGCGATATCGGCCGATGTTGTACAATGACATACAATTTAAAAATTGTATGCCATTGTATATGGCATACAATGCCATACACTGCGATGCGATTATAAATTGTATAAGCACCCTAATGGTTGCTTACAATGCTTAAATGCACCCCCACGCCACCCCCCACTATAAACGTGAATCCGCATCCCCTCGCGGGCTTCACAGGTATCCGCGTCCCCTCGCGGGGCTCGCTGCGCTCGCCACGCTTCTTGCTCGGTGGCTCGCTGCGCTCGCCACACTTTCTATTCTCAACTCCACGCCGACATCGATAGTGGGGGTATGAAAAGGTCGCAGGACGCATTCCGCCGCCCCTCGCGGGCTCGCTGCGCTCGCCACGCTTTGCATTCACGTTTATAGTGGGGGGGTGGTGTGGGGGTGCATTTAAGCATTGTAAGCACCCATTAGGGTGCTTATACAATTTAATATCGAATATGAGTTAAAATCGCATCGCATGCCATCTGGTGTATGGCATGCGATGTGATTAAAAAATCGGGCGACTAATTATCGGGGCGCCGTGCTATTACACAAGTACCAAATAATCTATACATGAATAACTTGTGAGGGCTAGAATAAAAAGTGAAATCTTTATCCGTGGGGTTATAGACTCTCGTCAATTGATGCTGGTGGAAGAGCCTTCTCATCTATAACTGCTTACCCAGCGAATGTCTGGGAGAATTAGTTGAAGCATCTACTGAAGGGTCTAATGCCCAATTAAGATCTCCTCCTATGATAGTTATATCTTTAAGAAATGGGGCTGATAGATCTAAGAACTTTTTAAGGAACGTAACCTGTAGTTAGTTTGGTACATAAATGTTTAATGTATAAGACTGATGGAATATCTTAAAGTTGATTAATAAAAGTCTCCCCGAGATAAGTTCATGGACCTTAATAGCTGAAATTAAAAGTCTACGTGAGAATAATATAGCCACTCCTGTGGTTTTCCTCTCAGGGTTGTTACTATAAAAATCTACTAGGTAATTTCGATTGCTTAGTGACCAATAATTTAAAATGTGTCTCCTTTGCCCATTTTGAGAACAAATTTGGGTACTTGTGGATTATCACGACTCCCATCGCATGCCATCGCATGCCATATATAGTGGCATGCGATGGCATGCGATGCGATGCGATTTTTACAGATTTTTGACGGTTTTTACAAAATCGTATGCAATCACATCGCATACGATTTTGCACTCCAAATGCATTGGAATTAGTATTAAACATGTTCAATGGCCCCCAAATGGCATTTTTGAGGCTGTACCACCCCCACTATCAACGCGAACCCGAAGCGTGGCGAGCGCAGCGAGCCCCCGTGGGGCGGCGGTACGCGTCCTACGACCTTTTCATACCCCCACTATCCACGTCGGCGTGGAGTTGAGAATAGAATGTGTAGCGAGCGTAGCGAGCCACCGAGCCCGAAGCGTGGCGAGCCCCGTGAGGGGACGCGGACACCTGTGAAGCCCGTGAGGGGACGCGGATACCTGTGAAGGTATCCGCGTCCCCTCGCGAGGCTCGCTTCGCTCGCCACGCTTCGGGCTCGCCACACTTTCTATTCTCAACTCCACGCCGACGTGGATAGTGGGGGTATGAAAAGGTCGTAGGACGCGGGGGTGGTACAGCCTCAAAAATGCCATTTGGGGGCCATTGAACATGTTTAATACTAATTTCAATGCATTTGGATGCTTTTCAGTGCAAAATCGTATGCGATGCGATTTTTTCGCATACGATGGCCATCGTGGGAGCCGTGATAATCCACAAGTACCCAAATTTGTACTGCGATCAGATTTGAATAAGGCCCACAGTCTCTAACTGCCAGTCTCTCTTTCTCCCCTGACACTCTTCCTGACATCCTCTCTCACTCCGTCTCTCCCCCTTTCTCTCACTCTGACACTCTCACTCTATCTTCCTCCCCACTTTCTCCTCCCCTCCAAAATTCTCCCTACAGGGGACATTGTGGCCTGTATTCAATGGGGCCGGCGAGGATTGCAGAAAACAAGTGATCCTCGCTGTTTAACCCCTCGCCGGCCACTCACTGGGGTGTATTCAATGCCTTGGGCGAGCGGCGATAGCGAGCAGGGCTTCATGCTCGCTGTCACCACTCACCCTGTCAGTATTCAATGCACCCCCTCATATGCCAATTCCCCCTCGCTCCGTTTTTTGAGCGAGGGGGAATTGGCGTATGCGGCTCCAGAAGCAGCGATACTCGCGGCTAAATACAGCGAGTTTTCTGCATTAGCCACAAGTCTTGCTGTTTTGGGGAATTCTCGCTGTCCTGTGACGCTGAGGATTCCCCTGGAAAGTTGAATAGGGCGAGCGGCTGGTGAGGGGGTTAAACAGCGAGGATCGCTGTTTTTCTGCAATCCTTGCTGTTTAACCCCCTCGCCAGCCGCATTGAATACTATCCACTGTATTCAATGTTCCGGGGAATCCTCGCTGTCACAGCAAGGATTCCCTCAAACAGCTAGGCTTGCGGATAATGCAGGGAGCCCGCTGCATTCGGCCACGAGTCTCTCTGCTTCTGCAGCCGCATATGCCGATTCCCCCTCGCTACAAAAATGCAGGGGGGAATCAGTTCAATACTGCCCGGGTGAGCGGTGACAGCGAGCAGGCAGCATTGCTTCGCTGTCACTGCTCGCCCCAGCGCATTGAATACACCCCTATCCACCCCTATCCACGCCGACGTGGATAGTAGGGGTATGAAAAGGTCGGAGGGCGCGTACCGCCGCCCCTCGCGGGCTCGCTGCGCTCGCCATGCTTCGGGTTGGCATCAATAGTTTGGTGGCGTTTAAAATGGGGGGCATTAAACATACTTTTTAAACATATTCAATGTGAAATGGGCCATATTGGCCCATTTCACATTGTCACCTATGTAAAATCGGATTGATCCCATTGATCGCATCGTGGCTCATTATAATGGGCCGCGACCGACGCGATCAACCCGATTTACAGTTTAAAAATAATTTAACATTGTTCCCTATGGGAAAATCGCGTTGAACGCGTCGGTCACATCGCGGCCCCTTATTAGGGGCCGCGTTGGACGCGATCAACGCGATTTTCACTTTTACCGGCAAATAAGCTTGTAAATTAATGAAAATCGGGTCCATCGCGTCCATCTCATGCCTTAAGTACCTTAACTTAAGGCATGCGATCAATCCCAACGGGCGCCGTGCTAGGAAACAAGGGTACTTGTGTAGTATCACGGCTCCCACGATGGGCATCGTACAGGGAAAAATTGCATCGCATTGCATGAGATCGCATGTGATCTGATGCGATGCGATGTTATTTTTCACTGAAATTATGGACATGAGTTGAAATCATGTAAAATGCACCCCAAATGTCATTTTTCACACTGTACCACCCCCACTATCAACGCCAACCCGAAGCGTGGCGAGCACAGGGAGCCCGCGAGGGGCGGCGGTACGCGTCCTACGACCTTTTCATACCCCCACTATCCACGTCGGCGTGGAGTTGAGAATAGAAAGTGTGGCGAGCGCAGCGAGCCCCGAAGCGAGCCCCGCGAGGGGACACGGATATGGGCGCCCTTCTAGGTAAAGAGTACCCATGATTTCAACTCATGTCCATAATTTCAGTGAAAAAAACGACACCATGCGATTTTATTAAAAATGCATAAAAACACGGTAAGATCGCATCGCATCGATCATATGGCATGCGATGGCATGCGATGGGAGCCGTGATACTACACAAATACCGAAACAAGTACCAATGAGAAATTGACCATATTGGCCCATTTCCCATTGTTTCCTATGTAAAATCGGGTTGATCGCGTCGATCGCATCGCGGGTGGGCCGCGACCGACGTGATCAACGCGATTTTAACTTAAAAGTCAATTAACATGGTCCTCTATGAGAAAATCGGGTACTCTTTACCTAGAGGGGCGCCCATCGTGGCCATCTCGGGCATTGAATGCACAAAAAAATCGGGTGCGATGCGACCGACGCGATGCCCGCGATTTCCCATGGGGAACAATGTTAAATGTCTCAATTGACCCGATTTTCCTGTTCAATGCCTCAATTGACCCAATTTTTCCATAGGAAACAATGTTAAATGGTCTACAGAGGCCAAATATGCACCCTGAAGTGTGAAATGGCCACCCCAATTGTTAACGCCACCCCACGATCAACGTCAATCCGTGGCGAGCGCAGCGAGCCCACGAGGGGCGGCGGTACGCGTCCTACGACCTTTTCATACCCCCACTATCCACGTCGGCGTGGAGTTGAGAATAGAAAGTGTGGCGAGCGCAGCGAGCCACTGAGCCCGAAGCGTGGCGAGCGGACGCGGATACCTTCACAGGTATCAGCGTCCCCTCGCCACGCTTCGGGCTCAGTGGCTCGCTGCGCTCGCCACACTTTCTATTCTCAAATCCACGCCGACGTGGATAGTGGGGGTATGAAAAGGTCGTAGGACGCCGCCCCTCGCGGGCTTGCTGCGCTCGCCACGCTTCGGGTTCACGTTGATCGTGGGGTGGCGTTAACAATTGTGGGGGCCATTTCACACTTCAGGGTGCCTATTTGGCCTCTGCGGGCCATTTAACATTGTTTCCTATGGAAAAACCGGGTCAATTGAGGCATTGAACAGGAAAATCGGGTCAATTGAGACATTTAACATTGTTCCCTATGGGAAATCGCGGGCATCGCGTCGGTCGCATCGCACCCGATTTTTTAGTACATTCAATGCCCGCGATTTTTTACTAACGATGCGCACGAATAAAATCGTGGGCGCCGAAAATCGTGTTGATCGCGTCGGTCGCATCGCGGGTGGACGCGATCAACGCGATTTTCACTTTTACCGGCAATTAAGCTGGTAATTGGCATAAAATCGGGTCCATCGCGTCGATCGCATGCCTTAAGTACCTTAACTTAAGGCATTGCGATCAACCCCGACGGGCGCCGTGGAAGGAAACAAGTACCGTAATAACTGTCGGAGCGTGCACATTACGTTTCCATGGTAACCGTCTCGTGGGCGTGGCCAACCGCCTCTGATTGGCAGACTCCTGTTTACATCCAAATTTCAGTTGCTATGGCCACGCCCGGCGGAAGCGGAAGCCCAGGGCGAGCTGGGAGACAGGAGAGTACACAACGCCGGGACTGACAGGGAGTAGGAGGATGGTGTCCTGGATCATCTCCCGAGCTGTTGTGTGAGTAATACCGGGTACTGTCTTCGCAGCACTGGGGCAGGCAGCGTCCCCCAGCTGCTGACGGCGTGTTGAGACCGTTAGTGCTGCGGCATCAGGAGAGCTCCAGTTTACCCATGCCTCCTCTACTGGCCGGATAGTGAGGGCATATCCCGGGGCACCTGACCTGTCAACTGTGTCTAGTAGTTACCTGGCCAGGGCTGATCTATGCTCTGTGTAGGGGGCAGTGATGCATGTAGGAGGCATTGATGCATGTAGGGGGCATTGATGTACAGTATGCACAACCACAGTCACAACCATTATAGGTCCCTATTCTGTTCTCCTGACATCATGATCCCCTCCCAGCATGGGGCAGATCTCTCTGTATGTGCTGCTCGTCTGAGCATCTTTGGAGCACTGTAGATAAAGCTGCACTAAATGTAATCTTGACCTGTTAGGAATACAATACAGATGATGTTCTATATGCCACTTCCGCTCTAGTGAGGGCAGTTATAATCCCAATACATCAGTGGATGGCATACACCTGTTGTGTCCCAATAGGTTCTCATACATGTGGGAATGTGATATTGCAGGCTACATGTGCATGAATCAAACAGTCCACATAACCAGTTCCTGTAAGGTTGTCGCTCAGATGCGGACAGCTTCATTGGATAACCTTCATTGACTTTTTAGGGGAGCCATAGAGCGCATTGGGTATTCAACACCAGTTATGTCATGTCTATTATTCAGCCCTGTAATTTAGGCCTTGCTGTGTTTTAATACCAAATAGCCTTAAGCTGGGTACACATATGTACAATCGTCGGGCCGATCGATAAACGGCCAAAAACGCTCTTGGCCGTCCACGGTTGGTCGGTCGAAGGTTCTTTGCTGCTTAAAAATCATCCGACAGGACGGCTACATATCGGAACAAAAGTGCCGTGTGTACGCACGTTAGATCGATATGCAGGCCGTTCCTGCGATCATTCTACCAAAACCTGAACGCCCATCTGGGCGTAGACTAGCTGCGTCATCCCTCCAACAGCGCAGCATGTAAACAACAGGAAGTGTTCACCCATCCCTCGTTATTTAGCCCTGCCATGTAAAATAATCGTTGAAATCTGTATGCATTCATTAACATGACTATTAACAGCATTTCAATAGGGATTATATAGAGATAGATAGATATACCATGATCTGCTGTTCACATTATGACCATTATGATAATTTTGTGTACATTTTTTTCGTGTGAATAGCCAGATCGGGTGGTACAATCTTTTTCTTGCGATTGTTTGGACGGGAGTACGTCGGACGTCGCAAGTAAAATTGGACAGGTGTGTACGCCCAGATCGGTCGTGGCTTTTGGACGGTCGAACGTGTATATGGTCGATCGAACGGTCGCAAGAAAAATGAGATTGTATATATGTGTACCCAGCTTTAGTCTGTGACATGTAGGTAGGGTCCATCTGCTGTGTTTAGCTGCATGTACAAGCTGCCCTGTTATAACTGAAAAATTGGCATCTGCTGCAAGCAAAGGCTTTGTCATGTGATCCTTGCATAGGCCAAGCCATAAGGGCTATGGTTATGGTTGTCTTGTCCTATGTAGTCATATCAGTTTGAAAAATAAGAGATAATAGTGGGAATACCTGCCTCTGGCCTTATAGTGCCCTCCCCTTATAACATTCATGTGGTGATCCGTTCACTACATCTATATTGTCTGTCATAATGGTGCCACATTGTAAACCAGGGATGGGGAACCTTTGGCCCTTCAGCTGTTGCTGAACTTCACATCCCAGCATGCACTGCTACAGTTTTGCTATTTGGCCATGCTAAAACTTTAGCAAAGTATTCTGGGATGTGTAGTTCAACAACAGCTGGAGGGGCGAAGGTTCCCCATCCCTGTTGTAAACAGTGAAGATATTGTCACTAACTGTGGCCCTAGCTGAAACAGGTTGGGTCCCTCCACTTACAGCTACATTGCAGTAATAACAGCAGGGTGATCATTGCTGCAGGGCCAGGCTTCATAGTTGGATCTGTTAAATGAATAGAACATTATTATTTTCATGCTTTTGTAATAAGGGTTTTACCACATTTCCCCTATTATACACCCCCCCCCCCCACATCCCCTCCCCTTGGAGATGGCGCAGAAGGATTAAGTGGGTACTGTAGTTTATAATGAGCAAGGGCTCCTGTATGTTTAGGTTGGTGAGAGCTTCTTTTATGTAACAGTTATGCCTGTATTCAGCATTCTTAGTCATTATTTATCGGACCGAAACCTGTTTATGGGCAGAACTGGGTCATATTAAATGAATCACCATAAAGTTATATTTTTGACACTTTATTATTTAAAATATTATTATATATTTTTTTCCCCCATTGGAAAAACGTAATTTTATTAATGTCTTATAAAAGTGAACTCTGATTGTAAATACATGTGATTAATCTGCAGAGCATCACATGTAGAGACTACGTGACTGAATCACATTCACACCTAAAAATTATTACGTTTATTGTGCCCTTAAAAGCAGCCAACCTATTCATAAATTATTGCATCACGCTGTAATAAGAAGCAACTTGTTAATTACCTATTTTTCCTTGGTTTGTTTATTCGGAGTGTTATTTCTGAGATTTATGTGACTACCATGGCAACCACAGTCACATTATATAGGGCCTGATTCAGACCCAGTTGTATTGTTGCAAAAATTTGGTACAGTACAACTGGCGCCGGAGGTCTGTTGGCGGCCGTCTAGTACAGGACAAGCCTGCCCTTCTTGCCGGGACCCTTCCTGTGATGTTCTGTTTTGCTCCACAGCTAAATGATCACGTATGACCAGCAGCTCCCTGGCTGCGCATCGTAGCTGCGAAGCACGGCACAGGCTGTGACATCACGCTAACACCGCGGCCATCCCTCAGAGCGGCCCAGACAGTCCTACATTTTCTGGCAAGCTTGTAGAAAGCTCTCACATCCGCCACCCAATGGTCCGTCAGTCTCAGTGTTCCCGCACACATGCACTGGTGTACGAAAATCAGTCTGCTATTTTCGCCCCTCTGTGCATGGGTCTATATAAGGACCATATTGAGCAGATAGTCTTTGGAATGTCCACCTGAACTCTATTTTTGTGACATGCAGCGAGTCTCTGTCTGTAGCTGCAAGATATAAACCAGTGTATTTTGTGCCAGTTCTGCTTTGCCATCACATGACTTGATGTGAGTATGTGTCAGCCATGTTTGGTTGCCCTGCAGAGAGGTATTGTAATGGGTGTTAATGATTTGTAGGAGGAGAGATAGGAAATATGACTCTGACATGCTCAAAAGGTACATAACTTGCTAGTTGCAAAACATGTCTGTTGTAATTAGCTATACAGGTTGTTTTTTTCCCACAAGTTAGTGCATGTATAGATAAGCTGCTATTTACAGTCCTGAGGGAAGATTTATTAAAGCATGGATAGTGATATAAAGGAATGAGGATTAGCTCCTGTCATTTTTCAAATGCAGCCTGTAAAATAACAGGAACAAGCTGATTGGCTGGTACTTTATCTCTTTCAAATTTTATTACTCTCCAAGCTTTGATAAATCAATAAATAACAGCTGAAACAGTAAAAGTATCATTATTCTCCTGTAAGAAAGACTTTGGCTAGATATATGCACAATAAACACCCACACATGAAGAACACGCCTTACTTCATAAAGTGAAACTGGAAAGAGGTCTCTCCCGAGTGTGGAGAGGAAATAGGAGTGATGATGGTGAGAAGTCCATATTTAGCCCCCCCCATCTCCGTTCTGGATTATCCGTTTGGCCGGATTATGAGCCTACCTCTGTTTGACCCGCAAAGCTGCTTTGTGGATCCTCTATACCAGACATGTCCAAACTGTGGCCCTCCATCTGAAACTACACATCCCAGCATGCCTTGCCGTAGTGTTAGCATTTTCTAATGGCAAAACTGTGGCAAGGCATGATAGAACTTGTAGTTTCACAACAGCTGGAGGGCCGTAGTTTGGACATGCCTGTTCTATAAGATTTCCCTGCAGGCATGTGAATGGGTGTTTAGCATACACATCCATTCGCAGCCTTGTGGGAGCAAAATCATTAGATGGTCGCCAACCATTAAATGATTTTGCAAGCGCTCGCAGACATCAGCTGCCCACCCCCATACCCGAGTCATGGGCGACTCGCCATGGGAATGCCCATGAAATGCTGGGTATTCCCATGGGCATTCCGATGGTCTGCCACCCCGCTGCCCGCACTGCTGTGTGTGACTGGCTGGAGAATAATCAACTCACTGTTCCCGCTCGCACACAGAGGCTGCACATGCGCAGTCTCTAAAAAATCGCTCCCCTGTGCAAACTAGAATCACCCCCTATATGTGGGCTATACTAAATGTTCAAGGAAAAAGTGTTACTGATCATGAGGTATTAGGGGGATGATTCAGGTTGGTTTGCAAAAGCAAACTCCTTTAATGAACAAAACCATTTGCAGTGCAGGTGGGGCAGATGTAACATGTGCAAAGAGAGTTAGATTTGGGTGAGTTTGTTTCTGTGTAGAGTAAATACTGGCTGCTTTATTCTTGCACTGCAATTTAGATTTAAGTTTGAACAAACCTCACCCAAAATCTAACGCTCTCTGCACATGTTACATCAGCCCCACCTGCACTGCACATGGTTTTGCCCATTAAAGAAGGAGTTTGCTTTTGCAAACCAACTTGAATCACCCCTCTAATGCCTCACACCTCCGTGCTGTCATTAGTCCCTAGTGGGGTAGGATGCCTTCATCTACTGGCTCCACTGTGTGTAGGCGGCAAACATAGGCTAAGGTCTTGGCAAGAACCCCAATTAATCAGTCAATAATGCAATCCTAATTGTCCATGGTTATGTCCAGCACTCCTACCTGCGATCTGTCGTTGCCCTCTTTATTTAAGCTTGTACTAGATATGTAAACAAAGCAACACAGGGAAGGTTTTACTGGTTTATAATGAGTCATATTATTACATGGCATGAAATGTGTACAGATATACAGGGAGCTGTCATACTGTACATGTAGAACATTGGTGACGACTGCTGCACACAGAAGCTAAATGTCCTAACACAGATAAAAGGCTGCAGCCTATGGTTAGGGGTATTCCTGTAATCAGACAGGCTGGGCAGCTCAACCACTGCTGTAGAACTGCTGATTGGCACTACCCCCTGGCTTACACAAACCTGTGTCTAATGTGAAATCAGTACCAGCCTGACTGTCTAATGTGGTCTCCTTGTACCTATGTAATCTTGCTGCATGTTCTAGCCCCTTTTATATACAACACTAGGAAACCCTTGTGGTGTCCTAGAAATCCCTTTTTTTTTCTTTTTTCTTTTTTTAAGTAGGTTCCAGGTGCTTTGTACTGGGATGCAGTTAACAACTATTATGTCTATCCTGTTGGTGTTTAGATTATTTTGTCTGTTGTACACAGCACAGTGTGTTGGTGGTAGTGAGGGTGTTGGTTTGTGTCTGTATTGCTTGTTTTTTTTTTTGTCTCATTTGTTATGTGTCAAACTGTTGTCATTTTGTCCTTGTCCAACAGGCTCGTCTTCGGTTTGTTGTATCCTGCGTATTCCTCGTACAAAGCTGTAAAAACCAAGAATGTTCGTGAATATGTAAGTATATCATACACATACATACACACATACATACATACATACATACATACATACATACGCCAGTATTCCAGATTCTACAGCCTGGGATCACTGGGAGACAGTGACATTGTGAAGATCTCTATGATCCATTTTCATGAGGTTCTGGTTCCCAGTGAAGGGATAAGGTACTTGCAACCACCATTATGTTTGCAGAATGGCCACCTCAAAAGCTGCGCCTGGATTATCACAGTGGCTCATGGGTCTGTGGGGCAAGATGGCGGCTTCTATGGATAAAGGTTTTCCTAACAAAAGAACAGGATCGGCTTTGTGGCCGAGTGTAGAGACGGGGATTGTTGTGTGAAATGAGAGGGAAGGAGTGTGTGTGTGTGTGTGTGTTGGCTGAGCAGTGCATTTGCCTACACTTTCCTAGGTGTGACATAAAATATCCCATGGCTGCCACATGTGATGGCAAAAGGCCCCATTATTTAGTGTAGAGTGAAGAAGTTGCCCATAGCAACCAATCGATATCTACCTTTCATATAATGAAATGTACAGGTACTTGATAATTGCATCCTGATTGATTGCTATAGGCAACTTCTCCACTCTATTCACAGCTTAATACCATAAACCCCTCAGTCACTTAATGAAGTACCATTTTGAAAAGTACACGAGGCTGTGCACCCTAGTGCTACAGAGATTGCCTCATATACTGACCAGGTCATGTGACTGATTAGTGAATTATTATGCTGCATTTCCTAAATGTTGGTTCAGTGCACAATGTGGCGTCTGCACTGTGTGGGCGGGTAACACATGCCCCCCTTCTTTTCCTCTTTTTAATTTTGAGGAGAAACTTGGTGCTGGTAAATATTAGCTATGATGGCAGATATCTGTTCAGGGACTAGAAAGGACTAGAAATGTACCTTAAATGTAACTGTGTAGAGATGAGCGTCTTTTCATGTGACTTCGTCTGTTGAAATGTGTCTGTTTCTGTTTTGTGTGCGACTGCGGCTGTATCTGCATACGAAATGCTACGTTACAGTGTTTTCCTGAAAAACAGCCACTGACACTTTAGCATTCCGTATACAGATTTAACCACGGTTGCACACAGAACATGCTTTATATTTTAATCAGCAGAAGCTGCTTGTGTATCATATTCGCCTAGCAAATAAGATCTGTTTTCAGGCATCTCGCAGTGCATGGCGTATTGAAGCAAGATGTATAAGGACACATCTGTATGCCAAATGACTCTCTGACAATTTGCTCTAGGTACAAAAGCTGAATGCTACATTGATCAGGGGGTTCGAATAGTCTGTAAATACAGATAACCGTTTAGTTAAAGGGATTATCTAGGCTCATGCCCTTTGTGTATGGTGTTATTTTCCTGACTGATGAGCTCTCTTCCTTTCTCCTCTCAGGTGCGCTGGATGATGTACTGGATAGTTTTCGCTCTGTTCATGACGGTAGAAACATTTACAGACATGTTTATGTCCTGGTAAGAGATCTGCCATGTGGTGCCCTCCTGCTTTCTGCTGTGTCTGACAGGTTTCCCTTAACATCCCATGTCGCAGTTTAATTTCCCCTCTGTCGGTATGGCAGCATTGGGCCTCATTCGGAGATGAAAGCAATGTCCATGTCGTGCTCAGTGGATGAATTTTTTTTATTTCTTTGCCACTGCACATGCGCCTTATAATTCTGACATATTGTGGACATTTTGGTGCTGTGGGTCCAGGGTCTAAAGGTGCGTACACACTAGGCGATAACAGGTGCTGATATGGACGTGCATATTGTCTAGTGTGTACTATGTACTGTATCATTACTGGCTCATTATTCCCTCATCTTCCATAGTCTAATTGCCATTTGAATGGTTCTATACCCATAAATCACTTCTGTGGCTTTAGTCATCCAGTTCTTAACAGGAGTTGAAACAAGATGTTGGTGTCATTAAGTAATACTTTCATTCACAAATGTCCTGTTTGGTGTCCTTTATTTCCCCATTATTGCTTATTGTCCATTCTTTGTTCTCTGCAGGTTCCCATTTTACTACGAGATTAAAATGGCTTTTGTTATCTGGCTGCTGTCTCCATACACACGAGGAGCCAGCCTGCTGTACAGGAAGTGTGTGCATCCTGCCTTGTCCCTGAGGGAGAAGGTAATCCTGAGTAGGGATATCTAGCTATCTCTGACTGCATGGGTGTGATTTTCCTGCCTGTGATAACAGGGGAATATACATTTATATGATAAAGGGTAAAGGTTACAAATTTCTGCTGCTGAGAGAGAAGTCATTTAATTGGATTAGTTTAAATTTAAAATGCGCTGACATGTCCAAACAAGCTGTGAAGTATTAGTGGGAGAAAAGTGCTTTAGAAATGATTCTTAGGTACTTGTGAGTTATCCGGGCGTCCGATTTTTAAATCGGGTCGGATCGGGACATCGCATCGCATGCGACCATCGGATGACCGGATGACCCGATTTTTCCATAGGAATCAATGTTAAAATGGACTGAGTCCATTTTAACATGGAATTCAATGGGAAAAAGGGGTCCTTTTCATACCCCTACTATCCAAGTGGGCATGGAGTTGGATATAAACCTGTGGCGAGCGTAGCGAGCCACCGAGCCCCGCGAGGGGACACGGAATACCGTCCCCTCGCGGGGCTCGCTTCGCTCGCCACGCTTCGGGCTCGGTGGCTCGCTACGCTCGCCACAGGTTTATATCCAGCTCCATGCCCACTTGGATAGTAGGGGTATGAAAAGGACCCCTTTTTCCCATTGAATTCCATGTTAAAATGGACTCAGTCCATTTTAACATTGATTCCTATGGAAAAATCGGGTCATCGCATCCGATGGTCGCATGCGATGCGATGCGATATCGCATCGCATCTGATTGTATGCCTTAACTTAAGGCATACAATCAAAAAATCGGACGCCCAGATAACTCACAAGTACCGATTCTTAATATGTCTTACTATATATTGGGCCAGGCTGCTTTTAATAAATCATTCTTAGGGGTACATCCCATAGAAATGACATCACTATCCTTGTGAGACCCTGTGTGAAGCACCCCCAGTACCTCACACTGCGCTGGAAAGCCAGGGTAATGACATCACTGCACTTATTAAGCACCCCCAGTACATCACACTGCGCTGGAAAGCCAGGGTAATGACATCACTGCACTTATTAAGCACCCCCAGTACATCACACTGACGGACTTTCAGCTTCTGCAATGGAATCCGGAAACAGTCCCAGCAAAATCCACATGTGGAGATGCCGCAAACCATGATGGGAAACCTATATCTGTCATGCCCATCGTAGTGAGTTTTGTTGGTAATAACGTTACAAATTACACAAGTGGCTGTGGGGTGGAAAAGTGGCAAATGAAAAGCTTAATATGAAATAGTTATTACAGCCCCCTTTTAAAGGACCTAACCATCCAATCTTAGCTGGTTGTGCGACAAATCGTGTGCACACAATGCGCACTCCTGCGGGTCGTGAGGTCAGTCCACAGATAAGACTTGCTACATGTCTCATGATTTAGGGGAACCACGACCTGTATAAAATGATCTGAACTGAACCCCTTATCTGGGTTTGTGCAATGACACTTATGTCTAGTTGCTGCTTCTGTTGGTTGGTATGTCCTTGTCCACATTATTAGGAAACTATTGATTCTTTTGAGTACTTGTGCCACTTGATAGTGAGGGTTTGCCTGTCTTTTGCTATTGGCAGGAAGCCGCAGGCTCTCCTCGGTGGGAGAGATTCACATAGCAACACCAGCTCCCCGCTCACTTCAGATAACCACACTCTGCCTGGTGGGCGGAGTCTAACATTCATCCGGCACCTGTATAATTAGCAGGAATCCATCATTCGTAAGCGAGGCACTCTTACATTATACAGCTGCATATTGGCTGAGTGGTGATTTAATTGCTACTAAACTGTTACTTTACAGTCCTTAAATCACTGACTTGTTGTTTGTGCACATACCAGCTTGTAGTGTCCTTCTCTGTAGCACTGGGACACTTAATGGTCCTCTTGTGACAAGTGCTTCTCATTTGGCTCAGAAAGCAGATGTGCTCCTGGGTTTTGGCTCAAGAGAAGATTTCTTCAGAACAATTTGGCTTCTTGTAGGGTCAAACACAAATGTGTGTCAATATTTTCAGTCTCCTCCTGTGGATGAAATATTGGTTCTTTCTTGGCCAGTTTACCTGTGCTATACTGGAAGGGAAGGCTTTCTCGGGTGTGGTATAGGGATCCGTTATTAACCTGACGTCGGGATCCTGACTGGCTGGGCCCAGACAGCATGGTGAACGCAACTAAGCTCCTTGCGGGCTCGCTGCGGGTAGCGAGCCACCTATTCTATTCTCCCTCTATAGGGGTCGTGAACCCCCATGAGGGAAAAGAGCCGCTGGCCGTCGGGAACCAGGCTGTCTGTGTTTTGACAGTCAGCATCCAGCATTCTATCTGGCTATGTGTCTTTGGTATGACTTACTGCCTGGCATCCAGTGGGTATCCGGCTTTACACATTGCCATTCTAGCTGTGGCAGAAGAGGGTGTTCCTGGGCAGGCATCAGACATTAATTAGAAGCATATATAGTTATGGAAATTACCAGGGGGCAACGTATGGGCTCCAAGGGGCCTTTCTTTCCTTCCCTATATGAGGGCTTTGTGATGAATCCCCCATTTGGTGCGAAGGGCATTTAATGTGGCAGGTGCAGTGGCTGTCTGACCACCTATGTCTATATCTGTATCTCTGATCATAGCCACTTGCACTCACGCCACACTCCCACTGAACAAACCTTTTTAGAGGGGAATGCCCGTCCCCTGTCATGCACACTATCTAATGGCTGGCCCGGTAATAACAGCACCTGCGTGCGCACACTCGGGGTAGTGTGTGCGCACACTCAGGGTAATGTGTGCGCTGCAGGAGTTCCAGGATTTCTCATGTATTGCGCAGGTGCATATCACTCAGTTACTTGCACGCCCGTGTTGCGTGCTGCTCTGAATGACTCCCTGTATTTCTGGTCCGGTTACAGAAGTCTCTCCTGAAGTGAGTTCTCTACTTTTGTCTCCTCAGGCTTAGCTTCCTTTTTGTAATACAAGTGTCACTTCTCCAGACAGCAGTATGTTCTCTATAGTAACACATTAAGCTACAATTGTGTTATTTGGCCGCACATTGGATATCTCCAGCCTATTTTGTGAACATACTGAAGAGACTGGTTGCACCGACCTCGTATATTCTTTCTGCAGATCACTTTTTATACAAAAGTTTATACCGTTATCAGTCTGGGATTCTTCAACTTGGACATGACTGAGATGTCTTCGGAGTTGCTATGGTAACAGCAGCCATAGGTCTAATAAGGGAATGCAGCCTGCATACATTACTGATCTGGGCTGTATCCTAGGGTGCAGCAGCAAGTCCTAAGAAACGGCATTGGCCGGAGGCGTAACCCATGAAGTAACGTAAGCAGGTCGGCGCAACTATAACATAGGGCTAGTTAATCTTAGTCCTCCGACAGAGATCTCGGTAATTGTGTAATAACTGGGTGCCCGATTTTAAGATCGGGTCAGAAAACCGCATCGCATGGATTCAATGTTAACATGGTCCTGTTCATTTACCCACTATCCAAGTGGGCATAGAGTTGATTTTATATATTACTTAAAATGTATTCCGCGGCCCATCACGGGGCTCGCCACGCTTCGGGCACGGTGGCTTGCTGCGCTCGCCACGCTATATAAAATCAACTCTATTCCCACTTGGATAGTGGGGAAATGAACAGGACCTTGACATTGAATCCTATGCAGCATCGCATCTGATTGTATGCCTTAAGGTAAGGCATACAATCACAAAATCGGGCGCCCAGATATTACACAAGTACCGATATCTCCATTTTGAGAAACTGGGGTCCTCACCACCTCCTTCTTTCCTGCCCTCAAACTATCAGTCTGATTCCATAATACATCTTTCAACAAACATTAGTACTTTGTGACCTGCAGTGCAGCTTCGTCCACACCCGAATTAGGCCCCTTGTTAGTTGGAATCACAATGCATTCTGGTCATTATGGGCAATTTGTTTTCTGGGCTGATGGTAAGCACATTTGTGGCTAGACTACCAGAATACTGAGAATTCATAGGTTGCTGGGAGGATGTCATTTGATCTAGGACAATTATTTCTGGTATATCCACATTCCCAAGTGACTGGCCTGTGACAGTGTTACTGAGGCTCCAGATACTTCTCTGCTTTATAGGTCAGCGAGTCAGAGTGTGAGAGCAGCTTGTTAGAATCACACCAAGGTGATGTAATATGTGCAGGGTATTAAACCAGAAGCATTGTCTTCTTAATGTTCTAGTTCAGACCTTGCATGAAGTCCATACATCTGTTACATGAAAAGCAATGTTTAGTTCAGTAACTGGTCTGGATGCTGCCCATAGCATTGTCTTGTAGTTCACATTCCAGCAGTAAGTGTGGAAGCGGGTGACTTGGGGGAGGTGTATAACGGAACATTCTGCCATTGCAGTCCAGAGCCTAAAACAAGTGCTCTGTGTTTTTTTTTTTTTTTTTTTTAATAGAACTATGCAACGTTCCAAGTCGTGTTGTAACTCTGGCTCACACAGCATGTGGCTCTCAAATTGTTGTGGAACTAAAAGTCCCAGCAAAGCCGCTATACAGAGTGGCGATTATCCACCTACTCTAATGTGAATATTTCTGGGAAGCTTGCATCCACCCATGTTTGTGTCGGCTGATGCAGGACAACCTGCGGTTTCCATCTGTTATAGGAACGCAGACTTGCTGTAGTAAGTGCGTACACAAGCAGGCATTCAGTACTTGTCCTGGGCCCCTTACCTCTGTGTCCTCCCTGACAGCTGTCTCTGCAGGCTGCTCTTGAATTCCAAAGGCTGCTGCTTCTGTCCTGACCTGTTTCTTACCTCAGAGAACAGCTGCAGGAAGAGCACCTGTGGAATACCTGATTGTTAACCTGTAAGTCGCTATGAATGTCTCACACAATTGACCCAAATCTCTGTTTCTCTTTCTAGGAGATAGACTCTTATATTGTGCAGGCAAAAGAGCGAAGCTACGAATCTGTGGTGACACTTGGAAGGAAAGGTCTGAACATCGCAGCCACTGCTGCTGTACAAGCTGCTACCAAGGTACTTCCTGACACCCACATTCCATGCAGCACTGTCAAACACAAGGTGCTAATTAGCATAGTCTTTATTTAGGAGTCACCAATGACCTTAGTCAGATCCTGTCCGACACACTGGCAATCCTAGAGGACAGGGCTTTCTTGTATAATATATATATTTCACCCATGTTTGTCATGACGAAACACGTTGGACTTTTTCTTTACATACCACGAACTTACCAACCCACTAGAGATACTATTGTAATTACTTATGTACTTGGAAAAACATTTTGTGTACATTCTCACACCTTGAAAGGTGTTTTTTTATGTTTAAAAACGTGACCATAAACCAACGTTTCGGGGACTAGCCCCTTTGTCAAGGTGTGGATAGAACAATGTGTAAACGCTGTGACGCTGTTTGCAGCGTCACATCCGGCCAATACACTTCCAGCGGTGGGCTCCCGGCGTCTCAGGGCTCCGTGAATCGGTGTTGCACTCCATATATCATTTCAGTTAAAATAGAACTTCTTTTATTCAGAAGTTCTATTGCAACTTAAATGACATCTGGAGTGCCGCGTTGTTGCTGTTTGTATCTACATTATATGCTGGCAGCCGGTGGTTACGTGAAGCAAGTGGCTTTGCCGAACACCCTACCTGGCCCTGACTCTGGTGAGTAACTGGATAAATCTAGTTAATCGCCGGGGTCAGGGCCAGTGTACTCAGCGAACACTAGCCCTGACAGATCGCTCAGCACACAGCGCTGACCCATCGGAATTGGGATGATAACACGGTGCTCTGAGTTAACAACCCCTAGCTGCCTGCACTGGTGGGGGACATTCCTGGTCCCCTTATTTAAGGCAGAAATAACAAAGGCCAGTGCTGGCGTTCTGGGCTTGGGAAAGTCAATGGGCTGATGTCTGATGGTCCGGTTGGAATTCAGGCAACAATAACTGTAGGCTGGGTGTTGTGGATGAACCAACGAAAAGGAGATGTTGGTGCTCTGGGGTTACTGCAGTCACTGTGCTGGTGTCAAGTAAATCAGCAGTGTCGCTACGTGTGTCGCCCCTTCACTCTCTCTGCACATGTTACATCATTCGTTATCAGCATCAGACTACTAGCACATAGAGGCTTTCACCTTCAGTCCCTCCATGCTCTGCCACGTGGCCTCCTGTATCTTGGTGCTTTATTATAACCGGTGGATGCTAATAGTTTATTTGAAGGGTTATATGTGTTTCTATTGTGTTCACAATAAATATCATTTAGTGAGAACTTTTTCATGTTTTGCACAAATATTTCGCCTAGAATTTAGATCCGGTCTTTGCTCTGTTTCCCTCTGTAGGGCCAGGGGGCGCTAGTGGGGCGTCTGCGTAGTTTCAGTATGCATGACTTGAGAGAGCTCCCGGATGATGCGCCCATACACTACAGAGACCCCCTGTATCCGGATGCAGCTGAGCTCCATCGCCGCCCTATTGGTGAGTTGTTTTGCAGGATGCCGGTGATGCTAGATACTGTATAAAGGAAACGACTAAGCTTTATGTGATGGGGATTGGGGAACTTGGTGGATGAGGCCACTGCTGTTCTAGCATCTCTGTAACATGACCATCTTCTGTAGGTTACGGCACTCAATCCCAGGTCGACAGCGACTCCATGGATGAGCGGTGGTCAGACACCGAAACCAAATCCTCAGCAAGAACACGAGGTGGCCTACCTCCCAGACCTATGCAGAGAAGCCAGAGCCTGAGGGTCAGTAAGAAGAAGGTGGTAACCAGGGAGGTAAGGAGCTTGTAGCACTAGCCTGCGGTATATGGCTTGTCTTATGGTTATATTGGGGCACTGGCCTGGGATAACCTGAATCTCAACACTCTTCCCCCTTGGATAAATTGCAGGCGTCTACCAGGAGCAGCAAACCCAGAGCGAAGAAGAAGGCGGTGCAGTCTGAATCCGAAATGTAACTTATGGCAGTGGCTGCGGATGGACTTTCAAGCTGCAACCTCAATCGTTGAAAGCTGAAAACACTGAATGTTAAACCTAATTTAATGCTCACACTGGCTCCGTGTTCTGGCTTGGGACTCTCACACTGGCTCCGTGCTCTGGCTTGGGACTTCACGGTGTGTCTGTGTAAATATGTAACAGTGTGTGACCGCCAGTCACTGCGTCTGCTTGTATGTGTGTGGGAGGACATACATATTTATAGACCCACTTGTATACTTTGTATAGAAGACAGCTGGGGACTGTTTCATGACCTAAATGATATTTTCAGACAAAAAAGTAACTTAGTTTAGTCTGCTATAATACTGCCTTATACACCAATGTTTAATGATATTTCGTCCGATGCCGCCCCCCCTGCAGAGGGTAGCAATGTTATTACTGGAGAGGAGATCTCTTGATAGTCTTAGTAATGGTTACATATCATTTGCACATCTTATTAACCCCCTCCCCCCTTTCCAGGAGTCCATATGAGTAACTACTACTATTTGGTGGTCCCACCACTAAAATGTGTCAGGTGTAACTTCTCTGGCAACGAGACTCAGGGATATAGTTGCTCCCAGCATCCATAGTGGTCCTAGTTATGGGCCTTTGTTCACCTGTTGTTATATTCTCCAGAGCTGTATGGTCTTCTGTAAGTGTTACGACAGCACCTAATGTGCTACGTGTGTTTGCTTCTTACTTGCGAAAGCTGATGGATTAATATCACATTACTGTACTTTGTTTTATTCTAGAACAATGTGTGTGTGTTTATGTACTTTTACATGTCTACAGTACACTACATTCCCCATGTCTGTACTTTTTGTTCAGTGTCACATTCAGGTTCTCAGGATTGGGATTCTGGCTTCTTATGCAGTGTATACCTGGTTCATTTCTTGCTGCAGACTGGACCACATTAAACAACGTCTGATATGAATCTTTTGTAAAAAGGGAAATTAACTCACAAGCTCCACCTCCAGTATTGTATTGTCCAACTTTATTGTTCCAGAGTAACTTGAAAGAGAATAGAACATCTTTCTGATGCCGCCTTGTGATTGGGCAGTCACAAGTACCATGTGATATGATGAGCAACAGTGGGCACTGGGATATTATTCCTCTCTCCACATTCATTCCGGAACTTAACACGGAGCAGTACGATCCTCAAACATTGGGGAAACACTGAGGATATTTCTAGCTGCTCCAATTCACCTTATGCTGATACTTTGGTGCATTGCAGATACATATGTGACCTGAGATTACGTGTTTGTCACTATCACATATATGTAGACTATGTACCATTCTGTATCTGTATTTTGTTTTCTTAATGCTATTTCTTGTTCTACCATTCTGTCCCTGAACGATATACTTCCTGCCCATAAGCTGGAGGTATGTGTATGGTGCACTAATTTACTGTAATTTTTTTTTTTGGGGGGGGGGGGGGGGGGGGGTTATTTTGTAATTTTATTACTATTTGGATCTTTTTTATTGTTTATTTCAATTTGAAACTGTTGCTGATTAGAAATAACATGTTGCACTTTGGATTTCTACAGCCTTTGCGTGCTACAGAGATGGACTGGCTTTCATATTTGTATAGATATTCAACCCATGTGCAGCCTTTAGTAAATAGCTTTATGGGTTCAGTCATGGACAAACAGCCCAACTGGCACGTTCCATCTTGTCGCCTCTATAAATGCATGTCTACAGGCAGAGGACGCTTAGAAAGTCTGAAAATAGAATCTCTCCCTTTTTATACGCCTGTTGAGGGATGGAGCCTAATGCTATTATCTGACAACGCCCCGTATTAAATAATGGCATCTTCCAAAACCTCCCGTGCTGATGACCAAAGCTGCGTGACCTGTAACCCTCATGTTTTGTACCCTGAGAACTTGTTTTCTCCCAATTGCACTCTGTTCCTTTGTGTGTCCACATTCTAATCCCACTACTATGCAGAAAGGGTTACAATGGTCCTTTTGTCTGTGTATTTATATATGTGAGATGTCTACTGTATACAAAACAGATTTGCTCAAATGTCTATTTTAATGGAACGGCAGAATCATTGCCCAGAGACTTCCATTGTTTGTTAAAAATGCAAATATTTTCCAAGTATGCCAAAGTTTAGCTGCTACTGTGTTCTGAGATTGGGTCTCTTTGGTCCATGGGTGTACTAAGTGTTCTAATGCCAAGCAAACGTCCTAAGATTGCCCTGTAATATGGGTCCAACGATTATCCCCTTAAGTGCCTAATGTTTTGATCACTTTTATATGTTTGACATCTCTGTCTTTTTTTGATACTTCTTCAAATTAAACATTTTGTGTATTGCTAAGATCTTGTGTGTGTGTGTGGTCTTTGCAGCAACTTTGAAACTGATTTGCAGTCTGTGATTTCATGTAGGTGATGGTCCTTTTTATGTGCTTCAGATGCTATAGTATGATGCTACTGACACATGGCGATTGTGTGCAGGGATGATGAGTTTTGCAGAAATATGCCAACCTGTGCTATTTTGTCCCAGATAATCTGGTCTCCCTTTTGCTTGGGAGTAAGTAAGCGTACAGGGTAGAGAAATACCAGTGCATTATTAGGTACACTTGGGTGCATTTTTAGGTACACTCTTCGTGTTTGCACCTAAATTTAGGTTCTGAGTTTGGATATGGTTCAGACCCTAGATTTACCTCCGGTCTTACACAGCACTGTTTGATTAGATTGGCACTTGATGTGCCATTTTTTACATGTGATAAATCGTCTCGATTTATCACATGTAAAAAACCCGGGGAGCAGGGGGAGGCTGCTGGTGGGAGCAGGGGGGCTGGGGACGCTGCGGGGGACACAGGCTGCATAGAGCCTGCAGAGGGAGCCGGGAGCTGTCAGTGCTAGAAAAAAAAGCCTACTGTATACAATGAACGGGCAGCCTGTGATTGGCTGAGCGCTCTCTCAGCCAATTGCTGACTGGCTGAGAGAGCGCTCAGCCAATCACAGGCCGCCCATTCATTGTATGGGCTTTTTTTTTTTTTATTCAGTGCTGACAGCTCCCGGCTCCCCCCGCCCGGCTCTATGCCGCCTGTGTCCCTCGCAGCGTCCCCAGCCCCCCCTGCTCCCTCCCCTGCCGCACCGCCCCACTAGGTCCCAAGTCGGGTGGTCGGACGTGCAGCAGGTCCGACCACCCGACGCAGATCCGATGCGCATGGGACCGCGCATCGGATCTGAGGGGACATCAAAACTAGCCGATTTTGGTCCGATTTAGGCCAGATCCGACTGATCTGGCCTAAATCTGACCAAAATCGGCTAGTGTATGGGGGCCTTTAGGCTGGCACTTGGAGATGACCTCCTCCATGTGCCTGGGAAACAGCTGACTACTGAGGAACCTAGGTCACACAGGGGGCAAGCCCACCTTACAGCAGTGCAGTGAGTGTATGCCATGCAGAAATCAGCGGAGACCCCAATCACCTGCAAGATAATGCAGTTACTGTAGGAGGTATGGGCTCTCACATTGCTGTAAACTGGTTCCGTTTACACTGCCCCTCAACCTGTGCCCAGCCTTATTCAAACCCCCAAGTTGTATTGTTGGTTCACTGCTTCTGTGCTTTTTCCACTGAGGCCCAATAGGGTTGCCCGGCAATAACCAGTGATTTTGTATGAAAGGGGTACCTGAGACACATCCCATACTGTGATTCAATTGGAAGCTATATTAGGTTATCTCAAACAGTATGTTAGTAGGAAAGAAGAACATATTACAATATGCCAAAGGGAAGGGGCAGCTTGAATTTCCTGTAGCCGTTCCAATCTGTAGGATGTGGGCATTTACCTAATTTACTAAAGCTGGCAGACTGATGCATTTGTCCATAGAGAATATGTTAGTTTTAGAATAAGGGCATTTACTGAATGGGACTGGGAGACTCCTGTTGCACTATTTTACACCTCCCCCATAACAATCCCAGGATTTAGCCATCCCGATCAGCCCTGTTACTGGGCTTCCTTCAGCTCCTCAATTGTTCTAGGGTATTCGCTATCAAGAAACAAAACACTTATCCAGGCAAATGTCTGACTTAATAATATAAATGGAGTTTTTATTAGGAAAAAGAAGATGACCACTAAAAGAACGTGTGATTTGAACTAGAGGCGATCTAGTACAAGATGTACTGCGTGCACATACTTATGACTTGCGATGTGGGGAAGCTCATTTCCCTTTAGCTTCCCCGGCAGCAACCTGGAAGGGCTCACATATGATTTCGAGCTTGATGTGCCATTATTGCATGCGATTAATCACATGGAACTCCCGGCTGCTGGCAGGGGGGCAGGAGACTTTAAAATAAAAATAAAAAAACATACAAAATAATGGGCGGCTGCTGCTGGTTTGGCTGTGAAAGCTCTCAGCCAATCAGTGGCCGTCCATACTTTAGTATTTGAGATTTCAAATATTTTTCCTTCCGCAGGGGGTACTGTTGGCACATACATACATACATACATACATACATACATACATACATACATAGTTGTGATACATCTCGGTTGCTAAAAAGCACCTGCGATGCGCCGTTGATGGTTGCATTTTCGATTTATCTTATATAGAGCCCATTCCTGCTCCAACTCTGATTCAATGTGCACGTGACAGTGTAAGGGATCGGATGTCCTACACATGCGATTTGGACCGATTTCTCTGCCTGATCCACTGGAATTGGGTGAGATCGGGCCGAAATAGCATGTGTATGCTAGTTCATTGTGTCTTTGGACGGAATGGGATCATTCATCAGACTGCATTTAGGTCTACAGTCATTAGGTCGACCCCACTAGGTCAACTGGCAGGAAGGTCGACCTGACTTAAGGTCGACATGACTTAAGGTCGAATTTGCATAAAGGTCGACATGAGGAAGGTCGACTGGTCATAAGGTCGACATGGGTTTTTCACTGTTTTTTGATCCGAATGTCGACACAGTCGACATGGACACAGTTGGCAATGAGAATCGGACCCTCGCATCGCTCGCTATGCTTCGGGCACACTATTTTATTCTCCCACCACGCCCTAGTGGATGGTAGGGCATGAAATACCGCCTGTCGGCACATGTCGGCTCAAAAAACAGTGAAAAACCCATGTCGACCTTATGACCAGTCGACCTTCCTCATGTCGACCTTTATGCAAATTCGACCTTAAGTCATGTCGACCTTGGCCCATGTCGACCTTAAGTCAGGTCGACCTTCCTGCCAGTCGACCTAGTGGGGTCGACCTAATGACTGTAGACCTAAGTTCATTCTAATAGATGACCGCATCCCCTATGGACAATAGGAATTTCTCAGGTTTGTGGTCCCGAACTAATAGTGAGACTAATAGTGAGACTCCTCCCTTTCCTCTGTGCACTTTGCTACTATGGCCCTCCTGAAATTCTATTAACATCCATCATCGGTGCCGAATTATGTTTTTGCTGGTGGTCTGTTAAAAGGAGGTATAGCCCTGTATCTGCCCAGAGCCAGACTGGCCCACAAGGGGTACAGGGGAATGTATAGATGAGTCTCCTTACGGGTATGGATCATTGGATAGTTAGCAACTAGGCCGACATGACTGAAGGTTGACATGGGTTAGGTCAGGGGTCTTCAACCCATGGCCCGCGGGCCACGAGTGGCCCACTGACTTGTAGTGAGTGGCCCGCCGCCTGCTGCCAGCCCTGTAAAAAAAAAAATCCTTCCGCATTAGTCCACTTTGCTGTGGTATGCGGCGGAAGTTAGATGTGCAGTGGCTGGGGGGACTGTGCGTGGACATGCACATTGTATATTTATGGAAGCCGCGTACCTGGCCCGCCTCTGTCCTTTAACTGTTGGGCGGTAGTGACAGCCGCCTTCACCGTCACCGCCAGCCCTCTGACGGAGCTCTCCTGCATCTGCCGTACAGTGCAGCACATCAAGGCAGGTTCTCAAGGGGAGGGGGACAGGGGCTATCTGAAATGCGGGGCTGTCTGAAATGTGGTGCTGTCTGTGGGGGGAGGAGGTGGGCTAGCAGTGAAATGTGGTGCTGAATATATGGGGGGGGGGCTATCTGGCTGTGTGGTGCTGACTATGGGAGGGCTGGCAGACTGGGCAATGCTGTGCTGACCATGGGGGGGGGGGGGGGCAGTACTGGGGCATTTTGTGAGGGACACTACTGGTGGCATTTTATTAGGGACACTACTAGTGGCATTTTGTGAGAGGCACTGCTGGGGGCATCATATGTATAAGCAGGAGTATTGGGGGCATTATAGTGCAATGGGCATCATGGTGTGAGGCATAATGTGCAATGGGCATCATCATGTTGTGTGGATTAATGTGTAATAAATATTACACTGTGGGGCACAATGTACAATGGGCATTACGGTGTGTGGCACAATGTGTAATGGGCATTATGGATAAACAGTGTACATTGATTTAAGTAGCCTGTCATTGTTTGGGCTTGATTTATGAGGCATACTAGGTCACTGTGTGGGCCTTCATGTTTATATCTCACTGTGCGGCCTTCAGTCAGCCAACTTAAGTGTGGAAGGACAACAACCATTGCTACGGTAACCAATGTCTGGTCATTCAGGTTGCAAAAGTGGGGTGTCAGTTAATTGTATTCCTGCTAGTTCACACTCCTTATAATTAGACCACACCCCTTTTTTGGGAGCACGCCCCTACTTTGCATGCAATTTCATCAATATTAAATTATGTATGGGGGTGGGGCCCACATTTTGTTTTCTGTTCGCACTGGAAACAGCCCTGGTGCTGACTACTGGGGTGTGTGTGTGTGTATGTGTATGGGCAGCTGTGCCAACTATCTATGCGGCTGTCTATCTATAAAGGGCTGTGCTTTATAGGGGCTGTGATGTCTATCTATGAAGGGCTGTGATAAATTCCACAGTAGAGCTTAGTGGCCCTCGGGCTTCATTGAATTTTTTAATGTGGCCCACACTGTCTTAAAGGTTGAAGACCCCTGGGTTAGGTCAACAGGGTCATTAGGTCGCCACTTACTATCACATAGTACTCAGTGGGCAGAGTTACTATAGCTGACGCTATTGGATCAGCAGCATCATTTCAATTAACTCCGCCTACCAAGCTTGGGGTTGGAGAGACAAATCGAAGACCCCAGAACTGCTGTATGCTGACAGCTCTAAAGGTGCATACACACGTACAGATTTTCTGTCTGATCTATCTGGTGGGAACAAAAACCTGTAAATATATGGGCACATATGACAATCAAAGAATTGTTCCCAAACACTTGTATATAGACAGTGATCAGTCAGACAAATTGTTTCATTATATCATAATGAGATTCTGATATAACAAATTTATCAAAGCATATATTTTTTTTATCTCTTTTCCTGCATTTGGGTGGAAATTTTTGATTGTCATATGCTCACAAACATTTCCAGGTTTTTGTTCCCACCAGATAGATCAGACAGAAAATCTGTGAGTTTTATACACGCCATTTTAGGATAGTATGGCCGCCATTTTGGTTCGCAGAGTTGCGCAAATAAAGTTTCCATACCCGAGTCTGTGTGACAAAGTGGACCAGAAGCACAGCCATACTATTACACATAAATTCATAATAACATACTGACACTAAATAAAATATAGTTAAAGGTTTATAGCACCACACATAGCTTAGTTAGCATTGCATACATCCGTCTGTATAATGTTTAGTACCGTTACGTTACGTTTCTTATGCGCAGTATTCCGGTCATTGCGAATAAATCGCAATCCATACGGTCCGATAGTTATGGACAAAATCCATATTCCCAAGACAGTTTTTGTTAAAAAGTGTATAACAAAGGAATCTAGTTGTAACCGGTTCTTACTATTATTTACAACCCCTGACGACGATACCAACAGACAAAGGACTCCAAAGTTCACCTTCCCCCTGCACCTTTGCAAACCAGTTGTATTACTTTGCCCCAATCACAGAGGACTTGAAATACGAACCCTGACCAATAGGAATGGCCTTTGACCTCCCCCTTCTGACCCTATAAGATAGGTGACCCAGGGCGGCCTCGGTCACTTCGGCACATCTTCCTTTCCCTGACCATTGACCGGACTATAGTTCAAACCTGAACATAGTGAGCTCCGACCGGACTGCGCTGCGCTATTTCCCCTGAAGGTAAACATTCGTATTCCCCTTTTATGTAATGTGGCTGATTATAATTGTATCTGTTTCTGCACCTTTGTAAGTGTTTTTAAAGTACTTATTATTGTTAGAGAATCGCATCACGTGTTACTCTGTGTTTTGTTCCTATTTCTGTAATCCCCTTTTGTCCATTAGGGACTAAATACATTATTTACGGAGTTTCTATCTCCGCACCTTTATACTGTGGTCTCGTCTGTTATTCGCATAGCGATAAAGGTACATTACGGACATTGTCCTTAAAGGTGTATTCGCAGATTAGAGACAAAGTACTGCGAAGGGATCTCTTATTAAGGTATTGGTTCTTTGGTGTATAATACAATAAAGGTACGCTACGCTGTGCTACGTTTTGTTCGCACGTAGCTAGGTATAAAAGGTACGCAGGTCATGGACATACTACGTAACCTGAGCTTTTCACTTATTGTTTCTTTGGTCATATTTAATAGACATTAACAATGTGTATGCACCAAAAGTCAGATGCAGCTGCACAGGCGGGTGGTGAGGAGGCTGCAGGTGAGCTCCACCTGTGGGTGTTCATCATTTTACGTCGGTGCTCAGGCCTGGGAGTACCCGAGAAATCAGCACCTATGACGTCCATAATCTGCAGACTGTGCCTTAAGGAGGCCACACATGCACCGATGCGGGCGGTGCGATGCTGTACGATGGGGTGCGCGCTCCCGCGGCACCTCATCGTACAGTACAAAAAGTATGTGCTGCACATACTTTTTGTACTAGCTTTTTCTAGCATCGCATCGTATGCACATCGTATGCACAAGGCATACGATGCGATGCTATGTGTGCTAGTTAAGCCCACAACGCACGCCGGGAACGGTGCATGTGTGGGCTCCATTAGACACATCAGTCAATGAGCACTAGTAGTAGGGTATAAGGCAGCACCAGATCTAACATATCGGATTGATAAACTGTCGACATTCATCATGTTGACAAAACGTCTCTCATCAGCACAATGCCAGATTCAGAATACTGCAGGAGTTGCTGGAGCCACTGCTCCGGTAAGTCACCAAAATGGACTAACAGGAACATTTTTCCCCCGACATTTTGATCATGTCGATATTTTATCAGTATCAACATACCGAACATGTCAACATACTCATGTCCACACATTAAATTGTAATTGTACACTGGGCTTTGACAGAAAGTTATAGCAGCAACAAATGCCATTATTGATTGAACTTCTTTATTCTTATCTTTTGATTGTTAACAATGTGACAACTAATACATTGCATATGTTATGTAAAGTGCACAGAATGTCTCAATAAAAAAGTTTATTAAAAAAAAAATAAAGTTATAGCAGCACCAGCTATAACATGCACCTCACAGCCCGGCTGTAGCACCGCACACTGGGACAATGTACACACTAGAAGATAAAGGTTACCGATATGAACGATGATGTTATTGTTAACAATGTCATTGTGCAATATGAGCTTCTTCGTTAATGATATCCACGGACTTTAAATGTATAGATGAAGGAGGACAGTTAATGATGGCCTCTCCCTCGCTGCTGGCATTAGCAAGTGTGTACCCAGCTTAAGCCTTGGAGAGAGATAAAGTACCAACGGCCAGCTCCTGAATGTCATTTTTCAAGCTTGGTCTGTACATTGACAGTTAGGAGCCGAAGCGTGCCGAGCGTCCGTTTGGACCCTTTTTCCGACCTTGGTCCTCCTCTCCCCACACCCTGTCCTCCCCTTTGACGTCAGGAGGTCCTTAGTCCCCTACAATTTAGACCTAACCCGATGTATACCGTATATGGCACATGTCACATGTCTGATGTTATCACTAGAGCCACAACCCGCTTGGAGTGGCTTCTCATAATATCCAATCATAAGAGAAGGCTCGTTTGTCACTGACCAATAGACACAGATGAAGACGAGTGCAGCACTTCCGGGTGTGATGACAGGAGGTGAGGTGATGGGACTGGATCAGAGACAGTGATGCTTCCCTGCAGACAGCGATGAGAGACACTGCTGATACACACAGTGACATAGCCTGCTGGCATCGTGATGATCCTCGGGTGTACACTGATCCCTCAGCATGGCTGACATAATGTACTGACTGACTGCTCTGACGCTGAGTCACTTTTTGAGAGTCTGGTATGCAAGAATCGGTTTACTGCTGAGAGCGCCTGATATAGTTATTACAGCATGTAGACTGTTAAAACATTTATACATATTACAGCCTATTAATTACTGAGATCACCTGAGATAGTTACTTCAGCCTGTAGACTGCTGAGATACGGTGGAGAGACTGTGACATACAGTAATGTGACCATACAGACTTCTGAGACATCCTAGGACACAGTTACATCATGTAGACTCATGAGACAGCCCCAGATACAGTAATGATATACATACACCCAGAGCCGAATTTCCCATTAGGCACGTGAGGCACCGGCCTAGGGGCGGCACATGTTTGGGGGCGGCACTTGGATGCCTGTGATAGTACTGTCAGCCCAAAATGTACCAATAACTGCAAAATATCCACTGTACTGTACTATATTCCATCTTAAATAGAGTGTACATGGATAGGACATGCAGATACTGCCCCTATAAACTGTCCTACTTAGTAAACATTATTGTTGTGCCTAGGGGCGCCCTCCTCTCTAAATCCGCCCCTGCATACACCGCTGTTGTGAAATAGATAATAGTACATACAGTGCATGTGCCCAGCGCTCCCAGATGCTCTTCTGCCCTCACCCCCATGCAGTGTCACTGCTTTGTTGTCTGTCACACCGGGTATGGGTACAAACCGGACACAGACAAGACCCCGGACCGCCGGGGGGCTGTCCTGTCCTGGGGATGTCCTGTTCAGGGTGCTTCACGAGACAGCTGTCACCATGAAGTGGAGGAGGGGGAGAATAAAGCCTCCCTGTATGGTCCGGGCATGTAGCAAAAACCGGACGGTCCGGACCACATGGAGAGGCTGTAATCTCCCCTTCCCCATGTCCCTGGTGAAAGCTATCACAGGGACCCTCAAGACGGGACACCCCATGGACCTGACACTACAAGCTCCGGACTGCAGATTTTGATGTCCAGTCTGGTGATCCGGGTTGTTGTCCGTGTCCGGATTTTACATAGTCCCTGTCACACCTGTCATCTTCCTCTGGCTTATTCCTGCTGCAGTTGCACAGTCACGCAGCTGTGGGTGGGAAGAGGCTTTTCATTATTATACCATCTAATTAGAGCAGGGGCGGCCAAACCGGTCCTCGAGATCTACCAACGGTCCACGAATTCCAAGTCACCTAGCTGGTGCACAGCTGTAGTCATCACTAACTGTCACATTTACAAACCTGCTGCATCTTTCCTACTATAGATCTACAGGTGGCCTGAGATACATGCACTGTTGGTAGATCTTGAGGACAGCATTGGCCACCCCTGAATTAGATAATAAAGTTGAAAATTTAATGTAATGCACCATAGTTCATTCATATATATATTCTTTCCCTATGGTATCTCTAGTCCCTGCATGTAACATTCACTTCATGTGTCACAGAGATGTCTTCTGCGCTGGAGGAGGAGCTGAGAACTCTCCTAGATGGGGGGGCTGTCCCTCTTCCTGACAAGTACGATGTGGCCCCGGAGAGCCTGCGGCCCTTAAAACTGAGGCATAACGTATGCTATATTGTCATGGGGGTTTTATTGAATGAGCAGGTGAGTTTGTGCTATATAATATAAAAATGTTATAATTAGTTTTTCATGTTTTTTGTGTGTCAATCTTTTCTTGTGTTGACTGTTGCCATGTCCACCATTTGTCTATGTCGACCATATGGTGTTGACCTGTTGACTGTCGATCTATGGCCTAAACACCCAAAAGTCTACAGTGATCTCATGAAATGTAGATTGTTGTCTTTGTAAGCCCAGTACGGAACATATGGCACTTCATACCTTCAATGCATTCCTTCCAGTAAACCTAGAATGTGATGGCAGATAAGAGCCACTTGGACCATTTATCTGGTCCGGAACCGGAGCAGGCCCTAGAATGCTGAACCGAACCGGCATCAAACTGCCATTCTTGCTTGAGATGTGGTCCTTAGGTCGACCACTATTGGTCAACACACAATAGGTTGACATGAAAACATGTATTAGGTCTAAATGCTCAAAAGGTTGACATGAGTTTTCATGTTTTTTTTTTTTTGTTAAATCCGACTTGTTCTTACTTTACCATCCCAGTGGGCATAAAGGTAGAATGTATTAGTGTGCCTGAAGCATGACGAGTGCAGTGAGCCAGGCGCGAGGACGCAGTACGGTATCCATGTCGACATCTGCCAACATAGGCAAAAAAACTCATGTTAACCTTTTTTTGGTGTAGGCCTTTCACCTGTCAACATTTTGCTTGTGTTGACCTTTTTACCACGTCGACCTAATGAATGTCGTCCTTTTTTGCTGTGTCGATCTTTTCACTTCAACCTATTGCCACTCTACACTGTCGACCTAATGACTCACACCCTCGGATCTTGTAGTGTCTGGAGCAGGGGGATGCCTGTCTAGGGGGATGTCCCATCTGGGGATGCAGATGACCGCTGTCACCTGGGAGATGGGGAAGGAGAGATTACAGCCTCTGCATATGGTCTGGACCGTCATTTTTTTCTTTTTTTAAACCAAATTTTATTGAGAACATGACATTATACAACAAAAGCCAAAACAACAGAAAATACTAGAGAAGAACTTGTATCCCCAGAAAACATATATAATATCAGGCCATGCGGAGAAAACAGACTAGTGTCAACTTCAAGCGCTGTTTCCTCCCCCCCACCCCCGATGACACGCCGCCGTTCCACCCTCTTTTTGACATCAGTGACCCAGCTTAAGAGGATAGGAAAGCCTCTGGGAAGAGTTCTAGGGGGTAAAGCCATGAATTGCTATATACAGTACAGGTGGCTATTGCAAGGTGAAAGGGGAAAGGGTATTTTACGAAGCTAACTATGGGCTCCAAATTTTATCAAATGATTTAGAAGAGCGGACTCCATAAGATAAATATACCATATTCGGGATAGAATAGACTGTAAAGAAGGGGGAGAAGATGGCATCCAGTCTGCTGCTAGCCAGATAAACCATTGCTATTAGGAAATGCCAAAACTATGGCAAGGCATGCTGGGATGTGTAGGTTCACAACAGCTGGAGAGCCATAGTTGTGATGTGCCTGATCTAAGTTATCTGATGTACCAGGATAAATTGTACTCCATTGGGAAGGCAAGTGGTACCACCAGTATAGTAACTTATATGTATGTTCCTTAATCCTAGTACTAGATGCCGTATTAGCCCATATCTCACCATTCTGTTTTTTTACCACATCCCCGGACCACACGGAGGCTGTAATCTGGCCTTCCCCATCTCCCAGGTGACAGCTGTCATAGGCACCTCCCGGATGGGACAGGCACACCTCGGACCAGACCCTTATACGTTGTAGGAAGGACAGCGTCCCCTGTAGACCATAATGAGATTTATGGAGGTGCATGCTCTCTGTATAATCCTGTGCAATACCCTGCAGGACGAGGTGCTGATGATGCAGGAGGCCAAGGCGGAGTGTAGGGGGAGCTGGTACCTGCCAGCTGGGCGGCTGGAGAGAGGAGAGACCCTGGAAGAGGGGCTGTGCCGGGAGGTCATGGAGGAGACTGGGCTGCTGTGCCAGCCCCTCACACTGCTGGTGGTGGAAGAGAGAGGCGCCATCTGGGTGCGATTCGTATTCCTGGCTAAGCAGACAGGTACATGGAAATACAGAGACGTCTGTGTTATTTGTGTTGAGCTGTTCTTCTGTTTATAGTCAATTGTGTGAAAGTGCAGACCTGTCCAGTAGGGGCGCACCGTGCTGTTTCGCGTGGAGTATGGACATTACCACTGTATAGAAAGATATGATGCCCGATCTCTGATCTCACCAATTATGGGGCAGATTTTGAGCAAAAAAAAAAAAAAACTTCTTTGGAAAACAGGGTAAAAATACTGCTGCTTCTACTGCAATTTAGATTTAAGCTAGGACAAATCTAATGCTGGGCACACACTAAAAGGCCAATGGATCAGTTGTCCGGCCAATCTGGTGTTCAGTGAGTGCATATACAGACACTTACAGATCATGAGCCCAATGGAGTTGAAATGTAGCTTAATCTTTAGGTGAGGCATGTCCAAACTATGACCCCCAGCTGTTGCGAAACTACACATCCCAGGCCATAGTTTGAGCACTCCCTCATAGCAAATCTGTGGCAAAGCATGATGGGACTTGTAGTTCCACAACAGCTGGGGGGCCATAGTTTGGACATGCTTGCCTTAGGTGTTTGTTTGCCCTTTTTTGTTCGTTTTTGAAAGTTGAGTGTTATTTAACTCAGATGTTTTGATCTATGCAATGAGATAGGATAAACAATTTACCCTGGAATCATCTGTTTTAGTATTCAATCTGAAATATATTATGACATGATTTATTCCTCTTGGATAACTTGTAGAGGGTAAAATCTAAAGACGATTGAAGATTTATAAATTGCTGATTCTCCGTACCTCAGTAATGCCTCTTTCAGAGATACTACCTGGGATTTCACTCCCTGGTTCAATCCCGGATTTTAACGACCCGGGTCAATTGCAGGTGCTTAGGATCCAGGAGGAAAATCCCGGAAAGACCCTTTCAGACATACGCTAGTTCCGGGTTGATGGGCATTCATGTGAAAAAAGGATTTTCAAATATGTCTGAAAGAGGTATCACATAGACATGTAGTAAGGGAAACATTATCAAGGTTTCTTTATTGCAATTAAATATGCATTCTCCAGTGGCTCTACCTCACTCACATGAAAATATAGCAGATACCTCTCAGCATGGTTTCTTTAATTACATATGTACCAGTACTCACAATTCATTATGTTCAGATATTCTTATAAAGGTTTCTTTGTCCTTCTGTGCTTGTCAAGTGAATTGATTTGTTTACAAATTTACAAGTAACTCACATAAAAATAATAATTTTATTGGTGGGAGGGTCACAGGAGCTTAGGAGGTGGATAGGCCCAGTACCCAGTGGCGTTGAGGGAGTGGGTACTTTTTACCCCAGACCGTGTCTTATGGAGGGTCCTGCGTCCCCTTCCTCGCTGCAGACAGCTGGACAGTGGAAGTAAAGATGACAGGCTGCCACTGCAGCACAGCCACTCTGCCCAGCCCAGCACACGCTGCTCACTGCTGAGTGGGGGAGAGAGGCAGCAGCCTGTCCCCACACTCTCCCTGCCAGATGGTTGGCCGCCCTCACCCCCCGCTATTTGTTTTTTTTACAGGGACGTGGCCACACACCCTTTTTTAACGGGGCTCTGCCAGTACCAGTGCTATAAATATAGTTTTAACACTGTTGTGCGATTTAAAAATGCAGGTTCCTACCTCCTTTCAGAGAGGCTGTGACATGAAAGTCCGTCCTATTAAAGCAACTGATCTTCCTGTCGAAGCATTTTGAGATACAGGGCCTTATTCTAGTTCACTCTTAGAGGCAAATTCCTTCTCAGATGGACAAAACCATGGCCCTTATTCTGATTGAGTCAGATGGCTCCGAATGTGGACGGACGGACGATGGTTGTTGTTTGCGCATGTGCAGAGGCGTATCTGCGTATGTGTGAACGCCACGCACGTCCGAATATGGTGTAAATTCTGTACAGAAAACGATCCGTTGGAACAATCCGAGCAGGGGGCGGAGAGGGGCGTGAAAGGCTGTTTGGGCTCATTACCATATGCGTAGGCCCCGCGTTTCATGGGCGTTCCCATGAAAACACTGGGCGTATGTATGGTAATGCGGCCGTGACGCACGTGTGGGGGGCGGACATATGACATAGCCGTATGCCAGCTGCCCGCCCATATCCCTGCTTTTGCACGGAGAAATGCCCGAGTGGTCTGGAGCACTCGGTGCTGCCTGACCACTTGGTTCAGCATTCGATGGTCAGCGACCATTGAATGACGGGGGAGGTTCCCACAGATGGGGGAGGTGTTCACATGAAAAATCCACTCGCGGACCGTTCGGTCGGCGTCTTACTACGTTCGGTGTAAGCGATCCGTACGGAAGGCGGGGCTAAGAACACTTGGTTCCTGTCCAAAAATACGCATCTGACCGATTCAACTAGAATAAGGGCCCATGTGCACTACAGGGGGGCAGATGTAACATGTGCATAGAGAATTAGATTTGGATGAGTTATTTTGTTTCTGTGCAGGGAAAATACTGACTGCTTTATTTTTACACTGCAATATAGAGCTTACTTTGTAGAAAAACCCCACCCAAATCTAATTCTCCCTGCAAGTTATATCTGCCCCACCTGCCGTGCACATGGTTTTGTCCTTTTGAGTAGGAATTTGCCTCTAAGAGTGAACTAGAATAAGGCCCACAATCTCTTTTTTAAGGCCGAGACAGCAGCAAGAGCTCCCTCTAGTGGAAATTTCTTTTACTTCTTCAGTCTGTCTGACACTTGTAATTCAGGAAACATTTGTTAGTATTTTATGTAATTATGATATACGTATGATTCTTTCTCCAGGTGGCACTCTGAAGTCTATGGCCTCAGCAGACAAGGAGTCTCTCCAAGCTTCGTGGTGGGACACAGTTTCATCCCTACCTTTGCGCTGCAGGGACATTCTTCCCCTCATAAAGCTGGCTTTGGAATACCATCGCATGCCCTCACACCCTTCCATCCTGCCTCAGCTATGCCCTTCACCCTTCCTCGTCCTGCGGCTGGTTCTCATATGTTTGAGTCCACAAGGAGAGGTTTGGGTCCTACAGAGCTCCACGGACCCTGCGCACCTCCCCACCGCTGTCTGTGCCACCCACGGCAGGAGCATCCTAACCCCTCTGTACAGTCTTCTGCAACATTCTCCCAAATCTTATGGCATTTTAGGAGTACAGCACCAAGGTGGGGACGAAGCAGATGGATTGTGTTTTAATGTCATGGGGGTGATCCATGGCTCAGAACCACCCGTAGTCAGCAGCGGTGGCAATAGCTGGGTTGCAGTTGAAGATGAAGAGCTGAAGAGTAGATTGACACAGACTTTGGAGAAGAACACATTGCTGCCTCTACATAGCTAATACCCAAGGACACATATGCTTATATATACGCTGGAACACTCCATATAGACATTACACAAGTTACAGCTACTGTACAAGTCTGTCTGGTGCACAATCAGCTTCATGCAAATAATGACCAGGATTGAGGTCCATCACAAATCACTGTGACAAGCCATTAATGCCGATGGGCTGTAAACCTTGCATGGTATGTACCAATACTGCCTTCTTCCTTTACACCAGGCATGTCCAAACTGTGGCCCTCCAGCTGTTGTGGAACTACACATCCCAGCATGCCTTGCCATAGTTTTAGCATTCTCTAATAGCAAAACTCTGGTAAGGCATGATGGGACTTGTAGTTTCACAACAGCTAGAGGGCCATAGTTTGGACATGCCTGCTTTACACCTTACATCACTCCCTGGGAAACACAACTCTCTCCCCAGAGAACATGAGCTACAGTTCGGCATCCCCCCTGTAGATGACGTGGCCCATTCTCGCTAAGTCTGCCTCATACAGTGCAACTGAAGTTGCCTTCTATCTTGAGTTTACGCAATAAATGTAAGGCTTGCATGGCCTGCATGTCAATATAGTAACGTCTATGGATATGTAATATTTGGTATGTTCTAATTCGAGTTCTTCGCATGTCACTGTGAGAGCCAAGATTTTATTATGATTATGGGTGCTCATGTAACCCCCCCCCCCCTCAACCCCACATGAATAGAAGGTATTTTGTATATATGTGGATAGTGATAGTACATGTATAAGGGCTGCTTGGGTACACACACAGCTGGCACCGATGCGTGTAACTACAGGCTGGCACACCTGTGCCACTTTTATAAAATCAGATTTATGTTTTATTGTGACAAATGTTTGAATAAGATTGGAGGAGTAGAGAAGACAGCGCTACATTGGTAAAAATCATAAAACACACTTTACTTTTAAAAACATTTGATGAATTCATACGATGGTTTGATACAACTTTTTTGAGCAGAACCATAAAAACACCCCTGTACATTTCTAAAATCAAATTATTTTTTGGGGAAGGCACCTGTAAATTGCAAGAATAATACAACATTATACACATCCGGGATTTACAGTCAATGAAAAACTAATTTCATGAATTTCGGACAACAGTCACTGTGTACAGATGGGAAGCTTCGGACAGATGGGGGTACATTAATGTAAGGTCAGAAAGAAGAGCCGAATGCTCTCCATAGCAGCCAGGTGCTCCAATTTGATTGGCTGCTGTGGGCCTTTCTGCCTTAACAGTTTTGTCCCTACAACCAATTGGAGAAACACAGCTAGACCTGAAGGATACAGAGCAAACAAACCACATAAACACAAATATTTACATGGATCAGGCTGGTGCTAGCACTGGAAGGACGGAGGGGGTAAAAGAGCACCTCATATTACACCAACTCCCCATTAAATGAAGAGACGACTGTAACTAATAACAAATATAAGATAACAGAGTGATAAAATCAATGCTCAGGAGAGTCATAGCAGCACAATGTGAGGACCATGAAGACTCTGCAGCAACAAGCAGAGCAGCCACTAGGGGGCTGCATGAGCTGCTCCCTGGGTCCTATTATAAAAGTGAGTTGAAGCCCTTGGAGATTAATCACAGTACCGGCAGTAAAACGGAGGCACCCAGCTTCTCCAGCTTATAGTGGGAGCTGGGCTTGGAAATAAGGCACAAGGAGGTTTAAAAACAAAAATCAATGACAAAGTCTTTAGTTGCCCCCACAGGGAGACGTTATACCAGCTATTGCACGTAGATTCATGGCTTCTCCCATGTCACATTGTCACTGCATGGTTAAAAGCCGAGTGGGTGGTGGGTGACACAAGACGCTGCAGCCAGCTCCTTGCAGAACTCCTCCAGGACCACCACTCCCCGGCACAGGGTTTCATGAGCCAACCTGCGGGTAGGAATACAGATAAATACGGCGGATATGTCACAGGGCAATTACTGTGTATGTGGCTCCTGGCTACATGCAACATTATATAGTGTTCTAACAGTAAACTAAATAAGGTAATAATACACCACTGTATGAGCAGTACACAGACAGCAAGTGACAACCTGCTATATGAGAACATGTAACGCCTCAGCGCAGGTCGCCAGGCCTTAAAAGGAGAATGGGGGAGGGGGGGTAATCTTCCTCAAAGTAAATGATAAATTCATATAAAAGATTGTATCTTTACAAATGTCATTAGCAGCCAGGCTCCTAGATAACTGTCCCAACGTGTTTACAATACAACAATGGAGGAGATGCCACATAGTGCTCCGTGTAGCCGCTATTAGTGGCTGTACTCACGGCTCATCCGGTGTTTCCCCCAGCAATTGTCGTCTCACAAGACGCAGCATCTCCTGGAAATTGGACACTCTCAAAGATCGCTGAGCAAGGTCTCCAACCACCTAGGGAATTATTTTTTAAATAAAAAAATTGATTAAGAATAGAAAAGTAGAGACACCACCAGAGAAAAGTGGGTGCATAGGAGGGTACAGCGGAGGAAAGCGGATGTACAGGAGGGAGGGCACTTGAGAGGAAAGCTGGTGTATAGGAGAGGAAAGCGGGAGTATAGGAGAGCACCGGAGAGGAAAGCAGGTGTACAGGAGGAGAGCACCGGAGAGGAAAGCGAGTGTACAGGAGGAGAGCACCGGAGAGGAAAGCAGGTGTACAGGAGGAGAGCACCGGAGAGGAAAGCAGGTGTACAGGAGGAGAGCACCAGAGAGGAAAGCAGGTGTACAGGAGGAGAGCACCGGAGAGGAAAGCGAGTGTACAGGAGGAGAGCACCAGAGAGGAAAGCAGGTGTACAGGAGGAGAGCACCGGAGAGGAAAGCGAGTGTACAGGAGGAGAGCACCAGAGAGGAAAGCAGGTGTACAGGAGGAGAGCACCGGAGAGGAAAGCGAGTGTACAGGAGGAGAGCACCAGAGAGGAAAGCAGGTGTACAGGAGGAGAGCACCGGAGAGGAAAGCGAGTGTACAGGAGGAGAGCACCAGAGAGGAAAGCAGGTGTACAGGAGGAGAGCACCGGAGAGGAAAGTGGGTGTACATGAGAGGAAAGCGGGAGTATAGGAAAGCACCGGAGAGGAAACCGGGTGTACAGGAGGAGAGCACCGGAGAGTAAAGCTGGTGTACAGGAGAGGAAAGCGGGTGTATAGGAGGGCACTGTAGAGGAGAGCAGGTGTACAGGAGGAGAGCACCGGACAGGAAAGTGGGTGTACAGGAGAGGAAAGCGGGTGTATAGGAGGGCACAGGAGAGGAAAGCAGGTATATCGGAGGACACAGGAGAGGAAAGAGGGTGTATAGGAGAGCACAGGAGAGGAAAGCGGGTGTATAGGAGGACACAGGAGAGGAAAGCGGGTGTATAGGAGGACACAGGAGAGGAAAGCGGGTGTATAGGAGGACACAGGAGAGGAAAGTGGGTGTATAGGAAAGCACAGGAGAGGAAAGCGGGTATATAGGAGGAGAGCACCAGAGAGGAAAGCAGGTGTATAGTAGGGCACAGGAGAGGAAAGAGGTTGTACAGGAGGAGAGCACAGGAGAGGAAAGTGGGTGTATAGGAAAGCGGGTGTATAAGAGGAGAGCACCAGAGAGGAAAGCAGATGTGCAGGAGGGCACAGGAGAGGAAAGCAGGTATATCGGAGGACACAGGAGAGAAAACCTGGTGTATAGGAGAGCACAGGAGAGGAAAGCTGATGTATAGGAGGAGAGCACCGGAGAGGAAAGCGGGTGTATAGGAGGGCACAGGAGAGGAAAGCAAGTTTATAGGAGGGCATAGGAGAGGAAAGCGGGTGAATAGGAGGGCATAGGAGAGGAAAGCAGGTTTATAGGAGGGCATAGCAGAGGAAAGCGGGTGAAAAGGAGAGGACCAGAGAGGAAAGCAGGTGTACAGGAGGGCACAAGAGAGAAAACCTGGTGTATAGAAGAGCACAGGAGAGGAAAGCGGGTGTACATGAGGGCACAGGAGAGGAGAGCGAATGTATAGGAGGGCAGAGGAGAGGAACGCAGGTTTATAGGAGGGCATAGGAGAGGAAAGCGGGTGAATAGGAGAGGACCAGAGAGGAAAGCGGGTGTACAGGAGGGCACAAGAGAGAAAACCTGGTGTATAGAAGAGCACAGGAGAGAAAAGCGGGTGTACAGGAGGGCACAGGAGAGGAAAGTGGTTGTACAGGAGGGCACAGGAGAGAAAGTTACTGCAGGTACTCACTCACCCGTACAAGCACAGAGAAGAGAGTGCGGGCCCCTGGGGTCAGATTAATGAAGGGATCCAGAAGATATTCCCGGATATGCGGATGAGGGAAGAGGGCAATGCGGGTGAGCAAGGATGTGACTTGTAAATTCACTTCATAGGGCTGCAAAACACAACAGTAGTCAGAGTTAGAGGGTGATGGGAAGAGATCCCAATCAAGCCGTAATTGTATAGTAAATGGTAAGAAAGACGGCATAGAAAGTAGTGACTGAAGTGGAGGAACCAAACCTGTGGGGGAGATTTAACACATTAACCAATCAGCTTCTGTCATTTTTCTAGTACAGCCTATACATTAACAGAAAGTCGTCTGTTGGTACTTTATCTCTCTCCAAGATGTAATAACTCTCCCCTATGTGAGAAGGGGAATTAATTTTCAAGATGGGATTTGAGAGAAAACCCATCAGTGGTGCAGTGGAATATTATACCCATCTCCAGTGCACAGACCATACTGTGGGAGGGACATCAGACCCACAGCCAGTAGAATACATGAACTGTTACCTGATCCAGGATACTCCCCAACCGATTAAACAGGATCTCCAGGAAGTGTCCCTCATAGAATTCCTGTCCTGGGCCTTCTGTGCTCAGGGGTTGGGGGGACCCTGGCCATCCCCAGTGTGACGACTGCTGGCGGCAACTTCGGTACTGTGCACATAGGGTAAAAAACATTACAGGTGTCACACAAGTCATCACCAGGGTACAGCAGTTATTTTAAGGAAAAGAGAAAGAAATTGGTCTGCACACTACTATATTTTGCCTTATAATCTATTACTTTTGTGGGATTTATGATGGTACCGCTCTATTTCCCAATTGGTTTCTCCATCCAATGGCTCCTACCTGTCACAGAACTATTGTGTTACATGTAGTGCACCGGGCTCCCTTGACACTGTGTGACACATTCAGATCCTGTCATGTCACAGAACTATTGTGTTACATGTAGTGCACCAGGGTCCTGTGACGCTGTGCTGTGTGGCACATTCAGATCCTGTCAGGTCACAGAACTATTGTGTTACATGTAGTGCACCAGCCTCCTGTGACGCTGTGCTGTGTGACACATTCAGATCCTGTCATGTCACAGAACTATTGTGTTAAATGTAGTGCACCAGGGTCCTGTGACGCTGTGCTGTGTGGCACATTCAGATCCTGTCAGGTCACAGAACTATTGTGTTACATGTAGTGCACCAGGGTCCTGTGACGCTGTGCTGTGTGACACATTCAGATCCTGTCATGTCACAGAACTATTGTGTTACATGTAGTGCACCAGGCTCATGTGATGCTGTGCTGTGTGACATATGAAGATACACATAAGGCACACTACATACACATAAGATACACATAAGGCACACTACAGGTATAACTATATGACAATGTAATAGTGCTGCCACTAGGTATATGAATATACACCTCTCACCTGTACCAGGGCATCCTGTAGGTAAGTGTCAAACCCTGTGTCTGAGGATTTCATGTCTTCAGGAACAAGTGACAGGAAACTGGGGAGGAGAGGACAGAGTACAACTTTACTAATGCATGACAACCCTTTCATTTTCTGGTATCCTTCAGTAGCCAATCACTGTATTTGTTCTATCCCACTCTCCTCTCAGGCTGGTCTAGACCCTCTCCCAATCATCCAGGTATCCCTCTCCCAATCATCCAGGTATCCCTCTGCATATTTCCTTATCTCCTCACACTGCTCTGTCCCCACACACTACACACCTCTATGCTGGTTATCCCCTATCCTGTATTACACCACCTCTTCACACTGCTCTGTCCCCACACACTACACACCTCTATGCTGGCTATCCCCTATCCTGTATTACACCACCACCTCACACTGCTCTATCCCCACAGACTACACACCTCTATGCTGGTTATCCCCTATCCTGTATTACACCACCTCTTCACACTGCTCTGTCCCCACACACTACACACCTCTATGCTGGCTATCCCCTATCCTGTATTACACCACCACCTCACACTGCTCTATCCCCACAGACTACACACCTCTATGCTGCTATCCCCATACCCGGTATTACACCACCTCTTCACACTGCTCTGTCCTCGCAGACTACACACCTCTATGCTGCTATCCCCTATCCTGTATTACACCTCCTCCTCACACTGCTCTATCCCCACAGACTACACACCTCTATGCTGCTATCCCCTATCCTGTATTACACCACCTCCTCACACTGTTCTATCCCCACAGACTACACACCTCTATGCTGGTTATCCCCTATCCTGTATAACACCACCTCCTCACACTGCTCTGTCCTCACAGACTACACACCTCTATGCTGCTATCCCCTACCCTGTATTACACCACCTCCTCACACTGCTCTATCCCCACACACTACACACCTCTATGCTGCTATCCCCTACCCTGTATTACACCACCACCTCACACTGCTCTATCCCCACAGACTACACACCTCTATGCTGCTATCCCCCATCATGTATTATACCACCTCCTCACACTGCTCTATCCCCACAGACTACACACCTCTATGCTGCTATCCCCATACCATGTATTACACCACCTCCTCACACTGCCCTGTCCCCACACACTATACAATGCTATGCTGCTATCCCCTACCCTGTATCACACCACCTCCTCACACTGCTCTGTCCCCACACACTACACACCTCTATGCTGCTATCCCCTACCCTGTATTACACCACCTCCTCACACTGCCCTGTCCCCACACACTACACAACGCTATGCTGCTATCCCCTATCCTGTATCACACCACCTCCTCACACTGCTCTATCCATACAGACTACACACCTCTATGCTGCTATCCCCTATCCTGTATTACACCACCTCCTCACACTGCTTTATCCCCACAGACTACACACCTCTATGCTTCTATCCCCTATCCTGTATCACACCACATCCTCACACTGCTCTATCCCCACAGACTACACACCTCTATGCTGCTATCCCCTACCCTGTATTACACCACCTCCTCACATTGGTCTGTCCCCACAGACTACACACCTCTATGCTGCTATCCCCTATCCTCTATCACACCACCTCCTCACACTGCTCTATCCCCACAGACTACACACCTCTATGCTGCTATCCCCTACCCTGTATTACACCACCTCCTCATGCTGCTCTATTCCCACAGACTACACACCTCTATGCTGCTATCCCCTATCCTGTATTACACCACCTCCTCACACTGCTTTATCCCCACAGACTACACACCTCTATGCTGCTATCCCCAACCCTGTATAACACCACCTCCTCACACTGCTCTATCCCCACAGAATACACACCTATATGCTGCTATCCCCTATCCTGTATTACACCACCTCCTCACACTGCTTTATCCCCACAGACTACACACCTCTATGCTGCTATCCCCTATCCTGTATTACACCACCACCTCACACTGCTCTATCCCCACAGACTACACACCTCTATGCTGCTATCCCCTATCCTGTATCACACCACCTCCTCACACTGCTCTATCCATACAGACTACACACCTCTATGCTGCTATCCCCTATCCTGTATTACACCACCTCCTCACACTGCTTTATCCCCACAGACTACACACCTCTATGCTGCTATCCCCTATCCTGTATCACACCACCTCCTCACATTGGTCTGTCCCCACACACTATACACCTCTATGCTGCTATCCCCTATCCTGTATCACACCACCTCCTTACATTGGTCTGTCCCCACACACTACACACCTCTATGCTGCTATACCCTATCCTGTATTACACCACCTCCTCACACTGCTTTATCCCCACAGACTACACACCTCTATGCTGCTATCCCCAACCCTGTATTACACCACCTCCTCACACTGCTCTATCCCTGCAGACTACACACCTCTATGCTGCTATCCCCTACCCTGTATTACACCACCTCCTCACATTGGTCTGTCCCCACACACTACACACCTCTATGCTGCTATCACCTATCCTGTATCACACCACCTCCTCACACTGCTCTATCCCCACAGACTACACACCTCTATGCTGCTATCCCCAACCCTGTATTACACCACCTCCTCAGACTGCTCTATCCCCACAGACTACACACCTCTATGCTGCTATCCCCTATCCTGTATTACACCACCTCCTCACACTGCTCTATCCCCACAGACTACACACCTCTATGCTGCTATCCCCAACCCTGTATCACACCACCTCCTCACACTGCTTTATCCCCACAGACTACACACCTCTATGCTGCTATCCCCAACCCTGTATTACACCACCTCCTCACACTGCTCTATCCCCACAGAATACACACCTCTATGCTGCTATCCCCTATCCTGTATTACACCACCTCCTCACACTGCTTTATCCCCACAGAATACACACCTCTATGCTGCTATCCCCTATCCTGTATCACACCACCTCCTCACATTGGTCTGTCCCCACACACTACACACCTCTATGCTGCTATCCCCTATCCTGTATCACACCACCTCCTTACATTGGTCTGTCCCCACACACTACACACCTCTATGCTGCTATCCCCTATCCTGTATCACACCACCTCCTCACACTGCTCTATCCCCACAGACTACACACCTCTATGCTGCTATCCCCTACCCTGTATTACACCACCTCCTCACACTGCTCTATCCCCACAGACAACACACCTCTATGCTGCTATCCCCTATCCTGTATCACACCACCACCTCACACTGCTCTATCCCCACAGACTACACACCTCTATGCTGCTATCCCCTATCCTGTATTACACCACCTCCTCACACTGCTCTATCCCCACACTACACACCTCTATGCTGCTATCCCCTAACCTGTATTACACCACCTCCTCACATTGGTCTGTCCCCACACACTACACACCTCTATGCTGCTATCCCCTATCCTGTATTACACCACCTCCTCACACTGCTCTATCCCCACACTACACACCTCTATGCTGCTATCCCCTAACCTGTATTACACCACCTCCTCACATTGGTCTGTCCCCACACACTACACACCTCTATGCTGCTATCCCCTATCCTGTATTACACCACCTCCTCACATTGGTCTGTCCCCACACACTACACACCTGTATGCTGCTATCCCCTATCCTGTATTACACCACCTCCTCACACTGCTCTATCCCCACACACTACACACTCTCCTAGTCATCTAGAAATAAGTCCCCCCGCCCCATTTGTCCTCACCTCTTCACGCTTTGTTCTGTACCCGCAGCCTCCCCACCTCTATGCTGGTTTCTTCCAGTAAGGCTCATCCCAGTGTCCGGGAAACCATCTGTAAAATACGGGTCTTCTTCCAGCTCACTGCAGGAGATGATATGCATAAAAGTGATACACTTATCTAAGCAGTACTAACCTAAGATCTAAGTCACTGTACATACAGTAGTAGCTAATATAACCAAGTAAACATTATTAGTGCAGTGTACATTATTAGTGTCATGCTGTGGGACCACCACCGGACAGATGGACGGATGGAGGGAGACCTATCTACGGGTTTCGAGATAGGTAAGTATCTATATGAAAGGGCTCTGTGTGTATTAAAGTTTGATTATTCTGGTGTCGTGTTTATTTTACTATTTGTATTGCTATGGAACTACAAGTTCCTGCTGGCCCTTTAATGCCCCGCATGCTGGGTCTTGTGGTTCTCCAAGTCCCTGTATGCAGGGGAGGTTTGCCTGGACTCATAGTTCTACAGCAATGTACAATATTTTTTTCTATTTTTACACCATTTATCAGCCCGGTGCTCACTGCCCAGGGGCACCGGGGACAGCCCCAGGCTTCAGCCTGGGCAGGTAAATTCTGGAGTTGGGGGGACCCCTTCATTTGGGGGCCCTCACTCCCCTAGGACCCCTGCTCAGGCTGACCGGTCAGGGGGATAATGTTTTGGCCGCGGGACCTTATATAATAAGTGTCCCCTGGCTGTGACATTACCCTGCTGGCTGGTTGGGCCTGGTGCTGGTTTTTAAAATACGGGGGACCCCTATTGATTTTCTCCCCGTATTTTGGGAACCAGGACCGGCCCTTGGACCTGGTTTTTCAGATACGGGGGACCCCTATTCATTTTCTCCCCCGTAGTTTGGGAACCAGGACCGGCCCTTGGACCTGGTTTTAAAATATAAGGGGAACCCCCAACATGATTGTTTCCCTGTTTTTTTAAAACCAGGACCAGCTCTTTGAGCCTGGGGCTGGACACACTGTTTTTTGAAATTATTATTTTATTTTTTTACACTGAAGCCTGCATGGATCGGACTGATCCGTGCAGGCTTCTACCAAATACGCCAGGAAAATTAAGTGTATTTTCCTGGCGTATTTGGCCTGCAATTAGCCGCCATTTACCGCTAATTTTCAATACGACCGCTAAGTAAATTAGGAATCACCATTCTTTTTAATGGTGATTTCTATTTGTATACTGTTGATGGCGTATACATGTGCCATGAATACAAATTTATGTACTTTCGAGATAGTAAATCCCGAAAATACAAATTCGTAAAAAAATAGGTGTATTTTTGTATATAAATACACCTATTTTTTATGAATTTAGCTTAGTAAATATCCCCCATAATCTCATATGATTGTGAGGTGGCAAAGTACAGGTGATAAAGTACAGGTGATTTCAGTATAACTATTTGCTGCACTGTACAAGGCAGTGATAGCAGGATGCATGGATTAGCATTACCCAGCAATGAGGTGTATCACCTCTGCTGTCACCCATGTGCCTGTGTATTGGACTTGTGATGAGAGAGTCATCACTAATACTGCAGTGTGAGTACAGTGCCCTGCTTCTACTTGTACTCGGGGCCCTGGTTTGGGGTATCACAGTGCTGGGCTCATCTGCTACAAATCTGGTGAGAGGAAGGTGAAAGGTGTACCTGGTAAGCGGCTGGGAAGTCTCCTGTATGATAATGTAGGGTGGAGGCTCCTCATTGCATAGCCAGAACCTCAACCAGAAGTTGTGTGTTTTGCTCACAAGTCCTGTCACATTGTTGTACACTACTGGGTGATGTTACATACTAGCGCCAGCCAATCATATCCCCTTAACGTAAGACTGATCTAGGTAACTGATGTGGTCAGGAAGTATAGCTTTCATTACTGAAGGTGCAATGACCATTCCATCACTAAGGACATTTGCCTTCCTCTAGGCTGACACAGATGTGCAAGAATGGTGAACTCACTCTGTGCCTTCAAAGGCTTCGCTGTCATGTGCCCGACTCTCCTCGTTAGCTGCTGCCAGGTACCCACGTGTCTCCATGTTACGGAGAATCAGGCTGTACATGCCAATCTCCAGCGGTAACTGGAGAATCTCCTCAAACAGCCGCAGTGACCCGAGACTTATCTGAAGAAAGATAAAACATCCCGTGTATCAATCTCTTATCCTATCAATACCAGAAACCAGTGGACAGACACAATACTGCACAGTGTAATCTATGTGCAAAGCTCCATTCCACATCAGTACAGACCAGTGATATAAGCAGTCCTGAGAGCCAGGGTACACTGACATAGGTAACATTGGGGAAGATGTATTAAGTCTGGTGAAGAGTTAAACTGGAGATAAAGTGGAAGGAGATATCGCACCAGCCAATCAACTCCCAACTGCCATATTTCAAACACAGCTGATTGGCTGGTGCGTTATCTCCTTCCACTTAATCTTCAGTTTAACTCTTCACCAGGCTTAATACATCTGCCACATTATGAGGAATTCTGCATTAGAGTAAGGAGTGAAGAAAAATCCTGTTATCCCAGAACCGTTTCCCTGCCATTTAGGTCATTGTGTAATTGGTGTATCTGACGTGCATTAGTCCCATATGCATAAGGCAGTATGAGGCTTCTGGGTATGCCCGTGTGGCAGTGAGACAGGTGGTTGCGTTACCTCATCAGACAGGTGGTTACACCTCTGGATGAGCCGGGCTCGGAGCTGTGGGCTTCCGTCACTCTTCTTCTCTGGGCCTCTGTCCTCTCCCAGCAGGAACGCGAGGAGCTGATACAGGAGTTGGGTTGAGCGCACGCGCTGGAGCAGTGCAGTGAGCAGAGCCGTGCTCCGCAGGATACTCAGCTCTGATCTGGAGAGAGACCAAACACGGCTCAGTCTGTTCTGTTGACCTGTGTTTATAATTCCAGACGCTTCACTAAACCACATCAGTCTCTCATCCACTCAAACACATAATTCCAGCATGGACTGCTCACACAAAGGCAAACTGTATTATCCCACCACCTCCATAACCATCCTCCCAGCCTCCGCATCAATGGACACTCACACCTCAAGCAGCCCCTCTTGTAGAGTCTGCCGCAGGTAGCCCTCCATGATGGAAATTGCTATTGATGCTGCAACCATCTAAAGGAAGATGATAGAGGGTTAGGTGGACATGGCAGTCAGCAGGTAGCACCAGTGACGTGTATCTGACAGATAGGGTGGGGGTCCACGGTCTGATGGTCTCACCTGATGGGACTCCTGTAGCAGACAGTCACAGTACTCCACCCAGCAGAGGAACCTCCGCACAGCAGACACTTCTGGAGGAATGGCATCTAAGTCCTCACTGCTGACCTCCAACCTGCAGACCAAAGTGAAAGGCACACTTAGGACCCTTATAACCATAACATAATTGTGGAGGTGGAAATGCGTGGAGGGACGGCATTTCCCCTGCCAGGAACATCTACAGTGCGGCGACTCTGACCTCCAGTCCGTGCCCTCCTGGGCTGTGATGTCGCATGGATGAGTGTTTAGGGGAATACTATTGTGCAGCTCACACAGCCGTTCCGTCACTTGCTGGCTTAGGTCACTCTGTGCAATGAGGCGAGCAGAGGTCTCCTCCTGAGCAGTACGAAGAACCCCGAGGAGAGCCTCCCGGGCACATACTGCCAGCCGGCCTTTCTGTGACTGAGAGGAATATGACACGTTAGACCAGGCATGTCAAAACTATGGCCCTCCAGCTGTTGTGAAACTACACACCCCAGCATGCCTTGTAATAGTTTTAGCATTCCTTGATAGCAATACTGTGGCAAGGCATCATGGGACTTGTAGTTTCACAGCTGGATGGCTATAATTTGGAAATGCGTGGGTTAGACAGAAGAGCACTCCCTCCATATCCTCCCCAGCGGCATCTCTTATACTTCCGCCTGTCTTCCAACTGTCCACATCTAATGGCCATTACACAATGCACCATCTAGGTCAGGGCTGGGCGACAGTTGCCCTCCAGCTGTTGATGAACTACACATCCCAGGATGCTTTGCATTAGTTTTGCTATGTTGCCATGCTGAAACTGATGCAAGGCATGCTGGGATGTGTGGTTCATCAACATCTGGAGGGCCGCTATTGCCCAGCCCTGATCTAGGTGTACACTACTGCAATCTTATTCTGCCTCTATGAACAAAGCCTGTATTTCCTCTATGGAAACAAGAAAAACATTTTGATGATATAACAAAGACTGTGCAGCATAAGAGAAACCTAGATTTCTGGTCACTTACCAATAACACAGATGTATTATATCTACTGCTGTATGTACTTATCAAACTGGCTAACAGCGTACATTGCTGTGTGACTGCACACATGCCTTTATCTCTATGATGTCATCCTTCTTGTATATTAAACATGAAATGTATCATCTTATTACTTGTAGGAAAACCTGTAGACTATTAGCAAAAACATTTAGAACATTGAAGTGGCTAGACACGGCCGTTTAGACCAAGCTGTCTGGAAATAAATGGCTCTGTGGAGATTTAACAACCAATAAAGAACAAATGAGAATTTTTCCATTATATTCCAAAAATGCAGTCCACCAGACACTACTATGCGAGCACGGTCATTGGCTGACTACAGGAATCAGCATAAAGCATACAGTCCTCCTAGTGTGTGTGCTTCCTGCCCTAGGGGGTTATTCTAGTTCACTCTGACAAAATCCTTCTTAGATGGACAAAACCATGTGCACTGCAGGGGGCAGATGTAACATGTGCAGAGAGAATTAGATTTGGGTGAGTTATTTTGTTTCTGTGCAGGGAAAATACTGGCTGCTTTTATTTTTACACTGCAATATAGAGCTCACTTTGAAGTAAAACTGCACCCAAATCTAACTCTCTCTCTGCACAAGTATATTCAGATCTGAGTGCAGTACAAATTTGTTTGGAAAATGGGCAAAACCATGTGCACTGCAGGTGGGGAAAATGGAACATGTGCAGAGAGAGTTAAATGTGGGTGAGGTGTGTTGAAACTGAAATCTAAATTGCTGGATTTACCCTGCACAGAAACAAAATAACTCACACAAATCTAACTCTCTCTGCACGTTACATCTGCCCCACCTGCAGTGCACATGGTTTTGCCCATTTTCAAAACAAATCTGTACTGCGATCAGATCTGAATAAGGGCCATGGTTTTGACCATTTGAGAAGGAATTTGCCAGAAGGAGTGAACCAGAATAATCCCCCTAGACTCGGACAGGAAGAGGACACACCACTGTGGTATGGCTGCTTCTCACTGTTGGCTCGGGGTTGTCAGTGGCTGTTGCACGCTACAAGCCTGCCTCCTGGTCCTCAGGAACTGTTAGGGGAGATTCCATCCTATAATCTAGTTACCTGACACAGGCACAGTCTCAATAAAGCTTTGAATAAGGTCTGTTTAGGTTTGCGGTTGGAGGGTTCCGTTGCTCCTTCGTCCTCTGCCTTAGTGCACAAAGCTTCCTTCACGTTCTCACTCTGTAACAAGAGCACAGAGTAAAGTACAGTCAGTGAGCAGCTGCCATGGGCCCAGCCATGTGCTATGACAAAGCAATGCCGCACATATCATTTTCAACAGAAGTTACAGATATATTGGGAGACTGGACAGAAATAAGGCAAACTGGACAAACTCTATATATGGATGAATTGTATATACATATAGAGCAGATGGTTCTGTACCTCTAGAACATGGATTAGAAGCGAGGGGTCTTTCTCCAGTTTACTGCAGATAGATGTTAAGAACTGCAATTCTTCCCTATTTGCGGTGACCCCAACAGTGTCTCCTCCCAGTGCGATCAGCTTCTGCAAACAGATCATCGTACAATGGTGTGAGAACACAGAGTGCTGTTACATAGAACACTGCATAAAGTGATACATACTGTAGAGAACTACACCAGGGAGCAGAGCAATGTGTTCTCACTGCACTTTATTCATCCATTCATGTACTTTATTGGAGAGGGGTTGTGCCGCAAGCAATGTGTGTGACGCCAACAAAATAAATCAGAGCAAGCAGGAATGTACAGTAAGAGGGAAGTCTGGCAGTCGTCCTGTCCTCAGAAATGGTCCCTTCATAGCTGTTCCCCATCGCAACCAATCAGAATCTACTTCTTATTTATTTAAGAACCTTCTAGAAGATGATATATAGAATCTTATTTGTTGCTACTGTGCCAGCAATCACGCCACATCCCACTATAGCACTGTGCTGTGGAGTTATCCCTAACTCATGTACTTATGCTGCCTGATGCTTGCTCTGTCTGCTTTGTATGGCCCCATGGTATATTTCAAATATTATTGTGAAGAGGATAATGGTTGCGATGTTATTAGCATCTTTACAAAAGATTACATAACTCCTGGGGCATCATTATCATTATACATTCCAAAATAGAACATAAAAAGCACAGGGTGAAGGAGTCTGTAACACTCACTTGTACAGGTCGGTGGACATTGATATAGTGCAGGAGGGGGCGCTTCACCTTGGACAGAAGACGACTGTAGAATAGGAGGACCTGTTGCCTCATCCCCGGGGGGTACTGTGGAAGGAGACAAAGAGGGGAGGGGTGCAAGAAAGAAAGAGAAAAAGAGAGAGCTTTAAAATAATGGGAAAATTCTCCCAAAATCTCTCCCTTGCTGATTCTCACACCCTATTACATTTTGCCCCAGATGTCATCACATCAGGACTCTTTGTTGTATCTAATGTACAGTTGTAGTGTGCAATGTCCAATACATATCATGTGAATGTACACACGGAGTAATGGTTAGCATTACTGCCTCACAGCATTGAGGTCATGGGTTCTATTCCCAACATGGCTCTATCTGTGTGGAGTTTGTGTATTCTTCCCGTACTTCATTTTCCTCCCACTGTCCAAAAAAATACTGGTAGGTTAATTGTCTCCCAATAAAAAAGTAACCCTAGCAAGTAAGTGTGTGACTGAACATGAGCAGACCACATGGGCCAAGTCATTTAATGCAACACCAAATGTCATGTTTCTATGTAAATGTATTTTCTGTGACACCAATGCTGGAAACTTATACTATGGGGCTGATGCTGCAGGGTTACATGTAAGAAGGTCGGAACATCTACAGCTTTGCGTACACAGAACTACATGTCCATATGCAGAACTGTGCGCAGATTTGTGAGTAGTCAGTTTAGTACTAGAGCTGTTATCATCATCAGTGCACACTGGCACCAGCTTTATCATCGGAGCATATACAGCTGGAAACAGGCATATCCATGCTTACTGACAGCGCTGCATAGTCCGCCGCTGCCTCGCCGGAGACAGCTCCATTGCAGACCAGTTATGCCACTGAAGAGAAGACTAAAATGCGCAGAACTGGGCATCAATCATACCTTTGTGTGCTTGGTACTGGTACATGTGCTGGCAAAAAACATGGTACGCCCCACATCTACTGTAGCTGTGCACGAATGGACCCCTATAGTGTTCAGCACTTGGTATAATCTGAGCTTGTTGCATCACTGCTATAATATAACATCTCTCTTACCTGTCACACCTGTACATACGTTACTAATTATTGTGCCATAAGAATGCCCCCAACACCATGTTCTATAGTGAATACCTCAGCTTTTGCCAGGGTGCAGAGAGTCTCTAGTATCTTGTGCTGTAATAGATACTCCATGCAGGGTCCTGTGTTGTCAGCGGGTCCGCCATTTTCTCCACCTCCCAAGTCCGCTCTGGTCCCCAGCTCCCTCTCCTCAAACACCAGGATGTCCAATAGCTGACGCAGCCTCCATGGGATGTCTGTGTTGCGGGCTGGACAGGACTCATCTGTAGAGAAAGACAGTCTGACATGTCCGGCAGAACCTCACTGATCTAATTCAGTTCAAGTCCAACCGTGCAGGCAGTGACACTTGTTGCAGCCACCAATGCGAAATGATGCTTATGCGAGTTCCATTCGCTTCACCTCTTCTGTTTTTAGTATAAACGGCTCGCTCACATCTAAACACTATTCTGAGCTTGTTCAAACTTTAGCAAATGCAGGAAAAGTGCAATATAAAGCTCTGGAATAAGGGCCAGTGGTGTCATTCCCACTACTGGGATTTTATCAGCCTTGATGTTGTCCTCATGTTCCTCTTATGTCTATTTACAGATACTGCTGCATACTGGACCTAGTTCTATGTAGCACACCTTAGAATATCATGAACCAAAAGCCTGATGCTGTTTCGCAGGCGGCGACGGCCTCCGCTTGTGAAAACGTTGGCATGCCGCCAACGCTGAATGGGAGGGAAGAGGCCAGGAATATCCATCATTGGACAGAGATATTCTGGTCTCTGTAATGGGCGGCTTGTGTGTCCCCCAGGATGCTGTAATGAGCCCTATAGTGTCCCATTGATCCAATGCTACGGCCGGGTCACTACTTGTAACAGCCGCCTCCTTCTGTGTTACCATACAGCGCTATCCAAGGAAGCGATAGCCACTCCAACCACATCTGAATCAGGCCCACTTATTTGCAGCCATATAAATACATGATATGTCACCAGGTCCCATGGCCAGCAGCGTGTGGGGTTACTTACCGGTGGTCTCTAGGTAGTACTGGGTCACACCTCTCCAGTGCTGTACAAATGACTGCAGCAAGTCCTGAGACGGTTCCCGCTTCGAGATAAACACAGAAATAAAGTGTCAGGGTTTAGCTCGTGGGGAGAGTGTTACTGCATTAGGCCGACCACTGAAGTTTGACAGGGCTTAGTGCGACACCTGAAATAGTTCGACATTGTTAAGGTCGAAGGGCTGAAAACTCACGTCAACCTAATGCGTGTGTCAACAACACACAAACTCCTGTCACTCTTATATGAGAAGTATATACTGGATCTGACTCTGGGGGGTAAATGTACTAAGCGTCTAAAAATTACTATGTGATGTTGCCCACAGCAACCAAATGCTTTTTATCATTTTCTAGAGTGCAATAGAGAAAGAATAGACAGAATTTAATTGGTTGCTATGGGCAACATAACCTCTTTTTGATTTTTAGAAGCTTTAGAAAATGTACCGGGGTCGAACACATCTACTGATATTTCACAGACTGCGCATCCACCAAAAACAGCAAGCGTGGCTTGTGCATGTGTCGCATAACAAGGAAACCAACCAGAAAATTCCTTTACCACTAACTACCGGCAATTAATATATAAACAGGAATAACGCCGACTGTGGAACAATATCACAAGGCAAGGGGCCGGGACGGTTCATTTTATAAAACACTTTGCTCCGTGTTTTATAAAGTCTAATGGGTTCCTCCTCATCTTTGCGGCCACCGCTTATGCTACGGAACTTACGTAGCACCATTGTCCCCTTGCGGGCTCGCGTCGCTTGTCACGCTTCGGGCTCGGTGGCTTGCCACAACTTTACTAAAGGTAATAGTTGGTGGCGTGGACACAGGAGGGTGGCGTGGACACAGGATGGTGGGGAACTTCCTTGCTGAAAATCCTTATGTAGCGGTTAACGTAACTAGTGTAAGCGGTGGCCGCAAAGATGAGGAAGTACCGTCTAATGTGTACATTCACGTGATGGCAGATCACACCGCGACAGCGCTGCTGGGAAAATACGAAAGTACCCAAATCAAGTATATACACAACTGGCAGGTTTATCCCAGCACCTTTCTTATCAATTAACCTGTGTGAAACAGGTGATGGCAGTCATACATTATGAGGGAAGTCCAGAAACAGAGCAATGTGTCCCTCCTGGAGAGGGTCATGTTGGGAGGTACAGTATGTTTATGCACTGCACCTGCGATTGCCTCACCCACACCTCATAACAGGGCTGATTGACTAAGCCTTGGAGAGTGCTTACAGTAGGAGAGAGATAAAGTAGCAGACAATCGGCTCCTGGCTGTAATTTTTCAAACACAGCCTGTAACATGGAAGCTAGGAGTCTATTACTTTATCTCCCTCACTAAACTTTAGCACTTCCCTAGACTTAGTATATCTGTCTCATTATATTATCCATGTAACCACAGTGTCACTCTAGACAGGACGTGGCTTTTAAGCAGCCCCTCTATGAGTGCGACATCATGCATGGACGCACGGAGATTACGTCAAACAAGACAAGTGACGTCACACATGACAACACGGGGGTGACGTCGTGTATGGCAGCACAGGAGGGGTGGCGCAGTGCTGCGCCCCAGGGGGCGGGGGGCATATAATAGTGTGTATTAGGCAAAGGGGCATAGGAAGCAGGGATATGAATGAATGCAGTACTTTGTGAGTAAGGTGACCGGCAGTGTCCGCTCCGCTGGCCCTCCACACTCACCGACTCGACGGCTTGCTGCAGGAAAGTTCCCAGGCGGCTCCACATTGTCTCAGCACCGGGGCCTGACCGCAGCTAGGCCTCAGCGATACCGGGGACTCATAGTTTGATTTCCCTCGGCCAGGCCTGGCCCGATCACCGGTGTTTCCTGGAGGATCACCCGTCCCGCCCTCTGCCGCTCCGCCCCTGGCCCGTGGCTGACCCGCCCGGCTGCCATGGCGCCCTAGGACTCGGGGGAAGATACTTTATATCATTGCAGGAGATTACTGAGCACATTCTCCCCACAACACATAATATATATAGTGTATATTGTCTTTCAATGTATAGATTGTTTCAGAGAATCGTCAGACGTTGCTCGCTGTACACTGCCATATACTTGTGCTATGTGTGGGGGTCAGGATTATTTAAAGCTTGGGTCTGTAATATTGTTTTTAGGTCCCCATAGACATATTACCATATATATGAAATCCTATCCACTTGACTATTGTCAGCCTACCTACAGTACAATTATGTTTTAGATCCAAAAGAATGAGCACCAGAGCTGTAGGCAAGAGGGGTAAATAGCTGTCCCCAGTCAACAAGAGCTGAGATGATAATAAATATTGGGACTAAGTAAAAACCGGACCCGGATAAGACATCGGAACGCCGGACCAGACATCAAACTCTGCATTCCGAAGCTTATAGTGTCTGGTCCGAGGGGTGTCCCATGCGGGGGGTGTCTTGTCCGGGGGGATGCCTGTGATTGCTCACACCAGGGACATGGGGAAGGGGAGATTACAGCCTCCCCGTGTGTGGTCTGGACCGTTCCAGTTTTTATTACACCCCCGGACCATGCGGTGAGGCTGTATTCTCCCCCCTCTCCTCTCCTAGGTGACAGGTGCGAGAGCAGCCTCATCAGATGGAGCACCCCCGGACAGGACACCCCCGGACCGGATACTACAAGCTCCGGAATGCAGAGTTTGATGTCCAGTCCGGCATTCCGGTGTCTTATCCGATTCCGGATTTTACCCATACCCATAAATATTACATTAGAATGATGCTTCTCACCAGCGGCGGGAGAGCAGGATCTGGGGTAGCGAAAGGCGGGGAGCCGCTACCCTGGTCCCTGCCTGCCGCTTCCCCAGATCCTGCTATAGATGCCGCTATCCCGCCTGCAGCTCTCCCTGGTTACATGTGATAAATCACATCCGATTTATCACATGTAAAAAATGCCACATCAAGTGCCAAATCTTATCAAGCTCTCCCAGGGAGCTGCCGGGGGGTGTGGATCGTATGGTCGACCCGACTTAGGTCGACAGGCACCTAGGTCGAAATGGGTGAAGGTCGACAGGTGTCTTCGTCGACATGGGTTTATGTCGACAAATGCGTTAGACGACATGGGTTAGGTCGCAAGGTCGACATGTTTTTTTTCTTCAGTTTTTTTACCCGAATGTTGACACAGTCGACATGGACACAGTTGGAAGTCAACCGCAGCCGCTCGCTTCGCTCGCAATGCTTCGGGCACACTATTTTATTCTCCCACCATGCCCTAGTAGATGGTAGGGCATGAAATACCACCTGTCGGCACATGTCGGCTCAAAAAACAGTGAATAAACCCCTGTCGACCTAACGCATTTGTCGACCTAAAACCATGTCGACCTTGTCCCATGTCGACCTTCATCCATGTTGACCTAGAACCCTGTCGACCTAATGACTGTCGACCTAAGTCGGGTCGTCAATACGACCATATCCCCTGCCGGGAAGATCAGGGGAAGTCGGGGCCGACTTTCGGCCTAATGTATGGGGTCCTATTGGAAGTCCAACCTGCCAGTCACCGAAGGCAGTCCCATTGGGAGGTGTTCCTTCCATCCTGGGCTGCCTCTTTGGCTTCCCATAGAAGCTGGCTGCATGCGTAGTACAGAGGAGGTTAAAGCTCATGTGCTGGTCCTGGTGCCTGTCATTGTACAGGCGCCGGGAACACTGCAGCAGCGGTGGCGAGGAGCGCCAGTGGAGGGGACTAAGAGAAGCGACAACAGCGGGGGTACCTGCATCACAGCCAGAGGCAGCCCCCCTCTTACCATAAGGAGCTGCCACTGATGGCAATCATAAATTAAGAGGAATGTCCAGAGACAGCATTCTGTCCCTCCTGGAATGGGTCATATCGGGAGGTATATAATTGGATAGCCTGATAGAAACATATGGACAAATGTTTATTGTAGCTAATAGGATATTGCCTTAAGGGTCTCCCAACAGAGGGTCTACTGCAGTCAACAGACACTGTCTCGACATTTGCTGGCAGCAAGTCTCATATGTACTGGCTATGTGATAACATCTACAGTAGTTATGGACTGAGCTACGAGAGCATTCTCATCCTGTGGCTGTGGATTTATATATAGGCAGTGGTTTATTTAGTGGTCACATGCTGCCAGCAGGAGTGGCATACCCCACTGCGGTATACGCCAGGGGAACCATCAAATCTGGTAGATCACTGCAGCCTTTGGAAAGTAATATTCTGCATTTGTTTCACTTATGGAATGCCACCCAAAGCTTAGTTATAGACGGGTTTGCCATAATATTCCCTTAATCTTTGACACCAATTATTTACACCATTTATTTATTCAGATGTGGATGAATACAACCAGGTGAAAATCAGCTTGAATTTTAACCAGCCACAAAACCTGTATAAATCAGAGGTGTCCTGGATAAAAGGGACTTTATGGCAAGCATAATTATAGAAGTGAAGTTAAAGCCTCCATAAATACGCCAAGGTTTAGCACGCAGCCTTGCCCTCGATACCTCGGCAGGGAGCCCCTAGGTACACTGTATGCGGTCCTTTTGCACATGATGTATTGTATGGGATCCCAGTCATGGCTGCGGGATCAGACAAATCCTGGTGGCAGCCATGATGATCTCCGGATCCTATCTGATGTGCACTGGATCAGAGTCACGATATGGGACTTTTATCCTTTAGAGAGGAAACCTCAATCTCTATGGGGTTTATTTACTAAGATGAAGATGGCATGTTGTCAATAGCAACCAATCAGAATCTACTTATTTATTTAGCACCTTCTAGAAGATAATATCTGATTGGTTGCCCATAGCTACATCCCATATTCAATAGATCTCTCATCTTAGTAAATAAACCCTTTGTTCGCATAGATTATTGCTGCCTGGCGTTTGTGTCTGGTGAGGGACTTGGTCGGGGTCGTCCCATGTCTCCATTCCATCATGTGTCAGTTATCGCCTAACGCCATGCTCTAAACACAAGGATACAGCATTCACAGAACCCAACATACTGCTGCTTATGTATATCTTCATGTAATCGTATTAATACTTGCCATGTTTTCTGCTACATGTTATGACTAACTATACCATATCTGATGATACAAGAACCGCAGAGACCCATCTTAATGCATATACGATTTTCCCTGTAATTACTCACTGTGTTTCTTTTTATAATCTATAATTACTGTATGTTAACTATTTGCTGTGAAGTGATACTTCAATAATAAAAAAAATATAAAAAAATAAAAAATAAACCCTATGTTCCTAGTAAGGTTATAGCCTAAATATTGGTTTAGCTGATAGTTTTTATCTTGTGTGGATAATGGCTAAATAATAGTACCAACCAATCAGGCCCTAGCTGTCATTTATAACAGAAGCTGATTGGCTTGACCTCTCCAAGGTTTGATACATCCCTCTCTTTCGAATGGGCATCAGTTCCAGTTCTGATGCCATCTAGTGATCTTCTGAGGTGAACACGTAGTGACGAAAAATAACAATACAGGACTCTTTCGAGGCCCTGTAATTGGAATGAGTACACTTTAAATCCTTTAACGAGGACCCATTGGAGGGCAAGTCTGGTGCCAGCAGCCGCGGTAATTCCAGCTCCAATAGCGTATATTAAAGTTGCAACAGATCCATCTTTGCGGACGATACAAAACTTAGCAAAGTCATCAAATCATCAGAAGATGTCACCATGCATCAAAATGATCTTGCAAATCTAGATGAGTGGGCAAAAAAATGGAAAATGAGGTTCAATGTAGGTAAATGTAAGGTTATGCACCTTGGGAGACACAACCAGTGTGCAAGTTACAACCTTAGCGGAGAGGAACTGGTAATTCCATACTTGAAAAGGATCTAGGAGTCCAAATAGACAGCAAACTGGGATGTAGTGCCCATTGTAATGTAGCTACAAAAAAGGCCAACAAAATTCTGGCATGTATTAAGAGGGGAATGGAAACTAGGGACTCAAGGGTAATTATGCCACTGTATAAAGCATTGGTGAGACCTCACCTCGAGTACGGAGTACAGTTCTGGGCCCCACACTATAAAAAGGACATCATAGAATTAGAAAAAGTCCAAAGGCGAGCAACAAAGCTTATTAGGGGAATGGAGAATTTAAGCTATGGGGAGAGATTAAGCAATTTGGGACTATTTACATTAGAAAAGAGACGTTTAAGGGGGGGACATGCTCAACATGTACAAGTATATCAAGGGCCAATATAAGGAACTGTCACACACCCTCTTTTCTACTAGAAAGGAATCTAGGACACGAGGGCATGAGTATAGATTAGAAGAAAAAAGATTTCATTCAGCTAGTAGAAAGAATTTCTTTACGGTCAGAACAGTCAAACTCTGGAACTCTCTTCCCAGAGAGGTGGTGGCGGCTGGCTCATTAAATGCGTTCAAGGCAAAGTTGGACAAACATTTACTGGAGAAAAACATCCATGGATACAAATAAGAAATATAATTTGTCTTTAAAATATCAGAACCTACCAAATCAGCAATGGATATCTATACCAGGTTGAACTAGATGGACGCAAGTCTTTTTTCAGCCTTACCTACTATGTAACTATGTAACACTGGCATCAAGCATGAGACAAGGCGGAATATTTCATTACTTTTAATAGTTATAATAATATTAATAATTATACATCAGAAGCCAAAAATAATGAAAAGAAAAAAAAAATACAATGTGGAAGGTAGACACAGATAGTAGGCGGGCGTGAAAACAAAGGTCAGGGTCACATAAGGGTTGGAGGAAAGTCACAGCCACGAGGATGAGTTGTGAGAAGACGAATGAAGTGTGAGATACGTGTGATTTTGGACTCAGTGATGTGGTGAAGGTGAGATATGCGTATATATGGGATGAGGCTTGTGGGAGATGAGTGGACACGTGTTGCAAGGGTAACAAGGTCATGAACGGTATGAAACACATATGTGGGAAAGAAGTTGGAACACGTGTGGTAAGGAAAGAACAGGCACCAAAAATTCAGCATATATCACAAACCACGCACAGCAGAAGGGAGTGATAGAAAGTGCCATTGTTTGTTAGGTAACTGCCAAGTTGTTCTTTGGGCAATGAAAGAATAGGGGAACGCAGAAATTGATAGCACTCACCCATAAAACACACACACACAGCGCTGGCAGCGTATAACAATGGTGTAACAGCAGCACCTCCTACTCACTAGTTGCTGAGAGTACTGTTCTGTCGCCAGGTCTGGGGGTTACTGCAGTGACGGATGCGGCATAAAGGAGGCTCTACAGGTGCAGCCAATCTGATATGTCCACAGTGATTAGAACTGTGTGTGCAATCTAGATTGTGTATGTTATCTAGTGTGTAGGATAGTATTAGACTGCGTGCAAGTGATCATCATATATAATTATATAATGGTATCCAGTGTGTAAGGTAATTATCATATAGGGTGTTATTATAGTTCACTCGGAAAGGCCCAAACACTCTCTAATGAACAAAACCATGGGCCTTATTCTAGTTCACTCTTTCTGACAAAATCCTTCTTAGATGGACAAAACCATGTGCACTGCAGGGGGGCAGATGTAAAATGTGCAGAGATCATTAGATTTGGGTGAGTTATTTTGTTTCTGTGCAGGGTAAATACTGGCTGCTTTATTTTTACACTGCAATATAGATCTCACTTTGAGGTAAAACCCCACCCAAATCTAATTCTCTCTGCACATGTTACATCTGCCCCACCTGCAGTGCACATGGTTTTGTCCATTTGAGAAGGAATTTGTCAGAAAGAATGAACCAAAATAAGGCCCCATGTGCACTGCAGGTGGGGCTGATGCAAAATGTGCAGAGAGAGTTAGAATTGGGTGGGGTTTGTACCTCAAACTGATATCTATATTGCAGTGTAAAAATAAAGCAGCCAGTATTTACCCTGCACAGAAACATTATAAAACCCAAATCTAACTCTCTCTGCACATGTTACATCAGCCCCACCTGCAGTGCACATGGTTTTGTCCATTAGAGAGTGATTGTGCCTTTCCTAGTGAACTAGAATAACCCCCATAGTGTTGTATATGGTATCCAGTGTGTAAGGGGTCGGTCATATAGAATTGTATATGGTATCTGGTGTGTATAAGTGATCCGTCATAAATAATTATATAATGGTGTCCAGTGTGTAAGGTAATCGTCAGATAGTTGTATATGGTATCCAGTGTGTAAGGGGTCGATCATATACAATTGTATAAGGTATCCGGTGTGTATAAGTGATCTGTCATATATAATTATATAATGGTGTCCAGTGTGTAAGGTAATCATCATATAGTGTTGTATATGGTATCCAGTGTGTAAGGGGTCGGTCATATAGAATTGTATATGGTATCCGATGTGTATAAGTGATCCTTCATATAGAATTGTATATGGTATCTAGTGTGTAGAAGTGATCCTTCATATAGAATTGTATATGGTATCCGGTGTGTAGAAGTGATCCTTCATATAGAATTGTATATGGTATCCGGTGTGTAGAAGTGATCCTTCATATAGAGTTGTCTATGGTATCCAGTGTGTAAGGGGTCGGTCATATAGAATTCTATATGACACCCGGTATGTATAAGTTATATGTCATATAAAATTGTATATGGCATCCGGTGTTGTATAAGAATGTGTTTGGTATAATAAAATACTGACCTTGCATAATTAAGGGCTATATAATGTATATTAATTTGGTCCTAAGTAAAGAGTTGGGGGCGCCTCAGATGATGTGGGGTCCTTGATAGATGTCTGGGTTGATCTCCTTTCCGCATGAAGCCCTGTCAGACACGCTAGTCACACTCTTTATATTCCCCCCTCTAGATGCAGAGGAACGAAGAGTCCATTCCCCTCCATCCACCCTGACCCCGCTCCTCCCCAGCCACAAGAGGGCAGTTCTGTCCCCAGGGAAGTCAGAACAGAAGCAGCTTTCGTTTCAGCTCATTCTTCCTCCATAATGGCAGCCTTGCAAACTCGTCCATGGGCATGGAGAACAGGCGCAGGAACTCCTCCGGGGCGAGGTATCTCTGCAGAAAGACAAGGTAGAACACATTGTCCTATATTGTGCTATTCACTGCCTGCAGTATTATTAGGTATATTACTTTCATAATATAATATATAAACCACCAGCATCTTCTTCCTCACCTCCAGATGAGTCTTGTCCACCCCAGGGGGCAGTTTTTGGCGCCCCCGGTTTGTCACTATCAGCATTTCATAGGGAAAAACCTGGGGAAAGAAGTAAGTGTGTGAGACAAAGCATCTGTGTGTAGATATTACACTTTATTACTTAAAATAGGAAACCGATCCATCTAGACCAGGATGCCGTAAAAATGCGTTCTAATTAATTCATAAAGATATTTACAGAACATTTCAACTGAGTGCATAGGATTACAGTGACACACTATAATATTCTAGATTTCACTTCACAGAACTGGCATAAGCATTTGGTTTTCTTGTTGTTATTGTGTATCAGTGAGGGCTTCCCCCCTAAGCATACACTACAGTTATGTACAGGAGTGCCAGTGCCCCTAGGCTGAGGGACTAAGTAAAAACTGGAACCGGACAAGACCCCAGAAAGCCGGACTGGACATCAAATGCTGCATTCTGGAGCTTGTAGTGTCCGTTCCAAGGAGTGTCCCATACGGGGGGTGTCTTGTCTGGGGGGATACCTGTGACAGCATTCACCAGGGACAAGGGGAAGGGGAGATTACAGCCTCCCCGTGTGGTTTGGACCCTTCCAGTTTTTGCTACATGCCCGGACCATACAGGGAGGCTTATTTCTCCCCCACCTTCTCTCCCTGGTGACAGGTGTCACAGGCAGCCCCGGACAGGACACCCCCAGGACTGGACACTACAATTTTCGGAATGACAGAAATTGATGAATGGAGCCTGTCCGGCCCGGCGTTCCGGGAGTTCTGTCCGGTTCCGGTTTTTACCCATAACCCTAGGCTGATGGGAATAGCAGCAGTCAGGGTACTGAGTGAAGGCTAGACAGCCTGAGGGGTACATTGGTAATAAACCATATTTCTGGGAGATAAGTTTGACAGTGCACCAACAAAGGACGGACAGGATAATACAGTAATAAAACACACTGGTCATAATGTACATAAGTCACCCATTAGTTACAGGAATATGTTGATGCAGACAAGCTCCATAACTACTACAAGATGCTAATTCTAAGTGAAAGACATACGATATAAGGACAGTGTTGCAAGTAAGGGGGTACGGCGTGGTACGGAGTACCTGTAAGAAATATGTTGCAGGTACGCAGTACCACTTACCCCTGATCCACTGTCATTTCTATTTTTATTTTAAGTCTAAATATAATGCATCCGCAGCACGCCCACCCAGTGTTATGATTGGTGCTGTATGCAGCTACCGGCTACTGCTGAATTAGCCTGTCACACTGACAGGCATCAGCAGCGCCGACAGCATGAAGAGCAGGCTCCACTATTGTAAGCACAAGCTGCCTGGCTCTCCCCCAAGCAAGAGCCAACCCACCCCCAGTCATTCCCAGTTTCTCATTCCCTGTCTCCTGTGTCCACGCCTCTATTGTCATTTAGTCACTCCTCTAGCTTTGTGTGACCACGCCCCCTGATGACACATGACCATGCCCATTTTTGGTGGAGGCTATCAGTACCACCAAGAAAAAAATTCTACTTGCACCACTGTATAAGGACCCAATTACCCTCTACAGATGGGGAACTTATCGGCTCCCTTTAGATACCAATTAGGGACTGAATTGTGGGAAAATAATGGAGCATCCTGGTATAATGGTGACCAAGGAAAGTTCAACCCAAACAGATTAACCAGTATCCTTGTCCAAGCATCAGAGAAGTAACTTGATAGGGTGAAAAGCTCTGTCCTATGGAGAGTGTGTCATGTAAAGCCCAGGCCACTGCTGGGACTTAGCTGACAATCCCTGTGTTCCATTCTCAGTTGCTGGACTTGTGACCTGTTCATAACCCCACTATCCACTACGACTGGAGTTGATTTTATATAGTGTGGCGAGCGCAGCATGGCGAGGGGACGTGGATTACTGCGCTCGCCACACTATATAAAATCATTATGAACAGGTCACAGATCGGTTCGGATCGCATCGATATATCGGGCGATATCGCATCCGATATATCGGCTGATATCGCATCCGATATATCGGGCGCCGTCAAAATACACAAGTACCAATAAAACTGTAAGGGTTGTGTCTGTACTGTACATAGACTTTGTTTTTTTGGATAAATACACTTCTATGCTGTTTATGAACTATGGAGATGAAAATGAGCATCATTTTTGTCTGTCAGTTCTGGCATCACACAAAACTTACTGGGTGAATTTGGATTGCGTTTATACTATAGTACATACCGAGGTATGTATAATCTCAGTGTGACACCAGGCACTTGACCTTTGGCGCATGCAGTGTGCACATACCCTCCAACATCTGAGGGGAAGAATTCGGTACACAATAGGAAAGGGGGCGTGGTCAATGGGAAAGGGGGTGTGGCAAACCCTCCTTTCCTATACTTTCAATGATAAAGTTTGTGTAGCCTGGCTGAGCACCCTGCTCCCCCAGCTCAGCACCTGATGCAGCTGAGCTCATGTCACTTGGTGGCTTGGTGGGCTGCTGGCATATTAAATAAGTATATTTAATATACTTATTTAATAAATTAGTATATTAATATACTTATTTATATATGCCAGCAGCCCACCAAGCCACCATGTGACATGAGCTGCAGGCAAACAGGTGCGTAACACAATGCTGGAATGCTGGATAGATAAGACAAGTGATTTATTCAAAGTGCAGCCCTGGCTAAATCTACTTGCCCTGCACTGGATCTGATGTGCTGACAACTGTGGCAGGCTCCGGATGGTACGCTGCGAAGATGAGGAGATCATCATGCGCGCCAGGGCTGGCCTGGCACCCCTCTCCCTCACAGAGGTTCGTGCCTTCAGTTTCTCAGTCTGTGCATGCGCAGTGAGGGTTGAGAGATGTCTTTTTCCCCTGAGTGCGCACAGTGCGCGGTCCCCAGCATGTGACATCATGACACACGGGACCGGCCCTGCAATGCACTCATGGGAACGGAAGGGGGAGATCCGCAGTACATGGAGCGGGGAGAGATCCGCAGTACATGGAGCGGGGAGAGATCCGCAGTACATGGAGCGGGGAGCGGGGACCGGTAAAACGCTCAGCCAGGAGCTGAAATTATTTTGCGGCGCAAAGTCAGTGAGTGTCAAAAATCGGTACATTCGGTACAAACTGAATTTGCCGGTACAGACAGTTAAGAAACGGTACTGTACCGGCAAATTCAGTACAGTTGGAGGGTATGTGTGCAGGCTCTTCAAGTCCAAAATGACTATTTGTACACAATATAAAATGTGCACATATATTTCTGCCATCTCACAGTATGGCACGTCTTAAAATGATTTCCGCTGAACAATAACTGACATTCACGCAAGCGAAGCTATGGGCAAATGATTGTCTTTTAATATAACGGTCCACAATGGCTGTTTTATTGATCTTTTTTGTCCTCCATGCCAGTTTCGAACACCAGGGAATGCAAACAAGACATGCCTAGGGAGGGAATCGGTGTCATTGTGGTTGTGATGTGCAGCCAAAGACAGCTTCCAATATTGTAAAAGCTTCATGTTCTGCGAAGTTTAAGTGGAACCTTGAATGGTTTCAGACTTCCTTCAAATGTGTCAATAAAGTTTATTCTATTACTGCACTTCTAATGACACACGTTGCTCACTGTGGGCCTGATTCAGACCTGTTCACTAGACTGCGTATACTTACAGGCAAGCAAATAGGTCAGTGCCGCCCCGCCGAGCCTCCATGTGTCGCATTCGTTGCATAGGTGAGTAATGGAGGTGATTGCTGTTGTGTATTATATATTATTACTATTATGTTGTACATTATGCTGCAACATGTGTCTTAAAGCTAATTTCCTGGTAGCTCCGGGGACCGGAGTGCTCGAATTTTCCCGGGTATCTAGTGTAATTGCCCACATGTACTCCAGTGGGTGCACTGCTAGTAATAGTCGGCCACGCACCTTCTGTTCCAGCATGCTGGGTAGGGAGTTTCCTCTGTCCATTCTGGACCTCTGCCCATCACCATTCTGTGGGACACAAAGACAAGTCTAGCGGATCTGTGTCCTGGAGCTGACAATCACTTCTCCCAACCCCTTCCCTAATGATGCTTACCTGAAACCCTACAGAAACAGAAAAGTATAGCGGTTAGCAATGGTGTTTTTTTTTTTTTAAATAACTTTTTTTTTTTTTTAGTTTTCTTTGTATATAAAGAGAAATAGTAGCCAGGGCTATATAGCAAGGGAGGCTCTTATCGATCATATTGTGATTGATGGTGCATGATATCTAGAACATAGACAGTCACACTGATTGGCTCATTGAGGGGTAGATTTATTAAGCTCGGTGAAGTGATAAAGTGTCTGGTTTTTAGCCCCGACCAATCAGCTACTACCTGTCATTTTTCAAACCAAGCCTGTAACTTCACAGTTAGGAGCTGATTGCCCGGTGATAAAAACCAGACACTTTGGGCGGGATGTATTAATATACATCGCCGCTCTTCGCATGGCAGCCGCCGCGATGCTGCCGCATATGTACTAACATATGCGGCTAGCATCGGGTTGCGCTGACGGAGACCCTCGCAATACCTGTGATGTGGTCTGCGGGGGTCTCAGTCACATCCCGGCGGCTGCCAGTGTCCCCCTGCAGCCGGATGTCCTGCCGGCTGTGACACCTGCTGGGGGAGGAGGAGATCAGGAGGACGGGAGGGGGGGCGCGCGGACGTCGGGCAGCGATAGAAGCCCTCTGGGTGGCGATACCCTGCCAAGCGAAAACGGGGCGGACGGGTGATGGTAAATAGAAAAATGCGGTAAAACCCCCGTTTTACCGCATTTTCCCTTTAGTACATCCCGCCCTTTATCACTTCACGAGCTTAATAAATCTGCCCCAAAGTTCTGCAGTCACCTGTGTAGATTATTATCCCTGCTTATTATATAGTTACTAGTTACTAGCCCAGAACAATATAACAGTAATGTCAGCGCCGGCCGCTGTGCTGGCCAAACAGAGCAACACTTGAATTGCATCCTGTGTCCACCGGTAACCCTACTGTATATGCCTTATTTTAATTTAAAAAAAATTCTTTACCTCAAGTTTGTTGAGACCTTAAGATACAGCGGGAGGTGTACGAAAATAAAACAGGAATCTCACAAGTATACGGCTACTAAACCAGTACAGAAGTAGCATTCTATTGTAGTATGTAAACTTGTTACCAGCCCGTGATAATGATGGAACACAACCGTAATGTCTGCACCAGTGGCTGTGCATGAATGAATGGAGGAACACTTGCATTGCTCCGTCTGGCGCCATCTAGTGGCAACCAGCGTGCAAAACACTTCAATTCATCCCAGAGGTGTAATTAGTATAAAACAAAAACAACCTAAAAACCCATCGAAAGAAGGGTAGAGACCAGTTCCTTCCGCACTTTCAATTTACCCCTGATACACAACATTAATACCTCAACAATTAGAAAATGCCTCTATAACCTCACAGCTCCAGGAGTGGTCAACCCAATTATATCTAATATTGTATATTCTGTGACCCTCTTTGCCTTGCCCATAATCCCAACATGTACGTGACTCAGAATGCACCCTCTGCTTGCCCCACATGATCTGTATGACTTGTAAAGCACCCCAAATTCTGGCTCTCCTCACCTGCTCTCTCCCTCTGCCGCTCTGGAGAGTGGAATTCTGCAGACTGAAGCTGTAGACAGAGAGAACAGTCACTGACGCAGCCTACAGCACAGTTATTAACTTGCAGTTTCTTAGATAGCAACAGGACATTCTATTGCGCTTTACAATTGGAAACAACAGTAAAGACCCATACACATTTGCCGATGCCTGCTCCGAGGTGAGCAGGGGGCTGGCGGGGGAGTGGCGGCCATGGCCTTCATTAGCGATGACCTCCCTTGTCCGGACATGCTTGGAAGAGGGAGGGGGTCTTTAGCGTCGCGCAGGGGTGCGCATCGTTAACGACAGGGAGTGTACACACTAGACAATATCGCTCAGAAAGCCCTTTCTCAGCGATAGTGTGACCAATATCGTCAAGTGTGTATGGGCCTTAACATTACAAAACTGGGCGGCAACAGAAAGACATAGATGAAGCCTTTAGTGGGTGATAGTGGGCACACAGAGACCTGCAAGTACCAGCTCCCTAGCACTCAGACATGTGGCAGATCAAATAGAGAACATGGAACCTTAAATCAGGCCCTGCTACTACAGGTTGTGCTACAGGGAGATCCTGAATGTCCATAGTTTCCAGGACGGGGTTAGTTTTTAGGGTTAAATAGTGACCACGATTTTTATACTAACTAAATCAATATATGGTCATTCGTTTTTCAGTAGTAAAGCGCAATGGAATTTGCTGCACTTTATAAGAAACTGTATATAAATAAATAAGATAGCAATCCCTGCATGAACACTGAACCCCAGTAAGTATTATGCATACCCTCGATAAGCTGCTCCTCCCGAATCCAGCATGTATTGCTGTGGAGAAAGACAAGGGACAGGTGAGTGTCAGAGGGGACAGGTGAGTGTCAGAAGGGACAGGTGAGTGTCAGAGGGGACAGGTGAGTGTCAGAAGGGACAGGTGAGTGTCAGAAGGGACAGGTGAGTGTCAGAAGGGACAGGTGAGTGTCAGAGGGGACAGGTGAGTGTCAGAAGGGACAGGTGAGTGTCAGTAGGGACAGGTGAGTGTCAGAAGGGACAGGTGAGTGTCAGAAGCGACAGGTGAGTGTCAGAAGGGACAGGTGAGTGTCAGAAGGGACAGGCTTGTTCTGTTTCGGATCAGAGCACTGCATAGGTTGCCCACAATTATTCCATGATGGCTACAGGTGTACAGGTATTATACTAATTATATGTGGTACATAAAAAACCAAGTGATTGTAAATTCCCCATACACACTAGCAGACTAGAGACTAGTGGCACCGCCAATACAGTTACCTCCGTGACAGTGGTGCAGCTGACCAAACGATATAGTGCATGTACACTGAATGATATCAGTTACCGCCAGGGCTTAAAGTGGTCATGCAGAGGCGGGGGAACTCATTTCTCTATGCCACATAAATACCCCCCCCCCTCCCTCCACTACCCCCATCAGGCAGAGACAGGGACAGTGGTAGGGTTTTTGGCATATCCCTGCAAACTAGAATGCTTTTCTGTGAGAATTACTGTGCAGGGCCAATGTGGAGGTTAAAATGTTCCACCTCACCATTAGAGGTGGTGGAACTCAGTTGCACTCCGTTCCCCTCACTTTAACCCCTAGTTACTCAGTGATGTCTCCAAGTCTGCGTCTGTGCATGCAGTCACTGATGATATACTCATTTTGAGCTGCATGCACAGATGACGGGGGTAAGCACGCATCGTTAACAGCATGGAGCATATCACTCAGGAGGGCCCTTCCGACCGATATCTTTTAAAATCTTGTGTAGTGTTTGTGGGCTTAAAGAATGAGCCAGGAACTCAGGCACTTCCGGTGTAAGGGGGTGTGACGGGAGGGGGCAGTTACATTTGTATGAGGTGAAAGGGTGTCACTGGAGGGGGCAGTTCCTTCTGAGTGTATTGGGTGAGGGTGTCACTGGAGCTGGAGGGGGACTTTCTGGGTGCGTAAAGCTGAGTAGGTGTGACAGGAGGGGACAGTTCAATACTGGGTTTATGGGTTGAGAGGGTGTGACTGGAGGTGATCGTTCCGCACTGGGTTTATGGGTTGAGAGGGTGTGACTGGCAGGGGCAGTCCCTACTGGTTGTATGGGGTGCGTGTGTGCCACTGGAGGGGGAAGTTCCGTACTGGAAATATGAGGTGAGAGGGTGCGACAGGAAGGAATAGATACATTCTGGGTGTCTAAGGGTGAGAGGGTGTGACTTGAGGGGTCAGTTCCAAAGTGGATGTATGGGGTGAGAGGGCGTGACTGGAGAGAAGGTATGGACCTTAACTCTCTGCACATGTTACATCTGCCCCACCTGCTGTGCAGCATGGTTTTGCCCATTTCAGACAATCTATAAATAGCACTGTCTCTCAGGCAGAATATGACTTATTAAACAGATGCACAACACATAATATTACTGAAACTACTTTTAAATAGGGACATAGGTCAATTTAGAACTGGGCACCATGTTTGTGTGGGTTTCCTCCCACACTCCAAATACATACTGGCAAGAAAACTGATTTCTGACAGAATGATCCCTAGTGTGCATGTGGTTTGGTGTAGGAGACCATTTACGCTGTAAGCTCCACTGGGGCAGGGACTGATG